>NW_027040502.1:2930000-3340000 GCF_037179485.1 Ochlerotatus camptorhynchus
GGCTGTTTCATTTTTACCACTCCTGCGTGATTTGCATGGAGAAGTTTCAAAGGCTTTCTTTGCAATGATCCTGGTATAACTACCCGTTCCTGGAAGAGTAGGCATCCGTCAACTTCCTCTAAGTCCTGATGTTGAGAATATATATCTCTGAAACATCTATCTATGCATTCAGGCCAGCCATCATTGATAAAATGCATCATTTGTTGCAAATACAAATCTTTTGTAGTCTCTTGGGCTAACGATAAACAATTTAGAGGAAATTCGTCAGAAAAATTTAGGCTTTTTATGCAATGTTCTTCAAAACTACCAGGAACCTCATCCTTTAATGGAAACCGCGAACAAAAGTCAGCGTTGCCCATTTTTTTTTCCGAAGGTCTGTAAACGGAAGGAAAATAACGGTGCAAGCAAAGATAAAAGGGTCGTGTCTATGGATGACCTTCGATCTGTGGAAAATGATTCAAATAAAAGATAAAATTCTATCCAGAAGCAGGAGACACCCTCTCAATACTTCCCTCCAGGAACAACTTGCCCATGTATCGAAAATGCTTCAGCGAACAAAAGAACAAGCCAAGAGATCATACTACAGTAACCTACTCCGTGATCCACATCCAAAAAACATGTGGAAAATCCTGGATCAAGTGCTAGGTCGCACATTTGATGAGCAGCAACAAATTGAACTCGAGCATTGCGGTCGTACCGTAAAGGATCCCAAAGATGTAGCTGAAATATTCAACGAGTTCTTCAGTGGAATCGGACCCCAGCTCGCCTCCAGCATCACAAGTCGTCGAGATATCACCAAGTTTGGAAGTTTGAGACCCACCAGGAACTCCTTTTTCATGAGACCCACAATGAAACAGGAAGTAATTGTGGAAATTAAAGAACTTGACAGCTCCAAGAGTTGTGGACCGGATGGTATTTCAGCAACATTCTTGAAAACCCACTACGATTTTTTTTTGCCGAATTATTAACGGATGTCTTCAACGAAATCATTGACACCGGACTTCCTGAAAATTTCCCGAGTCATACCAATCCCCAAATCTGGCTAAAAAAAGGATCCAAACAACTACAGGCCAATATCTGTTCTTTCGGTTTTCAACAAAGTACTAGAATAGCTCATCGTTCGTAGACTGACCTAATTTACCGATGCTCTTTATCATTACCAGTATGCATTACGCGTTGGTTCAAATACTCTAACTGCAACTAGTGAGCTAGTCGACGACATTTACGACGCGATGGATAAGCGTAAAGTAGTAGGAGTTCTATTTCTTGACCTAAAGAAAACGTTTGACACAATTGACCACGCTGTAATGCTGCAAAAACTCGATGATTACGGCATCAGGGGAACTGTAAACAGATTGATACAAAGTTATTTATCTGGGAGAAAACAGTCTGTTTCTGGACAGAAAACTACCAGTGCATATAGACATATGTCAGTCGGAGTACCGCAGGGTAGTAATCTTGGCCCGCTTTTATTTCTGCTCTACATAAATGATTTTCTGAACCTACGTTTGCAAGGAAAACCACGTCTTTTTGCCGATTGCATCTCAATATCGTACATCGGAACCGATGCCAATCAAGTTGTGGATCTAATGAAACAGGATTTGGAGAAACTTGAGGACTTCTTCTCCGAAAACTTGCTATCGCTGAACCTTGCCAAGACCAAATACATAATATTCCATTCGCCTCGCCTAACTGTTTCAAGAAGTCACGAACTTGTCGTGAACTCGACGAAGATCGACGAAGTGGATAGTTTCAAGTACTCGGGACTAACACTTGACTCTACACTATCTTGGAGTAACCATATCAACACGCTGCAGAAGGCCATCACTACTACATGTGGAGTGCTGTGGAAAGTGTTCAAGTTTCTGCCTTCAAATCAACTTCTACTGCTTTACCACGCCTTCGTGCAATCGAGAATTTGCTACCTAGTGTCAATATGGGGTGCTGCGAGTAAAACCAAACTTTAAACAATCCAGACGACTCAAAATAGATGTCTGAAAGTTATCTACAAGAAACCGTGGCTGTATCCAACAGTAGACTTGTACACTGAAGCAGCTATCTCAATATTACCTGTTGCGGCCTTGCGTGACTTACAAACCTTGGTACAAATCCAGAATCTCCTACACAATCCGTCAGCTCTTCACAACCAGTCTTTTCCACGTACGTCCCACCGCTATGAAACAAGAAATCCCCCAGCACTTATCATTAGTCGTCCAAACACCGAGTACGGATAGATGTCTTACAGTTACTATGGTAGAACAAAATACAACACGCTACCTATTTCTCTACGATCGGAACGAAATCCACAGCGATACAAACAAACTTTATGGATTAAAAATCATATTGCAAACTACATAATTTAGACCGATGTGTACCAGTGTAATATTGTTCACTGCTGCTTTATGCTCCCTTCAAAGAGATCACTCTCACTGGGAGCTTCTACTCCAAACTATCGTTACGCTGTTTACTAATGCCATGAAAATCATTTTCTTTTCTTCCGCCTCCCACCACCTAGCAACACCGCCACCCACCATACCGCCACCCACCATACCGCCATCCACCATACCACCACCCACCATACCGCCACCCACCGCACCACCAACCATCAACGACCACCGCTGCCTCGACTAAAACAAAAACTGAAAATGTTGTGAAACAAAGCTTTTGTAATGTTAATTTTGAAAAGAAGAGTAGGTTTTGTGCCTGTTGGAGGAATTATCTCGAAAGGAGAAAACCTCCAGTGGGCTTTCCTACTTCACACAAAAAAAAACTCCATGATGTAACGCTGAAGTCTAGTAACAAAAATGGAATTTCGCCCAGGTTTTCCAAGGATTCCAATTAAAGGCTTAACTTATGAAACTTCTTAATTGTTGAAATTACAGCCAAAGCTTTCAAATGTAGTATGGGATATGACTTTTGAGCATTGTTTAGTGAAAATGACGTAAAACATATAGGTTTTTCTTTACCATCAATGACGTGAGAAATTACTCCTCCAAGTCCGTAAGAACAAGCATCACTGCTGATAGTAATTGGTTTTTTAGGGTCATAAAAAGTTAAAACATTCGCGTTAAGCAGCATTCCCTTGCATTCACGAAAAGCTTTGTTACAAGCAGTCTTGTAAGCGGTCAAGGTGGTCGACACATTTTCTGTGAAAATCGACTGCCTTTGCCTCCGAAATTTGCAAGTTATCATAGTACAGTACCAAACTAAAATGTCATATGGCAGGCTCTATCTTACGACACTGCCGCCGAAGACCGTCACAAATGTATGTATTTTAGTTTTTCTCATAATAAGAGCTGCTGATGTTGTGCTTTTGTGAATTCTGAGAATAGCAAGCAATGATGTCCTAGTAATAACATTTTTGATCATAAATAGTTTAATTTACACCAAATAAAGAAATTAGAACGAAATCACACATGTCATATGATAGTTATTTGATAAATTTCTTTTTGCTCGAATGTTATTCTACCGTTTGTGTTTTGTGAGAGACACGACGGTAGAGCATGAGTGTACGAATACAAACAAACTGTCGCGCACGACATCGAAGCGAGTGTAGTAAAAAACGTCAACTGTTTCATTCCATTCCAATGTTGTATCCTTTCTCAACAGTCGATACATTGGATTCAAAATTGATGACAAAATTGTTAGAAAATTACCATAAAAATTAACTAGTCCAAGAAATGCTTTCAATTCGGTCACATTAGTAGGTGATTTAGCTTCTTGTATCGTTTGAATTTTTTCAGGATTTAGCAAAAGACCTTGTTTTGTTATGATATGGCCCAAATAATTTACACTTTTTATAATAAACTTTAATGTTGGCCTCGCTCAAACGATTCAATATGTTACCGGTTCGTAACATTTGATTGAGGTGGTGTAAGAGTAGGGTCAGTTTTGCTAATTTAGATAGCTCCATAACGTCACTTTTAAAGTGACCGATAAGGTAGGGCACAGCGATGATGGAGGTGTTTTGCTGCATGGGCGAAGCGACCACTGTCCACTGAACCACCACCGACTTGTCACTCCTCTATGGGAGACGGAAACCAGCTACGAGATTAACGGGGGAAGCTGAGAGTCGAGGAGGAGGTGAGCGATCGTTCGGCCGAGAGAGAGGATGGGCAGTAAGTTGCAGACTGTGATAAGAGAAAGGTCGGTTTTTTCTACGAGGTGCGAGTGAGTGTTGGAGTTTTTTTTTGTACTTGGGGTGATTGCTCGTCGATCACGGTGCAAGAGCGTTGACCACGTGTTTCGGGATCGCTACCTGGCTATCGCAATTTGGCCATCGCCATCCGGCCCCTGCCATACGGCCCAGCCATACGGCCCAGCCATACAGCCACCACCATCCGGCCACTGCTATCTGGCCACCACCATCCGACCAACTGCTACCTGGCCACCACCTTTTGACCACCGCTTTCGGCCACCGCCTTCGGCCCAGCCATACGGCCCAGCCATACAGTCACCACCATCCGGCCACTGCTATCTGGCCACCACCTTTTGACCACCGCTTTCGGCCACCGCCTTCGGCCCAGCCATACGGCCCAGCCATACAGCCACCACCATCCGGCCACCGTCAGCTGGCCACTGTCATTCGGCCACCGCCATCCGGCCACCGCCATCTGGCCGCCGCCACCCGGCCATTGCCCGGGAGCAAAAGAGGCCTTTGGTACCCACCCCAGTGGCTGCCGACAGGCTTAGACCAGCAGCCAGGGGTTTAGGCACGTCCCCTTCTGGGACGGCGCAGTATCTCCCGGGGACCAACCAAAAAAGAGTTTCATTGGCGCCCAACGAAAAAAATCCATACTAGGTGCTCAGGATAGAAAAAATATCTTGGGATATTTTTTCTGAATGAGTGGTGGGGGAGTTTTCAAAAAAAAAAAAGTAGTTTTTGAAAAGTAGTTTTCCAATCTGGTCGCACTATAGTGGGTTAATAACGAATTATTTAGTGTTCGCGGTGGGAAAACCACGTGGCAAAGGCCGACTTCGTAGTCTGGAATCAGGGGGGGGTCGTTGCCTAGAAGATCACCTTCAGTTGACCTTACTCTCTATAAACCGCTTTCAAATTCAATAGACTTAGGGGTGTTTGAAGCTTAGTAGTTCTTTCGTTTTAGTCAAAGTTTGAGCAGTACCTTCCACATCGTGTTTATTCGCCCTCAATTTCGAGCTTGGTAACAAAATGCCTCCGCGCGTATCCGTTTCCGGTCCCGATTTCAGCACTCTATACCGCGGATTGCGGGTAGACCATCTGAGTCCAGGAGAACTTGATTATGAGCTTCTCCTCCGTAACGTCCTTATTGCGGATGACGAATCGCGGTGCAAACGTCGTAGAAGACTAAAAAACATCCTGAAAGATGAGCGAGAAGGTCATGAATGTATTATTCATTACGGCATGGACCCAGAAATAGATCTGGACAGTTGTAAATATTTGCGTCGCGAAATTGAACGTATTCTTAACACCGGGTCACGAGCAGAAGCAGCAATTTGCAAAGCTCGTTTGTTGCACTTACGGCATCGGCTTGCGGTTATTAAAAACCACTCTCTGGATAACCTTCGAACTCAAGCTTTGGAAGAGTATCGAGCTGTACTGGGTGTCTTTTCTGAACATTTTTGGTCCGAGGACGAATTTTTTGCAGAGTCGGATCGTGAAGCCGACTTGGAGGAAAATTTGTTGGACGAAGCGGCAGGTGGGACAAACCACTCGTCAACCCCTGCACCTAAAAGAACGGGAGCTATTCCCCGATCTACTCGGCAAACTGAATTTGTTACAAAGGAAACATTCAGCACCGCCCTGACCGAAATTGGTAGTCTAATCAAAGCACTAGCCACTCAGGTCAACGGATTGCGAGACGAGTTGAAGAAAAACCCTACAAGCATTAGGCAACCAGATGCAAATAACACTAATCCATTTCGGGATAATACAACTCTAAGGGTGAACTGGGCGGATATTGAGAGGGAAACGGGGCCTCACTCAGGATCTCGGAATCCCACAACAGAAAGGGTACCCCGCATAGAATCAACGGGGGTTAGCGAAGATGGGCTAAACAGCTCTTTTCATCAAAGAATAAATGACTTGTCGTTTACATCTTCAGTGTCGGGTACCTCAACAAATCCTTTTCTTCCTAACCCTTCCCCTGCTCCGGACAGGCAATCGTTTCACCCAGCGCCGATATTTACCCCACAGCGGAAGATGATACCCGTGTCACAGTGGAAGATAAAAAAGTATTCAGGAACCGATCAAGGTTTGGAATTAAACCGTTTTCTATCGCATGTCCAACAGTTAGCTATCTTGGAACATGCCACCGAGGGGGACTTGTTCGATTCGGCTATTCATTTGTTCGACGGGGCTGTATTGAGCTGGTATTCGGCCAGACGAAATCAAAATTCTTTATTTGGGTGGGATCACTTGATCCACGAACTCAAGAATGAGTTTCGACATCCCGATCTCGATTCAGTGCTCCGTACTAAAATTTATCAGACTCGCCAGCAGAGAGGCGAGTCATTCCAGCATTACTATATGCAAATGGAGAGGCTATTTCAGGCTATGAACCATCCGATATCAGATGGAGAAAAAGTCGAGATTCTTAAAACGAATTTGCGCTACGATTGTCGGAAGGCTCTCATAGGCAGACATGTACGGACTTTAAGGGATTTGACCCAAATTGGGAAGGAGTTAGATGCTACAGATTTCTCAGCTTTTTCAAAAGTTTTCGAACCGAACAAGCGGGAAGCTTGTGCCATCAATGTAGGTACGAGGGGTTCAGGGGATTCGAGTTTACACTCGTGAAATAAATCCCATCACCATGCCAATTCGGCCCAGTATTTAAATTCCCAGAAACCCAACAACAACAATGCAAAGGGAAAACAGTTCCCTCCAACCAACCAACCGAACCTCAAAGCTGATCATAAAACATCCCGAAAGGGTGAGCAAAACTGCTCAACGCCTAAGGAACCACAGCCAAGTACAAGTAAGCCCAGTGCCTTGTTGAAGATGGTGGCTAATTATTGCCCTCCCCATAATGATGAATGCTACAATTGTGGAGAAGAACACCACCTGGCACAGTGCCCAATTCCTCGCAGGGTTTTCTGTGACGGGTGCGCCTTTAAAGGGTTCACGACGGATAATTGTCCATATTGTTTAAAAAACTCGATGAGGAAGTCCTAAAGTCGCAGAAACTTCCAGCAGCGCAAGGTGAGTCAGACTTTTTTACGTGGCTCTTCGAAATCAGTAAATTCTATGACTCAAGATCTGAGGAGGGTGAGGAGGAGACCACTTCTGGCCATGTACATAAAATTACTTTAAATAACGTTTTTGATGATCGACCACATGTGTCAATCAAAATATTTGATGTAGAGATATCCGCTCTTTTAGATTGTGGAAGCAACCTCACCTTTATCAATAAAACCATGTTCGACAAATTTCGAAGAATTCAAATAAAATCACCATCTATCCCTATTGAACTACAAACTGCTGATGGTTCCCAACTAGAAGTCATCGGTGAAGTGCTCATACCGTACACTTTCAACGGAAAGACTCGTGTACTGTCAACTTTGGTCGCTCCAGCCCTAACTAAAGAGTGCATATGTGGAATGGACTTTTGGAAAAGTTTCGGAATTTATCCGGCAATTGCGTCAATCTCCACCCATCCGGCTTATTCTACTCCGGTTTTAGAACCGACGAAAGTAGTTCTCAATGAGAGACAAAACCAGATTCTGGATCAGACCAAACTAATGTTCAAAATAGCTACATCCGAATCGCTGGACACCACCCACCTACATGAACATACAATTACTCTGAAAGAAGAGTTTAAGAACACCAAACCCGTACGACTGTATCCTTATCCAATAGCTCCGAAAATCCAAGAAGGGTTGTTCGCCGAGCTTGACCGGTTGTTAGACCGAGGGATTATTGAAGAGTCCAATTCGGACTGGTCACTCAACATAGTCCCGATTAAAAAACCATCGGGGGCGATTCGACTTTGTCTCGACGCTCGCAAGCTAAACGAGAGAACCGTGCGCGACGCCTACCCTCTTCCGCACCCTGGACGAATACTCGGTCGCCTTCCTCGAGCTCGATTCCTCTCTACGATCGATCTCTCAGAGGCGTTCTTACAAATACCGTTAGCACGGAGTTCTCGCAAGTATTGTTCGTTCAGTGTGCAAGGAAGGGGGATGTTCCAGTTCACCCGCCTTCCATTCGGGTTGATCAACAGCCCAGCGACGTTGGCAAGGTTGATGAACCGAGTGCTAGGACATGGTGTACTGGAACCGAATGTCTTTGTCTACTTAGACGATATCGTCATAGTGACAGAGACATTCGAGGAGCATGTACGGTTACTCGAGGAGGTTGCGCGCCGGTTACGCGAGGCAAATTTGTCCATTAAACTCGAAAAATCACACTTTTGCTTGGACGAAATTCCGTTTCTCGGCTATATTCTTTCTTCTCAAGGGTTACGAGCGAATCCCGAGAAAATTCAACCTATAGTCGAATACGAACGGCCTACCACCATCACTAAACTTCGACGATTTTTGGGGATGTCTAATTATTATCGGCGATTTATGGCCGATTATAGTCAGATTACCTCAGCCCTTTCAGAACTTCTTAAAACGAAGTCTAAAATTTTGAAATGGACTCCGGACGCCGAGGAGGCATTCCAAGCAATAAAAGAGAAACTGATTACAACGCCCATTTTGACCAGTCCCGATTTTGACCATGAGTTTTTGGTTCACACGGATGCCAGCGATTATGCCATAGCGGGTGTTCTGACGCAAAAAGTAGGTGGTCAGGAACGGGTTGTGGAATACTATTCAAAAAAATTAACCACTCCCGAACGCTCCTACCATGCAACCGAGAAAGAAGGCCTTGCCGCCCTTCTTTCCATAGAACATTTCAGAGGCTATCTCGAAGGCAGTCACTTTGTTCTAGTGACCGACTCGTCAGCTTTGACGTTTATTATGCGGTCAAAGTGGAGAACGTCGTCCCGCCTCAGTCGGTGGAGCTTGACTTTTCAGACGTACGACATGACCATTGTCCATCGTCGTGGCAGGGACAATGTAGTGCCTGATGCTCTATCGAGAAGTGTAATGGCCATTCAGGTGAAATCCGATTGCTCTTGGTATAATTCTCTTAGACAACAAGTCGAACAATTGCCAGATGAGTACCCAGATTTCCGCCTATGTGATGGCCAACTCCTAAAATTCGTTTTCACTGATGATCTCGCAGACCATCGCTTCGATTGGAAGATCATTCCCAGTCCAGAGTCCAGGAAAGCGATAATTAAAGCCAATCATGATGATTTAATGCATGTCGGAGTAGATAAGACTGTGGGGAAAATCCGACAACAGTTCTTTTGGCCGAATATGTTTCGGGATGTACGGGAGTACGTGCGAAAATGCACCGTGTGTAAACAAATAAAACCACCGAATGTTGCTACTACTCCACCCATGGGAGACATGCGTACCGCCTCTAGGCCTTGGCAAATAATTGCCTTAGATTATATAGGCCCCCTTCCCCGGTCCACCACTGGTAAACAGTACATCTTAGTAACAATGGATCTGTTCAGTAAATGGGTTCAGTTACATGCGTTCCCCAAAATTTCAGCTAAAACCCTGTGTACTGAACTTGTAGATCATTGGTTTTTCCGCAACTCGGTGCCAGCGATATTGCTGACCGATAACGCGACAACATTTACTTCGCATGTATTTCGCGCCCTGTTGGATCGGTTCGGGATTCAACAGTGGTTAACATCACGTTACCATTCTCAGGCGAACCCTGTTGAGCGGGTGAACCGTGGAATCAATACGGCAATTCGTTCATACGCGCGGGAGAATCAGAGGACTTGGGATTCTCGGTTATCTGAAATAGAAGTAGTCATAAATTCGACCATACACTCGGCTACTGGATATAGTCCTTTCAGGATTGCCAAGGGGGAGGAGGTTATTCTCAGAGGAACAGATCATTCACGTTTTGAAAACGAAGAAGAATCGTCTCTAGAAGAACGAACCGCCCGAATCAAGACCCAAAACCCTGTTTTGTACGCTCTTGTTCAAAAACATTTGCTGAAAGCACACCAGGTTGCCAAAAAAACCTATGACCTACGAACCCGAAATCCCGCCAAGCCGTTCAAAATAGGCGAGACAGTGTATAAGAAAAACACTAAGCTGTCGAACGCAAACGAGTTTTTTAATGCCAAACTTGGTGCTCAGTACCTACCATGTACGGTGATCGCAAAGCACGGGTCATCGTCCTATGAATTGCTCGATAGCAATGGCCGAAACGTCGGTGTATGGCCAGCCAACCTTTTGAAACCGGCCTAACAATAGCCATCGAACCTAGTGTTTGCTATGTTCTCAGAGTGTCACCGTTCTCGGTATCTGACTGTGAGCGCTGAAACAAAAGATAGCAATAAATTAGTTGAAATACATTCACTACCTTTTTAGTTCCTCGTTAATTGTAATACTTACCCTCTGTCCTTTACCTCTGGGTCTCAGACAATCGCTTTCCGCGGGGCGAGTCATGACGACCGTTTCGGTTCTATAGGTGTCCTGTAAGTTACAATACGCGAAGAGCTACGGCCCGTCAAGCTGAGGAGACGTCCTCGAGTCACGGGAAATTAAAACAATACGCGCGCGGGCTCCGTCCTACACATGACGAGAGCCAATCGATAACTACTGTCCGGACAGACACCGATCGATCTCAAAGCAGGTCGATTGGGAACAGTTCACCACATCGGTAACTGTTATACGATCGTTAATTTTAGTAATGGTGTGAAGTACACCTACCAACGCGAATAGCCGCTTCGTGACCTTTGTCCAGTGTAATGAGCGCGAGTAGTCCTACACTGTATGTGTCCTGTATTCGCGTCCTGTTAGTATTGGCGGATACACTTTGTTTAATCGCGTTTATCGTGGGTATACACTTGCCAGACCAAATAGTATCTATTCGTCCGTTATCCGAATAAATCCTGTCCCGTGAGACAGTCGGTAACCCGTCGGTTCATTGCGACCATTGCTGGTCGCCGGGACAGAAAATATGTTGTGGAAGAGAAATAACTAAATTCGTAGTATAACACCACTCCAGAACGTCCAGGGGGTTTGTGAGAGGGAAATAGCGGTTCTATTAGCTGAAGTTTTGATCCATCTAGCCCTGCGGACTCACCAGAGGTTCTGGAGCAAAGTGGATGCATTGCCTCGATTTAATTTAGTATATTTTGTTTTGCATGATTTTCCTTATCGTTATTATCCCACATAGTGTTTAGTGTTTTTTTTGAATGCTTCCTTGTTATATTAAAAAAAAAAAAAAAAAAAATAGTTAATTCATCCCTTTTTTTTTTTTTTACCCGACCAGAAGGGGATATGTTACCGGTTCGTAACATTTGATTGAGGTGGTGTAAGAGTAGGGTCAGTTTTGCTAATTTAGATAGCTCCATAACGTCACTTTTAAAGGGACCGATAAGGTAGGGCACAGCGATGATGGAGGTGTTTTGCTGCATGGGCGAAGCGACCACTGTCCACTGAACCACCACCGACTTGTCACTCCTCTATGGGAGACGGAAACCAGCTACGAGATTAACGGGGGAAGCTGAGAGTCGAGGAGGAGGTGAGCGATCGTTCGGCCGAGAGAGAGGATGGGCAGTAAGTTGCAGACTGTGATAAGAGAAAGGTCGGTTTTTTCTACGAGGTGCGAGTGAGTGTTGGAGTTTTTTTTTGTACTTGGGGTGATTGCTCGTCGATCACGGTGCAAGAGCGTTGACCACGTGTTTCGGGATCGCTACCTGGCTATCGCAATTTGGCCATCGCCATCCGGCCCCTGCCATACGGCCCAGCCATACGGCCCAGCCATACAGCCACCACCATCCGGCCACTGCTATCTGGCCACCACCATCCGACCAACTGCTACCTGGCCACCACCTTTTGACCACCGCTTTCGGCCACCGCCTTCGGCCCAGCCATACGGCCCAGCCATACAGTCACCACCATCCGGCCACTTCTATCTGGCCACCACCTTTTGACCACCGCTTTCGGCCACCGCCTTCGGCCCAGCCATACGGCCCAGCCATACAGCCACCACCATCCGGCCACCGTCAGCTGGCCACTGTCATTCGGCCACCGCCATCCGGCCACCGCCATCTGGCCGCCGCCACCCGGCCATTGCCCTCCGGCCACTGCCAACCGGCCACTACCATCTGGTCACTACCATCCGGCTGTTCCATTCCGTCGTCGTGACAGTCAACGTCGCCTCGCACACCAGTCCTCATCGATCCGCCCAATAAAAATTGTGAAGGTAAATTCATCTACTGTGTTAGTTAGGAAATCTCAGAACCGAAAATTCCCCCACACCTACCAATCCTGAGACCCGGGAGCAAAAGAGGCCTTTGGTACCCACCCCAGTGGCTGCCGACAGGCTTAGACCAGCAGCCAGGGGTTTAGGCACGTCCCCTTCTGGGACGGCGCAGTATCTCCCAACCAACCAAAAAAGAGTTTCAAATACAAGCAACACTTTTTTGTGGCAATCTTCGAAATCTTTCCCAGCAATCAACACATCGTCAAGATAGCAATATACATAGTAAAGTCCTTCCAAAATAGTGTTCATGATTTGCTGGAAAATTGCGGCACAAGATGACACACTTGTGGCATAGTCCTTTGATGGTATTAATTACCACAAACTGTCTCGATTTTTCCGAGCGATTAAGCTGAGTATACGCTGCTGTCAAATCAAGTGCACAATAAACTTTGCAACCAGCAAGAAGCGAAAAGATTTTGAGCTATAGGCAATGGGTATGTCATGTGTTTGGAATCAACACTTTGTTTATGGAGACTTTGCAGTCTATCACTAATCGTATGTCATTATCCTTTTTCATAACAACTACCATCGGCGATGCCCACAAATTCGTCCTTACTGGTGTGATAATGCCACCTTTTTGTAACATATCCAAATATTCTAGCACTACACTCAAAAAATTTCACACGTTTGATCGAAGTGTTTAAACACTTGATTTTCTAAATGCACAATCACATTTACTTTAAGTGTATTTCACCTTGGTTCAATGTGTTATACACGTTAATTTATAGTGTTTCAAACTTTGAAATGTTGAAAATCTTTCATAATCTATTCAAGTGTATTGCACATTGAATCACGCTACTGTTCAAAACAGATGGATTTAAAGTGTTTTGCATTTCAATACGATGTGAATTGCTTGCTCAGAAAGGTAAACATCGATAACAAGAGTTGTGACTTTATCCTATCAACCTGCCTCATATATGAGAACAATCGTGGCTCAGTGAGATCGAACGAAGACTCCGGCAGCAGCATACCCTAACAGTCCATGATCGAATCCTAAATCAGACCCATTAAAAATATATGTGAAAGCTCTGGCCTCTGGCAGTTTTGTTTATATATTTGTCGATTCATTTTTAGAGTCGGTAAAGTAGAATTCGATAAAGTAGAATATTGTAGAATATTGAACCATGGTGTGCAAAGCTATTGATATCAGCAAATGAGGCACATATAATCCAAGTGTGTCACAATTCAAATCCATAGTGTTCAGGCATGATTCATAGCATAAGATTCACACATGAAATGGATGTGTTTCACAATAAGCGCAAAATTAAGCGTGAGACACATGATGATGACGTGTGGAATTTTTTGAGTGTATGTCTCGCAAACGATAGGGCACATCGTATGCTTTCTTAAATACTGGCCTGTCTTCTCGAAGCACCAAATCTGCTTCGAAACCAACAATGGGGTTTTGAAAAATCTCGATTAAAAATGTGAGAATATTTGTTTTAAATTCCGCTACAGAACACATCCAACGAATCTCTGCCAATAAGAGGGATAAAATGGCGGTCACCGTCCAAAATGATGAGTTCCAATTGAACAATTTTTCCATTAAAAGAAACCGTCACAGATATTTTCCCGAGAACATCATGATTTGAGCCGTTAATTACAACCAACCTTTTCTTACAAGTCCTTAAGGAAATGTAGTTGAAAATTTTCATAAAATCAACTTTTCCAATCACGGATACAGCTGAACCACTGTCGACTTCTATTAAAAACTTTTTGCCCTCAATTTCGGCATCAAGGAGACAAGGTTCACTAACACTATTAATGGACGCCACCATAATATACGGATAATCACCTGACTCGTTACTCTCGCTGTTGTAATCCACTTTCAGGAGTTTGAACTACTCGTGCACACTAAGATCATTTTACCGAAATCTGTGAAATTTTACCGAAATCTCAACAGCTGAACGTTCGGTAAACAGTTCGGTGATTTTTCACAGCACAACATTTTACCGAACGTTCAGCTGTTGAGATTTCGGTAAAATTTCACAGATTTCGGAAAAATAATCTAAGTGTGTAGCAGTTAAGTCTTCCTCATTTAGAAGTCGCTTTTGAAGCTCACGGTCATAGATCGCGAATACTAGTTGGTCGCGAATAGCATCATCGCGATGGATGGCCACCAAATTCACAAGACTCAGCCATTAATTTAATCGCGAGAACAAAGTTTTCTCCCGATTCCGAAAGACCTTGCTTCCTACATCTAAATTTATATCGTAGAACAATAGTAGAGTCAATTTTTTCGTATCTCTCTTTCAGCTTTTTGGTAATGCCGCGTATGATAAAGTTTTTAATTCTGTTGCTGGGTATAACAATGAGGATGTAGAAAATTCCATCATCACCTTCATATTATAAAACTTTTTAGCTATTGATCTTACTTCGTTCAAATCAGTCCCCCAGTGTCCTCAGTGTCGATTATTTTTATTAATGGATCATTGAAGATGCTGAGGTTTTGACAGCACCGTACTGTGGCTACCACAGTATTTTACATTGGTTCGTCCGTATACAGTGGCGCCAAATGAAAGCTGTGGTGGGTTCAAAACTCAGCCATCTAAAATGATCCATTCCTAATCTCTCTGTTGTTACGAATTAAAACGTCCAGCTGATTGTAAATTACAACAAGAGAAGAGAACTAAACAAGACTATATTAGATCTATTGGCAAATCAAATTTGGTCCCTGTGTAGAATTGAAGAGCTATGAAAGTGATGATGATTTCACAAATTTTCACAAATATACCGTGCAATCTTAAAATGCATTTATTTTGCGAACACATTATTTCAATAAAATCTGGTTAATGCTTCGTTAGTAGAAATCTCAAAGGTTACTCAAAAAACATGTAATACAATAAACAAGTTAATTTATTTTCGGATTTTTAGTTGTGTACATAGATTTTATCGTAGCAGCAACCAGATTTAAAAAAGTGCTCCATTAGCAAAACTAAAAGCATTTTAAGGTTGCACCCATGAAATAAAAATTAAATCATCATCACTTTCATAGTTTATCTATTCTCCACGGGGGCTAACTTTGATTTACCAACATTCATTCCCTTCTCTTTCATTCTGGTGTTTCCTTCTCCATGGGGTGAAACGGTGCGATGGCAACAAAGCTCAGCTCTCTGACCGGGGTGATGGGAAAGTTAACATCATGGGAAGGTTTCCCCTAACTGTGGATGTTGGCAGGGTGGGCGGATGTGAAGTAATGAAGCGCAAACAGAGCTTGCACAGAAGAAAGCAAAACAAAAAAACATTCCCGGACAGGCGGATGACAGCTGCCCGGAAAGATTTCTATTTTCTTTTTTTTCTGTGGCTGCGTGAAACGCGAACAAAGCTTGTTTTGGATGAAAAAAAAAATAAATATGTGTGACTTTTGCTTTCGATGAGAACGTTTCTAACTGGGCCATAAACCTGGCCAAACATTCCAACCCGGTGAGTCTGGATGCATGAGTTACCTCTAATGAATCCCTTCAATACTAAAATTCACATTTTGTGAATTCAAAATCAGTTAAAAGTATGTAAGTTCGATTTGAGAATCGTTTGAGAACGGTTGTGTTTTTGCTCCGCTGCGGGCTTCTATTTTATTTTATTTATTTTTTTAGTTCGGGCTACCTTTGTGTTGGCGTGGAGTTTTTCGAGTTTTTCGGTGCTCGCTTTGATTAGCTTTGTGTCCTGGATGCAATAATTTGATTTGGAATGGTTCGTGCTGATGTTTCCTCCCTGTTGCTTATGGGGTGTTTACACTAATGCTATTACACTAGCGCTAATGAGCTAGCTGCTCACTAGCATAATTTAAACAGGGCATCAGCGTCTACCAGCATGAAATTTTAAGAGCAACTGAAATTCGTGCTAGTTGGCGAGTACACTAGTGCGAGTAAATCCGCACAGATGTAAACACCCCATTAGGTGCTTAATGTGTTCTCGCTTCTCTTTGTTGCCGGTGTGACTTGACCGCTCTGATCTATTGTTAGGTTCTTGTGATGTGAGATGTGAAAAGTGATAGGGTTAACTACCCCATTTCCAGCCTATTAAGCACAACCCGCACTTAGTATTTCTTAATCTAGCGCAGTTTAGCACCAAATGGAATGTTATCAACAATCAATACAAAACTAACGATTTTAAGTTGCCTCACTACTTGATTAGCCTATTGGTCCCAAGCAAACGTTTAACGTATCCCATTCTAGTCAAAATTCTAGTACTACGCAATGTTTGTTTTGATTCGCTATGAAAGTTTGACAGATAAAATGAGGGGTTATTGGTTTTTCCTATGTTTCGAGGGGTGAATCGATTAGCTTGGGACCGAAGAGAGTACTAGAGCTGAGCCAAAAAGTTGAGTTCGTTATTTCGGGACCTTCTAGTCTTAGAGTTACCTCTATGATGTTATTATTACTGATGGCTTCCAAATTTATTTACCTTTCCGTACGTACCGTAAGATTTGATAAAGAGAAACCAATCGTTGAGATATTGTCAAAAGTCTAACACTGCTTCTTTACGCCAAACTCGGCCTACGGATTCTAAACTCGGCCTAACGCATTGAAACGCCATTGGAACGCCACTGAATTCACTTCGGCCTATCGGATGAAATTAAAAATTGATTCGTTAGGAGCGCTTCTTTTGTTTTTGGGAATAATGGGTGCAAACCTTCATACCACGCGTTCTCATTGACTTCGTTCGGTAGTACGGGTGATACGGTCAAAATTTGGTTAATATCAACTTGACGTATTTCTTTCAATTTTGCATTTAAAAAACCTGAACACCCCTCATTTTGAAGGTGTGTGTGTGTAGAATGTTGCTCCTATTTTGATTTTGGAATTCACTCTTCAGTTGTCAAAATGCCGTCCAAGCAAGAAGAGCAGCGTATCAAAATTTTGCTCGCGCATCGCGAAAATCCGAGCTACTCGCACGCAAAGTTGGCAAAATCGCTCAAAGTTGCCAAATCAACCGTTACAAATGTAATTAAAGTGTTTGGGGAACGTTTGTCGACAGCCAGGAAGTCTGGATCGGGGGGAAATCGAAAACCGGAAGCCGCTGAGACGACAAAGAGAGTTGCCGGTAGTTTCAAGCGAAACCCTAACCTCTCTCTCCGAGATGCCGCAAATAAGCTGGGTGTATCGTCTACAACCGTGCATCGAGCCAAAAAACGAGCCGGACTATCGACTTACAAGAAGGTAGTGACTCCAAATCGCGATGATAAACAAAATACGACGGCCAAAGCGCGATCCCGGAGGCTGTACACGACGATGCTGACGAAGTTTGACTGCGTGGTAATGGACGACGAAACCTACGTCAAAGCCGACTACAAGCAGCTTCCGGGACAGGAGTTTTATACGGCAAAAGGAAGGGGAAAGGTAGCAGATGTTTTCAAGCACATGAAACTGTCAAAGTTCGCAAAGAAATATCTGGTTTGGCAAGCCATCTGTACCTGTGGCTTGAAAAGCAGCATTTTCATAGCTTCCGGGACTGTCAACCAAGAAATTTACGTGAAAGAGTGTTTGAATAAACGTCTGCTGCCTCTCCTGAAGAAACACGGTTGTTCCGTACTGTTTTGGCCGGATTTGGCATCTTGCCATTACGGTAAAAAGGCCATGGAGTGGTACGCCGCCAACAACGTGCAGGTGGTTCCCAAGGACAAGAACCCTCCCAACACGCCAGAGCTCCGCCCAATTGAGAAATACTGGGCTATTGTCAAGCGGAACCTAAAGAAGACCAAAAAAACTGCTAAGGGCGAGCAGCAGTTCAAGGCAAACTGGCTTTCTGCGGCGAAGAAGGTGGACAAGGTGGCTGTACAAAATCTGATGGCAGGGGTCAAGCGTAAGGCCCGGCAATTCGGATTTGGAAAAGCGGAAGCCTAACTGAATATTTTTCCTGAATTTTATACTAATTGAACTTGAAAAAGAAATTTAATTTGATTTTTTAAATAAACGATTTCACCGATTTACACGCGTTTTCCCTTGACCAAATTTTGACCGTATCACCCTTTAAAGTATCGTACCAAACGCATAATTGACTTGTTAACTCTGAAATCATGGATTTATTTGAAGTTTTCTGCTCGATAGACCCAAAATGGGCGATTAGGCCGAAGTAGATCTCTACCCTATCTAATTATTGTGTGGTTGGAATCGCTGGAGGAGGAATTGTTTAAAATTGACTAGAGGAAAATTTGCGTGGAAGTATCGAGAATGCTCTCCCGACTTGATTGATTTGGTGAGTACGTTCGTCTGCTTTTGTGGACAGTGCGTTTGATGGTCGGTTTGGTGTAACTGGTGGCTCGCCCGAAAATTTCCCCTATCTGTTGGTGGTGTTGGCATGAGTGGCCGGAATGCCGTTTTCGCTGGACTGGGGATCAGATGCATTGTTTGCGGGAGCGGATGCGTCCCTTTGAGGGAGTAATCGAGATTTATTTTCATCGTTTCCCATTTGCCAAACCGATAACCTCGATCGCGTGAGGCAGTTTTTACAGTTAGGTGTCTACGAATAATGCATTATGATTTTTTTTTTTACATTTTGAAGCATGATTCAAGAATATAAATGAAAATAAATGTCGCGATCGAACATGCAAGCTTGACACTCAACCGATTATTTTTTAATGTGTTGTCAGGTGTGTCCTTAACACCATCATGACGGCCGTGTTTGAAGACTGACGGTAGTCACGGCGGGTCGTGTTTGATTGTGTGGTTTGGTTATTTTGATGCGGTAGTTTGTCGCATAATCGGGAAGAGAAACAGTCGTTTTCAAACGCAATAGAGTTCGGTCAAGATAACTTAAAAGATGTGCAATATTTGTACGCTGGTAAAATCGTCGCGTCAGTCGTAGTTTACTTTGTGAAGTAAGGGGCACGGTAGCTCAAAAACGTGAATGTGTTGAAACAACAACGTCGCGTAAAAGTAGAAGTTTCCAGGTTCTAAAGATCATCGGTCGTAGAGGCTTAATCTTGAGTAAAGAGAACCACCGTCGAGTTTGAGTTTGAATAAATCCCAGGTCCTATAATATTAAGGAGACCTTTTGTAACATCTTCCAAGGCGAACATGTTCAAGGCGAACCAGCCAATGACTGAAAGCCTTGTAAATAGAGGAAAAAAAATTGTAACATCGCTTGATTATCATGTGTTTTGTGCAACCTTAACATCGTCATTAACGTCACCGTCGGGACCGGTTTTAAATGGTTGTCATAGGAACACGATCATAGATTGTATGATGTGATATGAGGGGCTTGGTTACCTTAGAGCGACCATTTTTGCTTACTGAGTAGAACAGCATGAGCTTTATCTTAAGCTCCTCCACATTCAAGGTTCGTTAATCGCTTTATTTGTTAATGTGAATACATTGGAATAATTATTATTATTATTTAGCTTTATTTAGGAGGCTTTCAGCCTTAGGCTGGTTCGCCTCCAACGTCATTGGAATAACAACAAATCGATCAATATAATTGTAATAAAAGGAGCTCGTTTGTCTAGTGACAAACGTGTTTTGCTTACTGAGCAGAAAACCGTGGTTTCAATCCCAAGCTCCTTTGTATCGTTAGGATATCGATTCAGCATATCGTTTACCAAAACGAATCCTGCTGCAAACCCAACCCTTTTATCCAACATCCCAGTGATTTCTCGTGGAAGTGCAGAGGCTCGTGCAGGGGATTTCTTAGCTTTCAACACAGCGGGTATCACGCCAATACATTCCTACCACAACACCTACTGCAACGCCTGTCATCTGCGAACAACTCGAGTGAAGCCAAATTTCTCTGGTGCTCTGGTGCTAATTTGATAGCTCCTCCTTTTCCTCTATGATTAAGCTATGACATGTACATGCCGCGTTGCGGAAAATAGATAGAGTTTTCTAGATAACGTTATAGGAAAGCATGATTCACGCAAATTGTGCTCGTCAATTCGAAAACAATTGAATCATTTTTTAATTGTCCATTGCGGGAAAGCAAGAATGGTTTTGAAGGCATTACATTTATTGCCACCTTGCCGCATTTAAAGCTACATGGTTGGTGCTTAAATATGTTATGGATCACCAGCACTGCTGATGTTTTCGGCAGTTTCAAGAACTGGATCGCATTGCAGGGGGTTGATTCCTACCCTTTCCTTTCTTGACCTGCGTTTGTTCGCGTCTGGCGCTGTTATTGCCTAGTTTGAGATCACCAGTTTTTACATATTGAGAATAAATGCTAGTCCCAAGCATGCATCGTATATTGGTTCTCTGTGAAATTTACAGCTGATCTGGCAATAACAGAGTAGCATCCGCGGGCGGTCAATCATGCTCATGCTCAAAATCAGTTAAAAGTATGCCAACACAGATTTTACAGATGTGACACAAACTAACATAAACTTGAAGCTAATTAATGATATAATTACATGGTTTTGCTGTAGGTACATACCTTCTACAGTTGAAATTCGCTGGTTGGGCCCCCAACTCGGCCCAACTCGAAGGGGGCGACTCTATCTACGATGCGAGGAAAATTGTGTTTTGCTGTGCTTTGCTGCGCACACGCTGAGTAGATATAAAGAAGATTGATGACGATTCTGAAGATGTCCTGCAAAAATATTATGCACGATGCAAGTAGATGCGAGAAATGAAAGATTTTTCGAAGATTGATTCGCTAGTGTGAGATTTGTTGAGCATCTAGAATTGAGATTTAGATGTGTCGCCCCCCTCGGCCCAACTAACGAATTTGAGGAGGGGGTATCAAGAATCCTAAAACCATCTACGTCGTTAATGAACAGCTCCATATAGATATTTTTCCGCTCTCATACGCTCTCAATATCAAGCAGACAAGCGTAATGGCTTAGGCAAATAAATATGACCAATGGCAAAACTTAACGTGTCAAATATTTGACGTGTGGGCAAACAGTGTGATATCAGCTTTAGATTGTTGAGAAAATTTACACCCTTCTCTTTTTTTCGCAGTCATATTTTCCTTTTTCTGATGTTCCAATGAATCCATGAGTGATGCAACTGGTGTCGAAAAATCAGAATAAAAATGAAAGAAAAATATGGTACCAAATAGACCTTTTCTAACTCCTCCACACATAAAGAAATTTGAAAAAAAATGTGTCTGTGGAAAAATAGGGTTGGGTGTACATGGAAAAATATGTATGCTATTCTCATCTAATATCTCATAATGAAAAAAGTTGCACTATAAGCAAAACCGAAAGATCAATTATTGCGGTTGAGTTTAGCTGTGTGTCATGATGACATAATTTTAACGTAGGACTGCGTCTGTGATTTCTATATGGGGGTACACTTTGTGAAAACCGAAAATGGACTATGTAACAAAATTATGAAAGATTTTGAACGTTAATAACTAAGCTGCCCCTTGAATCAATTTTAAAAGTTTTATCACCAATCGATGAGAAATATTTCTACGCACCTGGTCAATTTAAGTGTTTATCATTTTTCAAAATGTCATTATTGAAAATTTCATGAATGTGCAACTGTTGCTTTGGTAATTAAAATTATCACCGATTGTCTGGAAAGCGTCCCTAACACAGATTTCAAAGTTGAATTCCATCTGGTCTCACCAAACGGTGTTTATTCAATCATCGCGTGGTGAGTGATGGTGTTCTCCAGTACACAAAGAAAGGCTGCCAGCAACAGCGAGCTGCAGCCCACATGAGCTTCCATAGAAAAAGGAAGAAGCCGCACCGCTATTGATCGGAATCAGTAGCTCTTTGATTCGCTGAGGGTCATCTATGTCAAGTGCGTCATACTAAAGAGTATAAACAGAGTTATAATACAAGACCACGTATTCCTACGTCACCATTGTGTACAATCCCATAGGGCTGTTCCTTGTAGTTTTTTTTTTCAAACTTTAGATTATTTTTTGGAAATTAGGGATTAAAAGTTTATTTTTATAAATTACCGATATCTTTATTCCAATATTTTTATAAAAATCAAAACGTTATTTTTTTCGGGGCGGTACGCATTTGAAAGATCAGTTGTTCAAACTTTATGTGATGATTGAAACTAACTGACACGAGAATGGTTCAAATCGTTCGATTCAATTCATTTTCCCGAATACAAACGTGGCTTAAATTGATCGACTGTCAAATTTCTCTTCCATTACAGGTCTGAATTGTCAGGGGGAAAAATTCATCTTCCGAGGGGGACGGCCCCGGCGTGGTGGTTAGCATCCATATCTCTCACACAAAGAACACGAGTTCAAATTTCATCCCGGACAAGTCTCGAATGATCCAGCAGTGTTGTTAACCTCAAAAAATCTTCCGAAGAGAACGCGCATCATCATCATCGTTTTTGCCGGTTTTCCAGCCGAAATCAATCCGAAAATTAAGCCAATTTGTGTGTGCATGTGCGTGTTCAAGTGAAAGTTATTCAGTGAAACGTGAACTGATGCAAATCCAAGTGCTCATCGTACTTTGACGGATATGATCCGGTTTCTGTAACCGTAAATTTCGGTGGCGAAGACGAAGGCCATTGATTGAGAAGATTTACTGCGTCTTTATTGCTTTCTTCGTCGTGAGAACCGCTGTCAAGCCTTGCGGCGATAGGCGGGACAATAACGGAAACACGCTGGCAGTTTGACATGTGTTGATATGACAGCCTTCCTAGCCCCGTCTCGGAGGAGGCGGAAGTGACGTGTGAAGCGATGTACGTTTGTTCGCGTGTGTATTGGTAGAGTGGTACTGATGATTAAATAAGGTATTCGAAAAGCAAAGCGCGATTGAGTAAACAAGGAAGAAGCACACAATGAGTGACACGGTCGACCTGGACCGGCTGATCAACTGTACCCAGGCTACGATCCGGCGGTTTCCCTGGTCCACCGAGTACAATGCGACCGTGATTGGCGAGTTCAACCGGACGGAAATATTGGACGTGCTCGGTGCGATGGTTACCCGGGGGAAAAGCTACGTTCCCAAGCAGAACGAAGCGGTTACGCTAAGGTAAATATTCCTGCTTTCTTGAAGCTCCAAGGTAGATATCAAACAAACAAACAAGTAAACAACTACAGTTACTAGCGGTGGGCTGTCGGTAATGCGATCGGAAATAATCCATTTCCAGTTTCACTTCTCTTGATGGAAAACCCGATTTTTTACGCAGATTCCGATTGGCGCCTCTGGCGCTTGTACCGGTAAGAGTACCGTCAGCACATGTAAATTTGGGAAGGCCAATAATTTATCAAGCGAAGTGGCGCGGAAAATATGAAAATAATGTTTTACGGCTGGTTGGGGCTGACAAATCGTGCCGGTTGGTAACACGGCCAATGAGAATTACCCAAAGAGAAAGAAAGTCTACACAATTGAATGGATAAATGTCTAAAAACTGAAGGAACTCAGCACTGAGTAGCTGCAGTTTTTAGAAACGTCTCATTGAATTCTCGCCGCAAGATTGCACAAATCCTACCTTGCTAGTGTAGCCGTTTAACATCGATTTGCTTATTAATTCAGCTTGCAAATTGTTCGACTTGACAGCGGTTTGATTTTTTTTATTCTACCAGTAAAACGCATAGATTAGTGAAACTTCTAACAAATACTAACGGTGGCAAAGAAGACTATAGAGCTTGATGACGTTTAACGCACGCACACTAGTGGGTGCATCATCGGGTAAAATTGTTTATTATTTTCCTCAAACTAACCTAAAAGATATATGAAATTAGATCTGTCGAAATGAGTTTGGCAGCGATTTGTTATTTATTTTCCTCGGATTTTGACTAACACGCTCACATATCGCACCAATACAATCGGTTGTTAACATGTATATATATCGGAGTAGAAGTGACTCTTTCTTCGTGATATTCTCATCGGCCGTGAAGTGATTGAATTATCGTTTTGCCTGAAGGTATTTTTCGTCATTTTTTTTGGCAGATAAAAGAAACGTTACATGAGTGCTACTGCAGATGAGTCTGGAAAGCTTATTGAGTGGTGTTATTTTGTTTACGGATCGTGATGTTATTTCAACTTAATTTCATCACGAATTTATTTTTGCCAATCCTGGAATAAAACTTTGGTTGCTCAGCTTACACGGAGATAAAAGTATCGTAGAAGCTATTAATTTGCCGGTCAAATCATAAACAAGGCTGGATTAAAAAAAAAGGAACAGCAGTATTTTTCAGATCAAATATGCCAGTAATTGATTATAAATGAAATAAAAATCAAAAATAAAATGATTCCCTGCTAGAAGCATAACTAAAGGTACGTTTAGACTATCTGATTTGTTGGTCTGATTCGAGTGGACTCGATAATTTTGTCGGATGCAAATGTTCGAATGCGTTCAAACTTTTTTGACATGATGATTAGATTTGACGTTTGATTTGTCGAACGTTATAGGTTTGTGGTTAATTTTCATTCGACTCATTCAGCAAAATAGCCGCAAGTGAAATGAAAATATTGATTTTTTTCTTCTAAAATTTCAAGAATTTGATTTGTGTTTTGATGACATGCAGCAGCAAGGTAAACCGATTTCCCTATTCAATGTGTATCATTTGACTGATTTTTATTTTCCAGTGTGTTTGGCCGTCAACAAAACAGTCTTTATATAATACAAAGTATGTATTATATAAGAATAAGCGTGCAGGTCTGAGAGCCTATTAAGAATTTTTAGAGCTTCAGAGAGATTTGGAGATCTAATGTTGAGCTTCAGGGGAGTTCGTAGATCTTGAGAACAGAACTACAAAACTTCAGAAAATTTTACAGAAATTAAAAGAAGTTTGTAGAAGTTTAGAAAAATTCACAAGAGAGAATGTAGTTCAAAGGAATTTTCAAAACTTCAAGCAAGTTTAAATATTTTCAGATTTATTTGTTAAACTATAAGAGAAATTTTGGTAAATATTAAAATTTTGGTAGACCTTCAGAAAAGTTCAAGAATCTACAGTGAAATGTAATGTAAAGTTTTGAGATCTACTGTAAGATTATTGAACATCAGAACAGTTCGTAGATTTTCTGATCAAAGCTACAGGACTTTGGAAAAATCACAAGAATGGTCATAGATCCTCAGATAATTTTTTAGACCTTCAAGAAAGAGTGCAGCTTCTCTGATGCATTTTTAGAACGTCATAAATTTTAATGGATCTTCAGAGAAATTTGCAAAACTTCAGGAAAGTTCGGCGGTATAAAAATAAAACATTTAAAAGATTTCAAGGAAACTTGTAGATCTTGTAAGAAACATTGAAAACTTCAAGCAAGCTCAACTATTTTCAGATAAATTTTGAGAAATTTAGGTAATTTAGAAGATCTGCAGGGACATTTTCAGATGTTCAGGGTAGCCCGAGAACCTACAGAGGATTTTACAAAACTTCAGACAAGTTTACAGATCTACTGAGAAATGTATTGAGCCTCAAGGTAATTCGTAGGTCTTGAGAATGAAAACTACGGAACTTCAGACAACTTTACAGAACTTTAAAGATATTTGCAGAACTTCAGGAGAGTAGTCATTTAGAGAAATTGGTAGATCTGCAAGAAATTTTGCAGATCTTCAGAGACATTCAGAGATTCAGTGTTTCAGAAAAGTACTTCAATTCCAAAAACAAATCTCAGCGAAGTACGAAAGTCCAAGATTTTGCAGAACTCTATGAAAGTTGAAAATAGATAGATCTGAAGAACTTCTGAAAAGTCCGTAGACCTTAAAAGAAGTCTGTAGGAAGTTCGTACATTTTTAGAAAAAATTGTAAAGCTTCAGCAAAACTCACAAAACTTCTGGAAAGTTCGCCGATTTTTAGAAGTATTTACACAACTTCAGAGAAATTCAAATATTTTCAGATAATTTGTAGAGCTTTAAGAATTTTCAAAGAATTTCAGATAAATCTGGAAGCCCAGGAATCCACAAAGAAATGTACAGAACTTAAGAGAAGATCTACTGAAAAATCTGCAGAATTTTATTGAGGTTCTTGGATTTTAAGTGAAATTTACAGAACTATTGGGAAATTTGCTGATCTTTATAGATATTTGCACAACTTCAGAAAAATTAGTAGATCTTCATCTTCCGGGAAGCTCCAAAAATTTCTAGATATTTTTTATACCTAAGGGAATTGCGTAGATATTCAGAGATATTTGCAGATATTAATTGAATCATGATAATCTACAGAGAAAATAATATAACTTTCGAGAAGTTCGTAGATTATTAGACATTTAGTGAACATCAGAGATAATTATTGATATTCAAGGATCTTAAATCTACATGGATTCAGGAACTTTGTAATTTTTTAGAGATATTTGCAGCGCACCCTGTATAATACTTTAAAATAATCTGAATTAACAAATCTAGCATTCAGAATCATACGGGCCCAACTGCAATGATTGATTACACTAGTTTACAAAACAACATAAAAAGTGTGAACTTTAGTGGTTGACCAACGTTTCTAAGGCAAAATCCTACGCTGAATTCAATGCCGTGGTCAGAAAAAATTAAAGTAGAGCCATTTTTGAGATATACAAAATTTTTGATTTTTTGAATTTTAGACAAAAGTACGATTACTAAAATGTCAATATCTTTGGAACTAGTGCACCAATTTTAAATATTTTTTATGAAAGTGAAGCTAAATAAATTTGCTATCGTTCACTAGAATTTTATGTATTTTATGGTATCTCAGAAGGATTAAAATTTCTCGATTCGGTAGCTGTTTGTTTTGCTAGCTAACACAACCGTTTGCAACCTTGTATTGGAAATTTTTCATCAAAATGTGCTTCTTCACTGCAATAGTTGCAAGAGAAAAACAATCATCTCAGTTAGACCCTTATCATTTCAAACGCTAGAATTATGTATTCTAAACATTGATGGCGGTAAGCTCCAACTCGGATTAACTTTTAATACCGTCCCTGTTTGTATGATCTGAAAAATGTTTGCTCAGAATTATGTTGATTAACTCTGATGTCGACATCAAACCAGCCGGACATTCTTGATCGGGATTTAATCCGAGGATAATACCGGTTGGAGCTTACCACCATGAATGTTTTGTCACAGAACTATTTATAATAACTTGACTTATTTGCCATCGATGGTTCGGGACGATAATGTAAGTCATCGGTTTGACTGTGTCTGTGCGTTGTTGCAACGGAACATTGAACAGCAATGGAACTGCGATTCTCACAGTAGGTTAAAACACCACGGTTTACAAGCTGCGGGCGTGTTCTTTCAAACGATGCTTCTCCTTCACTTTGCCTCTTACGCTTTTGAACGGGTGGTGTTATATTTAAACCACTATGGTCGATAGGTATTAGCATTCGAATCATTTGTTGATTCTATCGAGCATACGGTAACGTGAGCGGATCTTCTTCAGGCAACATGTAGACATATTTTCCAGTCCTCGATTGATGTGGTATGTTCTTGTGTGGTAAAACATCTTTAATTAATATGGTTCTTTGAGAAGAGAATAGCTTTTAGCTTTGACATTTACGACTTGGTAGTCTGACGTCTGAAATTTCGAACATCTTCTACAGATAAAAATTAGCATTAATCTAAAAATTCATACTCACAACAAAGTGCTTCTGGTAAACATACAACAATTTATTTGCAAGTACTGTTAGTAATGGGTTTTCAGCATAAAGTCCGCACCGCTGCAACCACACTCTTCGCAGATCACATTGCTTTGGCACTTCTATTTGCTTGACATTAAATTACGGAGCACTCCTGAGATCACACAAAATTTGAATTCATCTTGTAGCGAGCTTTGCGAACAGTGTCTGTCTGTCTGTCTGTCTGTCTGTCTGTCTGTCTGTCTGTCTGTCTGTCTGTCTGTCTGTCTGTCTGTCTGTCTGTCTGTCTGTCTGTCTGTCTGTCTGTCTGTCTGTCTGTCTGTCTGTCTGTCTGTCTGTCTGTCTGTCTGTCTGTCTGTCTGTCTGTCTGTCTGTCTGTCTGTCTGTCTGTCTGTCTGTCTGTCTGTCTGTCTGTCTGTCTGTCTGTCTGTCTGTCTGTCTGTCTGTCTGTCTGTCTGTCTGTCTGTCTGTCTGTCTGTCTGTCTGTCTGTCTGTCTGTCTGTCTGTCTGTCTGTCTGTCTGTCTGTCTGTCTGTCTGTCTGTCTGTCTGTCTGTCTGTCTGTCTGTCTGTCTGTCTGTCTGTCTGTCTGTCTGTCTGTCTGTCTGTCTGTCTGTCTGTCTGTCTGTCTGTCTGTCTGTCTGTCTGTCTGTCTGTCTGTCTGTCTGTCTGTCTGTCTGTCTGTCTGTCTGTCTGTCTGTCTGTCTGTCTGTCTGTCTGTCTGTCTGTCTGTCTGTCTGTCTGTCTGTCTGTCTGTCTGTCTGTCTGTCTGTCTGTCTGTCTGTCTGTCTGTCTGTCTGTCTGTCTGTCTGTCTGTCTGTCTGTCTGTCTGTCTGTCTGTCTGTCTGTCTGTCTGTCTGTCTGTCTGTCTGTCTGTCTGTCTGTCTGTCTGTCTGTCTGTCTGTCTGTCTGTCTGTCTGTCTGTCTGTCTGTCTGTCTGTCTGTCTGTCTGTCTGTCTGTCTGTCTGTCTGTCTGTCTGTCTGTCTGTCTGTCTGTCTGTCTGTCTGTCTGTCTGTCTGTCTGTCTGTCTGTCTGTCTGTCTGTCTGTCTGTCTGTCTGTCTGTCTGTCTGTCTGTCTGTCTGTCTGTCTGTCTGTCTGTCTGTCTGTCTGTCTGTCTGTCTGTCTGTCTGTCTGTCTGTCTGTCTGTCTGTCTGTCTGTCTGTCTGTCTGTCTGTCTGTCTGTCTGTCTGTCTGTCTGTCTGTCTGTCTGTCTGTCTGTCTGTCTGTCTGTCTGTCTGTCTGTCTGTCTGTCTGTCTGTCTGTCTGTCTGTCTGTCTGTCTGTCTGTCTGTCTGTCTGTCTGTCTGTCTGTCTGTCTGTCTGTCTGTCTGTCTGTCTGTCTGTCTGTCTGTCTGTCTGTCTGTCTGTCTGTCTGTCTGTCTGTCTGTCTGTCTGTCTGTCTGTCTGTCTGTCTGTCTGTCTGTCTGTCTGTCTGTCTGTCTGTCTGTCTGTCTGTCTGTCTGTCTGTCTGTCTGTCTGTCTGTCTGTCTGTCTGTCTGTCTGTCTGTCTGTCTGTCTGTCTGTCTGTCTGTCTGTCTGTCTGTCTGTCTGTCTGTCTGTCTGTCTGTCTGTCTGTCTGTCTGTCTGTCTGTCTGTCTGTCTGTCTGTCTGTCTGTCTGTCTGTCTGTCTGTCTGTCTGTCTGTCTGTCTGTCTGTCTGTCTGTCTGTCTGTCTGTCTGTCTGTCTGTCTGTCTGTCTGTCTGTCTGTCTGTCTGTCTGTCTGTCTGTCTGTCTGTCTGTCTGTCTGTCTGTCTGTCTGTCTGTCTGTCTGTCTGTCTGTCTGTCTGTCTGTCTGTCTGTCTGTCTGTCTGTCTGTCTGTCTGTCTGTCTGTCTGTCTGTCTGTCTGTCTGTCTGTCTGTCTGTCTGTCTGTCTGTCTGTCTGTCTGTCTGTCTGTCTGTCTGTCTGTCTGTCTGTCTGTCTGTCTGTCTGTCTGTCTGTCTGTCTGTCTGTCTGTCTGTCTGTCTGTCTCTCTGTCTGTCTGTCTGTCTGTCTGTCTGTCTGTCTCTCTGTCTGTCTGTCTGTCTGTCTGTCTGTCTGTCTGTCTGTCTGTCTGTCTGTCTGTCTGTCTGTCTGTCTGACCCTTATAGACTCGGAAACTACTGAACCGATTGGCGTGAAAATTTGTATACAGGGGTTTTTGGGGCCGTGAAAGGTTCTTATGATGGTTCGAGACCCCTCCCCTTCTGTAAGGGGGGCTCCCATACAAATGAAACAGAAATTTCTGCATAACTCGAGAAGTAATCAAGCAAATGGAACCAAATTAGGCATGTGGGGGCGAGTGTGGGGGTATAAGGAGATAATCTTAGGGAGTAGCCCCTTAGATAATAGGGGGGGGGGCTACGTACAATATAGCATGTTTTTTTTTAAATCGGCGCATAAACTCAAGCTAATATTGAATCCCGAGCAAGACCGGGCACACTCAGCTAGTTATATATAAAAATGAGTTTTTTTTAGTTTTTTCATTATTTAAATTGTCTTTGACCTAAAAGGCTGGATTCTATTACAATCCATCTGGCTTGATCGTCTCAATTAAACACTTAAATCTAATGTCACTCATTAGAAATTAAAAATTAAAAATTAGCCGACATTAATCAATGACGAAATCTGCAGGTATTAATGTCAAAGTGAAATAGTTCAGATACTTCGTTTAATTGATGAGTCATGACGACAAACGAACTGTTTGCAGCATAGTTGGTTGCATCTAAGATTAAATAAGGCAAAAAGATGACCCACACATTTTCCCATATATTGCACATGAGACACCCCAATATTAATTATTACCGCCATCTGTTGAGAAAAAAGCGAAAAAATAATAGATTTGAATCAAACCAATTTACCGTGCATAGATTTGACAGGACGCAAAACGATGAAAAATAAGAAGAAGAGTTGTAAACAATATTCTTCTTAGGCTCTGAACCATTTGGTGGATTATTTTAACTTTTGGTTAAAATTTGACAGATGAAAAGTTATCGATTAACCCTGCTATCCGAGCATGGTTATTTCTGACAGACAAGAAGTTAAATTTTGACAACCGTGGCTCGAAAACCGGTCGATCGACAGCACGGGGATTTTCGAACATAGAAAATAACTTTCGAAATGTCACTTTTAACCACGAGTTAAATTTAACTTGGCAAATGGTTCACAGCCTTAGCCGTCCGCGAGTTAATTTGAAAATCGAATCTGTTTTTTATGAGCGTTTCCTAATCATTTTTATTGCCGTGGCGTGAAAAGTGAACCTCGAGGTGAAACTTGTGGATAGGCATGTAAAACTGAAAAAAACGAGGCTACAGTACGGAACCAGTGAAATGCGGTGACGTGGGCTAACAATATAATGACATACATTTTTCGATTCCAGATTAGGTCGAGTACGTCGAGTACCGGAGGATCATTTTCATGATGTTGATACAGGCATTGAAGATTATCATGCTCAGTGTGGCCCTTCTTGACAAGGACATATTGGGAACCGAATAAAAAAGAGCTCGGCTGGAGATTCATCGCGCTTTACGCCCTTCTACGGCTACCGTCAACGATGCGACGAAATCGAGTGTCCAATATCATGGTCACTGTTGCACTTTCGGCCCTCACTCTAATCGTAACATTCGTCCATATTGGTTAAAATGTTGGCCACTTCAATGTATGAACCCTCAATTGACAGCATAATCGATTTTGTCAAGGGCGGTCTCCTCTGTAATGCTCCATATGACGTGTCGATGTACCTTATCGTTGTAAGCGGAAATGTAAGCTTGGTATGGATTTTGATTTTATACAGGTACGTTTAATTCCCAACTTCTGATTCTAGCCTTACATCAAGAAGATCCTGACCAAGTTCAACGTCACACCAATATTGAAATTAGAAACCAACCGTGGAACTGAACATTAATCATTTATTGCGCTGTTCCGGAAATCGCGAGACATTCTATGTCTTGGAAATGCAGTAGCAGACGCACAATAATACATGGAAGGGAGAAATGTAGAACACACATAAAACGCTAAATACATGTTGAACTTTAAAAGATACTGATATTTATTCGACGTAAGCAAGAGCATTAAGGATTGTACATCAAGTGGTGTCACATTTTAATAAGCATTGATTCGAACAAAGAACGTATGGATACTGTGACTGTACAGTTATCTTATTGTATGTTGAGCTTCTTGCGTTTAGTTAGTTCCCTCTTAGTTTTTTTGTTCTTACGATTTGTTTTATCATCTACTTTTATCTTCATGTTCATGATCTGTAATTTGGCTTTTACCAACATATTTAGATATTTGTTGGCAACTATCCTTGCACAAGGAACGCAAAGTACGTCATATACCAGCTTATCGTCATTTTTCGATTGGTACGACCAGAAAATAGTTTGCAATATAGCACGCTTAACACCACGAACGCTTTTTTTCAGATGTGTTTCGAAAGTTTTCTCGAAGACGGAAACAATTTTTTTTGCAAAACTGAAACATCTTTTCTCCTGAAACGAACAACCGACTTTCTGGCTTATATCTCTTCAAGTCGAGTAGAAACGCTGACCTGCTAGTAACATCAGAGGTGGCCTTTTCGATGCATTCTCGTTGTTTCAATCGAGAGCAGACCCATCCAGTTGAGTAGTAAATGCTGCTCAGCTGATTAGGATCGGTGATATCGCTTTCGTTGACTTTCTTGTTACCGGGCCTTCGTTTTTGAGGTGCCTTCGGGATTAACTTAATTTTAGACATTTGGGATGTGTTTACGAAATACTTGCTGATGTCGGCTTGAACATTACCAAGTTTTTAGGTGCAATCAGCTGGTTGATTACAATTGCCTTATATGCCGATGCAAATTTACTCGCATCTGGATCGTTGTTGTTGGAATTTTTCCAACGAATTACCGAAAAAAATTGTTCAATGCAATCTTGCGATAAGTTGCGAGTTTTTAGAAATCCAAATCCATACACAGTTCTCAATTCCTTCCATAGATGTCCAATAGCGGATATGTATTGAATCCAGCCTTCAATGAAATAAGGAAGTCTCGATTGGCCCATCAGTTTTGGTAACTCAGATTCCTGTTAAATCAAAAATACGTTCAGCAGGTTAGCAGGTACAAGATTGCAATTAATCTCACCTTTTCCAGGTCAAAATATTCCTTCGAAATGAAACTGAGAGATTTAAGTCGTTGTTTCATTGAAGCTAAATACTCCCAATGCGGAGAATGTTCAAACAGTGGTCTTTTAAGATCCTGCAAATGTAAATGTTTGCGTAACAATATGCATTTGAACATGATTACCTTAGTTACCTTAGTTTCTTTAAAAGACAAAGAGTTAGCGCAATCAAAAAAGTTTGTCGAAGCTTTCGCAGTAGTTTGTAGTATTCAAGCATGCGGGATGGCAGTTTTTTGGTATGCACATATGCCTTGATACCTGCACTCACAGACTCGCTTAATGTCTGCATTGCTTTTCCAACGTTCATTTCGGTGTAGGGAGCAAGATTTACATGATCATAAGATAGTTTTGGTACAGTTCGGGGAATATGTTTGATATCTTCATGGAAAAGATCAATTATGTGTTGAAATGAACAAATTTGTCCATCGAAGACAGCATTGTGACGTAACAAGTTGTTCCTGGTCGATTTAATCAGATGCGGCGCGTCGTAGGCACAGTAAATTTGTTGTTTCTCGTGTACAAACCATGGTTGTTGTTCACTGATTCCGAGGGATTTGGAAAGAGATCGATTCGTGCTGTTCTGATCACACGTTATCATTTTCGATATCAGTCCTGTCTCAGCAACTAGCTTAACTCCTTCTTTAACAATTGTAGTTAAACGAGCTGCGCTAGCAGTACTCGCATTAAAGAAAAAACCCACTGCCTGTTTAAATCTGGACTTCATAGATTTTACCATGATAGTCAATGCATTATTAGCACGTTGTTTTAAATTGTTGTCCTCCTTCCCAACTTTCGTGGGGAACCCCATGAAATAATCTATTTCTGCATTAGCCACGTAGGTCAGTCGCTGTGCTATCGACATCTCATCTATGACAATCGTCACTAGTTTTTCGTCTTCCGGGAGACCTGCAACACGAAGCTTCAAAAGCTGGAGTATTGATTTCGAATACCCTTCAGTCACTTTCAATTTAGATAGCCATGTACGTGTCGTGTTTATCGACGGCAGAGTAAAATATTGCCGCATTTGTCGATAAATACGCTTTGTGTGAGCAGTAATGTAGCACTATGGCCATGTTTTTCATCCGGTCTGAATATCTTGCGCCACGTAATTTTCGAGTCTTATTTTTTTGCAATTCAGACAAGATGGGATCAGACAAGATGGGATGCTTTTCAGATCCCTCAGCCAATAATGTTTTCAAGGCAGAAACTTCCTTTTGAAGATTTTTGATTCTGATTTTCTGCTTCGAGGCTTGTTTTTGGTATTTCCTTACTTTCTTTTTTAATTCTCTATTCTCTTCTTTCACTATCACCAATCTTTCCATGGCACATACAATTCTTTCTATATCTCCACTATAATCGTGGTCATGGGAAATATGGCTGCCATGGACTTTAGTTCGCTGTACGTTAGAAAGTGGAATAAATGTATGGTCTTCGAGGTCTTCATGCCCAACTTCTACTTCTCCAACGATATCGATCTCACTTTGATCATATTCTTGATCAACATCCATTGACGAAACATCTTCCATATTTTTTGATGAGAAATTAAGGTCGATTTTCATTGGAATCGCCATAGAAGCAAAGCTGGCATTTTGTCCTTCCAATATAGCTGGGAATAGTGAGGGGATAGCATAGCTCCGTAGTCTAAAAAAATGTTTATTTAATATTATTTTGTTTTTATTTTACCTTCTCTCAATACAAACCCTTGTGACTTATTCTTAGGATTAATGAAATGGTTGTTCTTAAAATGCTTAGAACATATTTGACTGTGCTTATTTACGGCCGGATTGCGACAGAAAAGAGTCCAGACGTGCACATCCATTGAATCATGCATAGGGTTAGGTTATAAACATATGAATAAACTATGCAGGTACCTGTTGCGAGCAAAGATTCGGTAAAACGATGAACTTGAAAGAGGAGTTTTAACACTTAAGCAGCCTGTTACAGCACACGCAATTCGTCCCATATTCTTCGTTTTTCACATTTTTTAGCAATAGAACACACAACAAACAACGATCGGCACCATAAGCATCAAGTATATCAACAAACTGTATGAGCGTACTGTCAGCGAAACTGTCACTGTCAGTTGAATTGACGTTCAGCTTGACAAGTTAAAGGGCCAAAATTAACAGTGTATTAGTTAGATTTTTGCTCACCTCGAGGTGCTATTCAAGTCTCCTGCAAAAATTATAACTGGGTCATCTTTTTGCCTTATTTAATCTTAGGTTGCATGTACTACTTCATGTAACAAGGCTCTCGGACGAAGTGTTCGGGCGGAGCATAAAGATTAATTTTGGCCAGTAGCTCAGAAACGGCCTGCGATACGTTTCGTCGCTCAGCAAGAGTATCAAAACCCAGCAAACGACACCGGTCAGCATACGGTGGTATATTCAGCGGGTCACTCCAAGGAAGATAGCGCAGTACTTATCTGACGAATTTGCGTTGAACAGCTTCGAATCGTGCACTCCATACTGCTTGGTAGGGATTCCAGCCAACACGCGCGAATTCCAATAGTGAGCGTACCAATGAACAGCAAAGGCCTTTAAAACACAGAGGATCACGAAATTCCTTAGAGATCTTGAACATGAATCCAAGCCGACGATTTGCTTTGTCGATCGTGGTTGAGAAGTGGCAAGTGTATGTGAGCTTTTCATCCAACATGACACCGAGGTCTTTAACGTGATCGACACGTTGAACTGCAGTCCCAGCAACGTTATAATCAAACAAAACGGCAGTCATAGTTCGACGGACATGTACTTATTTATCAGCGACTCAAACACCTTTGAATTAACCCCGAGCGGCGCCGGTGGTGTAGTGGTAAGCGTGATTACTTCTCACCCCAGCAGGCCTGGGTTCAATCCCAGTCGGCGCCGCCGGGATGTTCTGAGGCATAACATCTCTGATCACGCCTTCCTTCGGATGGGAAGTAAAGCCGTTGGTCCCCGGTTCATGAGTTGATAGGTCGATAGGTAGGGTCCAGGTGTGGGAGCTGCCTTCCTGGCACGTCGGTAGCATTGGTGCTCAGCACGGAAAACAAGATCAACGGAAAACAAATCAAGATAAAAATAAACCCTGAGCGAGGTAATCCCACGGTGGTTTTCCACATTGCGTTTGTCTCCTTTCTTAAAAACAGGGAACATAGTAGAGCGTTTCCATAGCGCGGGAAATTTCTGCTGACGAAGCGACAAGTTGAAGAGCAAGGACAGCCGAGCAGCTAAGATATCGGAGCATTTTTTTCAGGACACCCGATGGAATAACGGTCGAACCTGGTGAAAATTACGATTTTGTTTTAGTACATCTACGGCAAAAAAACATCCATGTTCGGCGGTGATCACGTAGGAGGCGAATGCGTTGGAAACAGCGATGAGGACATCACCCCCGGGAGAACGAATGCCGTTGGATGAATTACTGAATTGATTCTCCCATCGAGCCAAGTTTCAATGAAAACATAAACGTCATATTCCCCGTCAAGCGCAGCCAGATAAACATCGTCCAATTTAGTAATGAGTCCCCTGGTGTTCTGATAGTAGACTCGTCGGCCGCTAGAGGGTTCGACGTGAGCCGTGTCAATGGTAACTTGTCCAGGATCCAAGCGGGAGATCGGTGAACTATCAGGCAGCAAAAGATCACCTGGCGTAGAAAGGCTGGAAGTGGTGGCCATAACCGAAAGCGAAGATGAACTGAAACCGAGCGGCGGATCAACAGTTGAACTCACATGGACGAGTTCATTCTTGCCGTAAAGCTGGGTTTAGGCAGGGCAAGTCAATTGATCAAGTCAGTTGAATTCAACTGACTTGAACGCGAATTGAACGTGTAAACCATACCATTCAACTGACTTGATCCACTCACTTGAATTGAAAAAAGTTGAACCAGGCTCAATTTTTCAAGCCAATTGAATTCAACAGAGTTGATCATTTGACTTGCCTAGTCTAAACCCAGCTTAAACGAGTGGTTAGGAGACCCCTTCACCAGGCCCGCACACAGGGCCGGGACGGCTGCAGGTCACTGACGGGAACGGCTCGACTTTGGCGGGGGCTCGGGGGCTCGGGGGCTTCCATGATGCCAACGGCTGTGCGTCCCAGTAAACAAACATAAATTGAAGTTGATTCATCATAATGGTGTACGCCGTTACTCTTCGGCAGGTGGGGCTGGTATACTGTTAATGCCATTTTCAGACCACAATTATCGATATGTATACGATGGTACTCTGGAAACCAAGAATTTTTCACGCAGAGAAGTTGTTGCTTGCTGATTGTACTTGCCTACGGTTGGAGTGTGAAAACCCCCTCTCCTAACTCAAACGCAGGGCTGGGACGACTGTTGAACGCTGGCAGCATAGGCTCGACTGCATTGATAGGATCAGGGGCTTCCACATGGCTAGTGGTAAGAGTGCGTCTGAGTGTCGAGTTGAATAAAGCAGGTTGTGTTTTTATCGGAAATGATAGGCTGTAAGCATATTACATTTCAGGAAGTGGATGATTCGAAATATCGTCGTACTTGCCTGAGATGGGGTTTTGGAAGACCCCTTCTTCTTATCTAAACACAGGACAGGGACGGCTGGAGGTCACTGGTAGGAATAATTCGACTGTGATGGATGAATTAGGGGCTTCCATAACACATATGGTATGCGTGCGTCCCGGTGTCCATCTTGGGTCAATCACGAAGGAGTTCATTGTTGAAGTTCGACTAGAAGTGATAATCGTTTCAGGGGCGGAATTATTCAGAAAGCGATCATACTTGCCTGCGGTTGGATTTTGGAAGACCCCCTTTCCGGGCTCAAACACAGGACCGGGACGACTGCAGGTCGATGGCGGGAGGGGCTCAACTGTGATGAGGAGATCAGGGGTTTCCAAAATGCTAGTGGCGAGTGAGCGTCCCGGTAACCGGTACCCGGCAATATCACTCCGTCATAGATGAATGATGACTGGAATTGGCGGACTTCGGAGTTGTTTGCGGTATGTTCATTTGTAACAATCCTTGAGGCTGGAAGATGATGATGACGTGTAGGGAGCTGGATCAGCAAATCGCAGCATTGTTCAGATACAATAGTACTTTTACTTATTTTCTCTATTGCACTAAATCAAACGAGTAGAAATAAGCGCTTGATTGACTTCTGACTGGACTAGAAAACTAGGGGTTTGACACATAGCTGAATACACGTACTCAACCGATGTGCGGTAAAAGAGGTGAGGAGAAAGGAAACTAGTGGACTCTTTCGTTCTCGCGTCTTCTTATGCAGCAACAGACGTGACGTCACGTCTGCTGTTGCTTAAGAATACCGTCAGAATGAAAGAGTCCACTAGTTTCCTTTCTCCTGACGTCTTATACCGCACATCGGTACTCAACATCAAAACAACAAAACATATCATGGTACCGCTGACAACGTTGCAGATGTTCGGTACGCAGCAAACTTAAGCGATATGACAGCCATATCCATCCCCTGCTTGAAAACACACGTTAATAAATCCTTTGATAAGCCCCCGGTGTGCTAGAGCTAGTCTAAAAAAGAATGGCCGCATTACCTTGACAATTAGCCTTTTCAGTCACTCTGTAACTCTTTACCCGTACACAGCAAAAAAAAAAAAAATGTAATATCGATCAATGTAATTCAAGCTGATGTTTGAAATAATGATGTAATAGCAAAAAGCAGATACAATATTACATCAATGGATGTAATTTTGTTCGCAAAATCGATGTACATCGTACAACGATATATTACACAACCGATGGATTGACCTGGTTGCAGCAGTTTGGATGTAATATTCAACAACTTTTTTTTCTGTGTATGGTAAAATCCCTTAAGCAAACGTCAGTCTGTGCGAGAAACATGTTAGACATTACCTTACCCTTTCACTCCAGTGAAAATTCTCATAAGATCCTGTTAATCTTTGCATGAAGAGACGGTGGCTCGCTGGTACCAAGGCATGGTGGAGTGAAGAGATAAGACAAAATCCGTTAGACTTCGGGATTTTACTATAGGAGTAAAGAGTTAAAAAGCCACCGTCAACGTCAATACATACACGTTATTTCAAAACTACTCAAATTTGGGTAGAATGCTCTCAGATAGGTCACAACTGAACCTACTCAAAAATGGGTAAACTATGTTGGGAGTGACAAGCTGACACATTAGGGTGGGGCTTATTTTTCAAAATATTTTGGGGACACGTTTTCTCATGTGGAAAATGATTACTAGGGCCAAATGAACAACTTATCCAAAAATGAGCATTTTTCGTTAAGATTTAGAGGTGGCGCAAGAAGCCTAAGACCAATATATCGTAAGAAGCTGATTTTCGAACAAGTCTAGTACGTTTTTAAGTAAAGATATCTTTAACCATTTTCGAGACATACTTCATAGCAGGTTTGGACTTACACCCACGAATATGATTTAGTGCAAACAGTATTCGTGGCAGTGCTAGATACAGTGATCGTATGAGTACAATAAAGATCGAGCGAGAACGCGAGAGGTGAGAGAGAGAGAGAGAGTGAGAGAAGAGAGAGAGAGTGAGAGAAGAGAGAGAGAATGATTAAATCGAAATGAACATTTCAAATGGTCCTATCTGCTTTGATCGATTCTCTTCATCGACTATCTATTTTGATAACCACTGCTATGCAAACAGATTTCGCGCTAATTTTACAACATAGTTTGATAAAGGAGATTCTTATCTAGCATCCAAAACTTCAAATACAGTAGGGAAAGCTTTTACAGCCGAGTTGATAGAATTGCTGAGTTACATGAATTGACTTTGAATTACAAAATATTTACGAAAGAAGCCATTGCTTACGTTTCCGACATTGGTCCATATGAAGACTCAGTGTCGAATCACGATAATTTAATTTTGACAGATCGATGTTCAACTATACCAGTTATACCACTGAGGAAACACAAAAAAGGGGTCAACTTTTAGTCAGCAGTTTTGCATGAAGTTCCACATATGTTATGTGGTGAAAGTCAATTCTCTTCATCGATTTCCTCTTTTGATGACCATGGCTTCACTAACCTATTTCGCACTAATTCTGCTATGCTCTTCTATCATCCAGGACAACAATCGTATCAATGAATGTGTTTGCCTTCGAGTTATGAACGAAACTAGTTTCTTGTTGAAAATCAAAAGGCAATCGGTGCGTTGAAATATTTCTGATCGATTGGTGATAAAATTATTGAAATTGGTCCATGGGCAGCTGAGTTATTAACGTTCAAAATCTTTCATAATGTCGTTACATGTTCCATTTTAGCTTTTCAAAAAGTATACATCCTTATAGAAATCACAGACGTAGTCCTACGTAAAAAATTTGACTCCTTTGGGCCATGTAGAAGACGAAAGTGCTTTCGCCTTCAAATCTGCTGAGACACCGTCTTTGAAAGAAATGAACTCAAGGCCAACAAACAAACTGCTAACCAGAATTTAAAACCTAGAATATGTGAGATTTACAAAATATCAAAAGATTTCTAAAGTGTACGTATTTTCAACTCATTCAAACGGGAACATTTCAACACTGTGGACTATGTTATTTCAAAGTTGCTACATGTTTTCATAAGATGAAACCAACTAACCGTTGGAGAGATAATCGTTTCACTTGCTTCGAGAATATACACACTCCCATTTTTTTTTATCAAGATTAACATTGAGAAAAACAGTTTCAAACACATTTTCATTAAATTTCATTGTGATAAATAAAGCGCAGAAGCTAAAACGTAGACCATGCCATCGTTCCACAATTTGCTCCTCCAGTCAACAGCAGTACGTCAGAAATCGGCATACAAATGGAACAGACTCCATATACATGTGTGCTGGTTTGACTTGCAGTCCTCGAGACTTTTGTTAGAATTGTTCGCGTACACATGGTTGAACAGCAAAAATAAAATCATCACTCAGGGAAACACCTGCAAAATCGAGCGCAACCTTTCTATTGAAAGTGTACCTGCATAACCGAGGAAACCCCATTCGTTAGCGCTTTCCATTTGTTATGTTGCAAAATGTGAATTTGGCAGTTTGCGGTTTATTTTTCAATAGGGGCTATTGGTCAAAACAATGATTTACCTTTGCCGCTTGCTACGCATACAGAGCGGTAGAGGGGTATTTCCGAAATATTTTTGATTGTATGCCACAGTATTGCAAAAACACCGCTCGGGTCATGGTGGAAGCGAAGGGAGGTGATCGATTTTTAGTCGATGAAAACAGATAGGACCTATTCAAAAATAAGTTGAGCAGTTTCTGTTTGTGGAATAAAGCAAGAGCAAATTTTCATTAAGTCGAAAGTAACAAATGTTAACGAAACCCTTTCACATAATTGTTATCTAGATAGTTACAAACGTAGGTGCTTGTTCACTTTGACATGGATTTTTTCAATTTAGTTCATTTAATTTGGTTAAAATATTAATTGAAAACGTAAGTGGACATTCACCGTTTTGCTTTCTCCTTATTAAAGTGACTACTCAAACTGTTTGTTCCTAAGATGGTTTCGGTGGTTCTAATATGATGAATGGGCCGCACGTAAGGAGAGGTACTTGATAATTCCCCCGAATATCCTGGTAAATTCCCTTCGAGTTATCTAACATTAAACATTCTGGGTGTACCGAATGACGTATCATTACTTTTGGCTCAAAAAACAGTATTTTTTTTAGCATGAAGGCTAACAATCCGCTATTGTATGATTAAAACACTGCTCAAAATGCTAAACATTGCTTTCACTATGAGATTACAGTGAACTCTCTACAACTCTATATTCAAGGGACCATCGAGTTATAGAATAACAATCCCATACAAAATCGCTATCACAGTAGCCATGAAATTAATGTTTACTATGGTTCTATAACTCGATATCGAGCTAGTGGACATCGAGTTGTGGAGAGTTGACTGTATATGTGTTTAATTGGAAATAGCAATGATCATCAAAACAAAACCACGTTTTTCTCGGATCGGGGCGAATGTTACTTTCGACGTATTGAAAATTTGCTCAAGAAAGGAAAATTTCATCCAGACCACAAAATCCATTGATTGGCATTGCTGCCCTTTCCGTCGCTACAACAATGGAGGGCAAATTGCCAATTAAATTCAGCTCAGCTCTCTCCTGTCGCCGCCAGCCAGTGAGTGTACCAGGAATGTCGCGATATTTATATATGGCATTTAATCACCGACGAATCGATGATTTTATTCCACGTGAGCTACTAGGTAATTGATGTTGGTGACCCTTGTTTAAGTTGTTTTATTTTCGCTTAGAAGACAATAATGATAGGTAGCTCCGCTTCACAACATCTATGAAGTTAACAGATAGGCGAAGATGAAAGGGAAGGAGACATAGGGTAAAACGTGAGTCGTTTCCGATATTTCATCCGTATCAAACCATGAAACTGCCGTTTTCCCTATCCCGAATGATTCATTTCCGCTGAAACCAAGGAATGCAACACGATAGTGGGTTCAAATCAAACGATTAATGGTTAAAACGGGACGTTCATTTGATTGCCTTCTGAAAAGAAAGATTAGTCTTGAGTCAAAATAATCGTTTGACCTAAAAAAAATATGCCGAAGGCATGTGAAAAGATTCATTCACGAGAGGATTCAGTTAGAAGACCGTTAGCTCATTTGTCATAGAATTGCTCAAAATTCATGAACAAATTTGAAATCTCCCTGAAATCAATTCACTCATCAATTTTTGTGAAGTTCATCTCGGTTCAGTAAGCATATAGCCAAAATCATCATTCGGAAAAATTAAAAAAAAAACTGATGATGTACTAAAAAATATTCCATACGATTTGACAGGTAGCAAAACGTCATTAAAGATTCAAAGTGACGATTGACTCACAGATGGCGAGACGGTGCAAATGGTAATGACGTTTAGATATTTGTCAAATTGCATGACATTTTTTTTAGTACATCATCATTTTTGTAATTGTGGATCTTAAAACCAGTTTTGGCTTTGCTTAGATTCGCCAATTATTTCGTTAGGTAATTGGATGCATTTTAACAACACAAAAACTAATTATTGTTGATTTTATAATTTGACGACACCTCGCTATGATCTCAAAATTTAGCAAAAGATACCTCCCTATAGCTGTCAAATTTTCTTTTGGGAATAATAGAAAAAAAATATATATATTTCCGTTTTCTTTTCTGCTGCGTACCAGGCTTTAGGCATAAGTATTTTAGGCATAATTTAGATATGAAGAATGAACGGTAGGCATAATTCTTTAACGACTAGAAAATAACCCAAAAATAAACAATGTTGCTTGAGATTGAGATTAATTTTATGTAAACTGCTTTATTTATCGGCTGGTGGGCCTTCCAACCCTTAAAACGATTTATCTCCGAAAATATGGCTCTAATCGCGAAAAGAGGGGTGTTCAGATGGTCGAAATTTTCATACCCGGATTTCTCAGTATATAATATTCCAAAATCCTTTATTTATCGGCTGGTGGACCTTCCAACCCTTTAAATCGATTTATCTCCGTAAATATGGCTCTAATCGCGAAAAGAGGGGTGTTCAGATGGTCGAAATTTTCATACCCGGATTTCTCAGTATATAATATTCCAAAATCCTTTATTTATCGGCTGGTGGGCCTTCCAACCCTTTAAATCGATTTATCTCCGTAAATATGGCTCTAATCGCGAAAAGAGGGGTGTTCAGATAGTCGAAATTTTCATACCCGGATATCTCAATATTTAATATTCTAAAATCGTTTATTTATCGGCTGGTGGGCCTTCCAAACCTTTAAATCGATTTATCTCCGTAAATGTGGCTCTAATCGCGAAAAGAGGGGTGTTCAGATGGTCGAAATTTTCATACCTGGATTTCTCAGTATATAATATTCCAAAATCATTTATTTATCGGCTGGTGGGCCTTCCAAACCTTTAAATCGATTTATCTCCGTAAATATGGCTCTAATCGCGAAAAGAGGGGTGTTCAGATGGTCGAAATTTTCATACCTGGATTTCTCAGTATATAATATTCCAAAATCATTTATTTATCGGCTGGTGGGCCTTCCAAACCTTTAAATCGATTTATCTCCGTAAATATGACTCTAATCGCGAAAAGAGGGGTGTTCAGATGGTAGAAATTTTCATACCCGGATTTCTCAGTTTATAATATTCCAAAATCGTTTATTTATCGCCGGTGGACCTTCCAACCCTTTACATCAATTTATCTCCGTAAATATGGCTCTAATCGCGAAAAGAGGGGTGTTCAGATAGTCGAAATTTTCATACCCGGATATCTCAATATTTAATATTCTAAAATCGTTTATTTATCGGCTGGTGGGCCTTCCAAACCTTTAAATCGATTTATCTCCGTAAATGTGGCTCTTATCGCGAAAAGAGGGGTGTTCAGATGGTCGAAATTTTCATACCTGGATTTCTCAGTATATAATATTCCAAAATCATTTATTTATCGGCTGGTGGGCCTTCCAAACCTTTAAATCGATTTATCTCCGTAAATATGGCTCTAATCGCGAAAAGAGGGGTGTTCAGATGGTCGAAATTTTCATACCTGGATTTCTCAGTATATAATATTCCAAAATCATTTATTTATCGGCTGGTGGGCCTTCCAAACCTTTAAATCGATTTATCTCCGTAAATATGACTCTAATCGCGAAAAGAGGGGTGTTCAGATGGTAGAAATTTTCATACCCGGATTTCTCAGTTTATAATATTCCAAAATCGTTTATTTATCGCCGGTGGACCTTCCAACCCTTTACATCAATTTATCTCCGTAAATATGGCTCTAATCGCGAAAAGAGGGGTGTTCAGATAGTCGAAATTTTCATACCCGGATATCTCAATATTTAATATTCTAAAATCGTTTATTTATCGGCTGGTGGGCCTTCCAAACCTTTAAATCGATTTATCTCCGTAAATGTGGCTCTTATCGCGAAAAGAGGGGTGTTCAGATGGTCGAAATTTTCATACCTGGATTTCTCAGTATATAATATTCCAAAATCATTTATTTATCGGCTGGTGGGCCTTCCAAACCTTTAAATCGATTTATCTCCGTAAATATGGCTCTAATCGCGAAAAGAGGGGTGTTCAGATGGTCGAAATTTTCATACCTGGATTTCTCAGTATATAATATTCCAAAATCATTTATTTATCGGCTGGTGGGCCTTCCAAACCTTTAAATCGATTTATCTCCGTAAATATGACTCTAATCGCGAAAAGAGGGGTGTTCAGATGGTAGAAATTTTCATACCCGGATTTCTCAGTGTATAATATTCCAAAATCCTTTATTTATCGCCTGGTAGACCTTCCAACCCTTTAAATCGATTTATATCCGTAAATATGGCTCTAATCGCGAAAAGAGGGGTGTTCAGATGGTCGAAATTTTCATACCCGGATTTCTCAGTATATAATATTCCAAAATCGTTTATTTATCGGCTGGTGGGCCTTCCAAACCTTTAAATCGATTTATCTCCGTAAATGTGGCTCTAATCGCGAAAAGAGGGGTGTTCAGATGGTCGAAATTTTCATACCCGGATTTCTCAGTATATAATATTCCAAAATCCTTTATTTATCGGCTGGTGGGCCTTCCAAACCTTTAAATCGATTTATCTCCGTAAATATGGCTCTAATCGCGAAAAAAAGGGGTGTTCAGATGGTCGAAATTTTCATACCCTGATTTCTCAGTATATAATATTCCAAAATCGTTTATTTATCGGCTGGTGGGCCTTCCAAACCTTTAAATCGATTTATCTCCGTAAATATGGCTCTAATCGCGAAAAGAGGTGTGTTCAGATGGTAGAAATTTTCATACCCGGATTTCTCATATTTAATATTCTAAAATCCTTTATTTATCGGCTGGTGGGCCTTCCAAACCTTTAAATCAGTTTATCTCCGTAAATATGGCTCTAATCGCGAAAAGAGGGGTGTTCAGATGGTCAAATGGTGGATTCATACCCGGATTTCTCAGTGTATAATATTCCAAAATCGTTTATTTATCGGCTGGTGGGCCTTCCAAACCTTTAAATTGATTTATCTCCGTAAATATGGCTCTAATCGCGAAAAGAGGGGTGTTCAGATGGTCAAATGGTGGATTCATACCCGGATTTCTCAGTGTATAATATTCCAAAATCGTTTATTTATCGGCTGGTGGACCTTCCAAACCTTTAAATTGATTTATCTCCGTAAATATGGCTCTAATCGCGAAAAGAGGGGTGTTCAGATGGTCGAAATTTTCATACCCGGATTTCTCAATATTTAATATTCCAAAATCCTTTATTTATCGGCTGGTGGGCCTTCCAAACCTTTAAATCGACTTATCTCCGTAAATATGGCTCTAATCGCGAAAAGAGGGGTGTTCAGATGGTCAAAATTTTCATACCCGGATTTCTCAGTGTATAATATTCCAAAATCCTTTATTTATCGGCTGGTGGGCCTTCCAACCCTTTAAATCGATTTATCTCCGTAAATATGGCTCTAATCGCGAAAAGAGGGGTGTTCAGATGGTCGAAATTTTCATACCCGGATTTCTCAATATTTAATATTCCAAAATCCTTTATTTATCGGCTGGTGGGCCTTCCAAACCTTTAAATCGACTTATCTCCGTAAATATGGCTCTAATCGCGAAAAGAGGGCTGTTCAGATGGTCAAAATTTTCATACCCGGATTTCTCAGTGTATAATATTCCAAAATCCTTTATTTATCGGCTGGTGGGCCTTCCAACCCTTTATATCGATTTATCTCCGTAAATATGGCTCTAATCGCGAAAAAAAGGGGTGTTCAGATGGTCGAAATTTTCATACCCTGATTTCTCAGTATATAATATTCCAAAATCGTTTATTTATCGGCTGGTGGGCCTTCCAAACCTTTAAATCGATTTATCTCCGTAAATATGGCTCTAATCGTGAAAAGAGGGGTGTTCAGATGGTCGAAATTTTCATACCCGGATTGCTCAATATTTAATATTCCAAAATCGTCTTCCAACCCTTTAAATCGATTTATCTCCGTAAATATGGCTCTAATCGCGAAAAGAGGGGTGTTCAGATGGTCGAAATTTTCATACCCTGATTTCTCAGTATATAATATTCCAAAATCGTTTATTTATCGGCTGGTTGGCCTTCCAAACCGTTAAATCGATTTATCTCCGTAAATATGGCTCTAATCGCGAAAAGAGGGGTGTTCAGATGGTCAAAATTTTCATACCCGGATTTCTCAGTGTATAATATTCCAAAATCCTTTATTTATCGGCTGGTGGGCCTTCCAACCCTTTAAATCGATTTATCTCCGTAAATATGGCTCTAATCGCGAAAAGAGGGGTGTTCAGATGGTAGAAATTTTCATACCCGGATTTCTCAATATATAATATTCCAAAATCGTTTATTTATCGGCTGGTGGGCCTTCCAAACCTTTAAATCGATTTATCTCCGTAAATATGGCTCTAATCGCGAAAAGAGGGGTGTTCAGATGGTCGAAATTTTCATACCCTGATTTCTCAGGGTATTTATCGGCTGGTGGGCCTTCCAAACCTTTAAATCGATTTATCTCCGTAAATACGGCTCTAATCGCAAAAAGAGGGCTGTTCAGATGGTCGAAATTTTCATACCCGGATTTCTCAGTATATAATATTCCAAAATCGTTTATTAATCGGCTGGTGGACCTTGCAACCCTTTAAATCGGTTTATCTCCGTAAATATGGCTCTAATCGCGAAAAGAGGGGTGTTCAGATGGTCGAAATTTTCATACCCTGATTTCTCAGGGTATTTATCGGCTGGTGGGCCTTCCAACCCTTTAAATCGATTTATCTCCGTAAATATGGCTCTAATCGCGAAAAGAGGGGTGTTCAGATGGTCGAAATTTTCATACGCGGATTTCTCAGTATATAATATTCCAAAATCGTTTATTTATCGGCTGGTGGGCCTTCCAAACCTTTAAATCGATTTATCTCCGTAAATATGGCTCTAATCGCGAAAAGAGGGGTGTTCAGATGGTCGAAATTTTCATACCCTGATTTCTCAGTATATAATATTCCAAAATCGTTTATTTATCGGCTGGTGGACCTTCCAAACCTTTAAATCGATTTATCTCCGTAAATATGGCTCTAATCGCGAAAAGAGGGGTGTTCAGATGGTCGAAATTTTCATACCCTGATTTCTCAGTATATAATATTCCAAAATCGTTTATTTATCGGCTGGTGGACCTTCCAAACCTTTAAATCGATTTATCTCCGTAAATATGGCTCTAATCGCGAAAAGAGGGGTGTTCAGATGGTCGAAATTTTCATACCCTGATTTCTCAGTATATAATATTCCAAAATCGTTTATTTATCGGCTGGTGGGCCTTCCAAACCTTTAAATCGATTTATCTCCGTAAATATGGCTCTAATCGCAAAAAGAGGGCTGTTCAGATGGTCGAAATTTTCATACCCGGATTTCTCAGTATATAATATTCCAAAATCGTTTATTAATCGGCTGGTGGACCTTGCAACCCTTTAAATCGGTTTATCTCCGTAAATATGGCTCTAATCGCGAAAAGAGGGGTGTTCAGATGGTCGGATACCCGGATTTCCCAATATTTAATATTCTAAAATCCTTTATTTATCAGCTGGTGGGCCTTCCAAACCTTTAAATCGATTTTTCTCCGTAAATATGGCTCTAATCGCGAAAAGAGGGGTGTTCAGATGGTCGAAATTTTCATACCAGTGCTGCTTTCGGTGCGTGGCGTTGAACATTGTTGTCCAGCACACAACGAAAGGCTCCCCGCAAGAAGCGAGCTGCAGCCCTCACCGAAGAAGGAGGAAGAAGCCGCACCGCTACTAATAAGATTCAGTAGCTCTTTGTGAGTTGCTGTGGGCCATATAAGCCAAGCGTGTCACCCTCGTTCCAAACAACATACAGCTCGCCAGCTTCAGCCATGTTGAACACCCTAATAGCTCAGCATTACTCAACCATCACGACAAAACGGTCCTTTTCAGGACCAATATAAATTGTTGTTGTTTATGTGTTTATTTGCTTGAACGTTCGATCGCCTTGCTGCCAGCCGCATAACCCTCAACGCTATTTGATAATGTACCCAGAAACCAAACGTAGAAAAAAGCAACAGAAATCTCGAATTTATATAATTCAACGCGAATATCTCGCGATGGGAATTTCTCCAATCAATTTTCGATTTTTTTATTATCTATTTAATAAACCAAAAATTCCTTGCGTTTTGTCGAAGACAACAAATCAAGAAGACTGCCAACTTTGCCAGAATCCAAGCGACAGATACAATGGCGCTGCGCTTGAGTGAAGGTGGAAGCAACGCATAGAAAGAGGAGCAAATACACAAACCCTTCTTCTGAGGATGTAATCTTTTTTTGCTATCAAATTCGTTCGAAGCATTTACCTTTGAGCGGCAGATGACGCGATTGTACCTGTCTCATAGCGTTCGTATGAGAAAATGGAAGAGTTGCCAGTCTTCTTGATTTGTTGTCTTCGGTTTTGTGCACGAAAATCCCTAACACAGTCGCCGAATATTGATACCGAGCACGTAATCCTACGTCAAATCTACGGAACTCGAACGATGCAGAGCAAATTTGTCTTTAGTATCAAATGAATTTTAAAATTCAAATAAACAATGTTGTAAGAATTTTACTGGTGCTGGTGCTGTTTACAGCATTTTGTATCACATCACACGCACATGTGACAGCTCTTATACCAAGTAAAGTATTCTGAAATGCATCAAATATTGTAAACTAAGAGTTGATGTGACACAACCAAATAATTCAATAGTGGAACCGTCAAACAATCAACTGCCGATCTTGCCCCCACTGTTCGTCTTACCAACAGTTCCCTTACCCAACAAACAATTGAGAGCTCTTATAAAACACCTGAGTTGATCAAACGTTGAATAATAGCTTCCAGAGTTGAACAAGAATGTAGTTGTATTGCCATTTGATTAAAAGTTTTAAAAGCTGTTGGAGCACTCTTAAATGATTGTTTACGTTCGGTTTAACTATATGCTTTATAAGACCTACGATAACTTTTATAGCACCTTAGTTAAACTGATTCACAAGAGCTATACAGAACGTGGAATAAACGCATCAAAACAAACAATTGGGAGCTCTTATAAAACACCTGAGTTGATCAAACGTTGAATAATAGCTTCCAGAGTTGAACAAGAATGTAGTTGTATTGCCCTTTGGTTAAAACCTTCAAAAACTGCTTGGAGCACTCTTAAATGATTGTTTACGTTCGGTTAAACTGTTTGACAGGAGCCATATAGGATGTGGAATAAACGCATCAAAACAAACCATCGGGAGCTCTTTTACAACACCTGAGTTGATCAAACGTTGAATAATAGCTTCCAGAGTTGTACAAGAATGTAGTTGTATTGCCATTTGGTTAAAAGCTTCAAAAACTGCTTGGAGCACTCTTAAATGATTGTTTACGTTCGGTTAAACTGTTTGACAGGAGCCATATAGGATGTGGAATAAACGCATCAAAACAAACCATTGGGAGCTCTTTTACAACACCTGAGTTGATCAAACGTTGAATAATAGCTTCCAGAGTTGTACAAGAATGTAGTTGTATTGCCATTTGGTTAAAAGCTTCAAAAGCTGCTTGGAGCACTCTTAAATGATTGTTTACGTTCGACCAACCACAATTTTGTTGCTAAAAATAGCACAAGTGATAGGCATGTTTATATAACCATAAGGCAATGATTATTCGACTGCAAGAGAAGTCACTCAAGATGAGCTTGATATACTTCTCTCATATGATCAAAATATGTATTCAAGAACAGAGCAGATAGAAACAGAAGCGGCTGGCAATCCGGGATCATGAGTTCGAATCTTGCTTCGAGAAACCCTCGGTGGAGTAGAGGTAAATTATATATAGGTGTTATATTAATAAATGCAAACATTAATTTAAGACATATATCATATAATCAACGATAACATTTCTAGATAAATTCTCTCAATTAATGATTAGAGAGATTAATTGAAAGAATATCAATCAAAGATTAAACAGATGCTTGTTACTACTTCCTCCATGATCACAGAATGTGAATTATGGCATAATTACATATTTTTTCAATGTGCACAAATAAATTAAATTAATAAAAACTGTACAAGCAATTATTTTGGCGCACCACGACAATTGTTAAACTAATTTTAATCTGTGAATATTGTGAGTACTTACACAACGGTTATTAAGGAGTCATTAAAAAGTGCTATAAACGCTTTTCACCGCTTGCTGTATAGTGATTATTTAGGAGTCATAAAAGAGTGTAACAAACGCCTCTCAGGTTCAATCTCTAATACATTTCGAAGCAGCTGTTAGGAGGTGTCTACAAACGTTGTATTAGAGCTTTCACCAAAACAATAAAGCTTGAGTTTAAATATGTATCTATAAACGTTGTATAAAAGTTGCTTCTATCCGGTTGTTAAGGAGTCATTGAAAAGTGCTATAAACGCTTTTCACCGCTTGCTGTACAATGATTATTTAGGAGTCATAAAAGAGTGCAACAAACGCCTCTCAGGTTTACTATCTACTAAATTTCAAAGCAGCTGTCAAGAAGTGTCTACAAACGTTGTATAAGAGCTTTCACCAAAATAATAAAGCTTGAGTTTAAATATGTATCTATAAACGTTATATAAAAGTTGCTTCTACTCCTATACCGCGTATACATATAATGCTGTAGTTGAACAGGTTCTCCAAACCAGTGTAAACAAGAGTTTTACAGAAGTTGTAATAAACAAATTGTACAGTTATTATTCAGCATGCAGTTGAATAAAATCACAATGGAAGCGTTTCTTCAACAAGAAATTGATTTTGGATAAACGTTTTACTGAATACGTTAGACAACACCTTTGTGTTGCAGTTGTATAGGTTCTCCAAACCAGTGTAAACAAGGGTTTTATAAAAGTTGTGGTGAACACATTGTGCAATTATTATTCAACATGCAGCTGAACAAAATCAAAACGAAAGCGTTTCTTCAACTGGAAATTGTTACTTGGGTAGTTCTTAGTGGAAATTATGAAAAAGGATTCATAGGAAATTTTAATGGAAATTCATAGGAACTACCATGGTTAATTCTCAAGGAGTTTTGAGATAATTTGGATGAAAGTTCAATCTACGATAATTCTGAGGAGAATTTCAAAACAATTCAATGTGGGAATCTATAGGAGTTCTGCGGATAATTTCAAGAGTTTTCTTTAGAAAAATAATCCAGAGCATAATTCCAGGGGAATTTTCGGAGAATAATTAGGTAGTATGCTGAAAGGAAGATTACAATAAAATCTTAAAATAATTCCAGGAGATCTTCGTAGTAATTCCTAGAGAGTTCTGCCTTGATCATAGGGAAATTTTGGGGAAATTTTCAAAGGTATTCTGATGAGTATTCCGGAGATAATTTTTAGACTTCAAAGAAAGTGAGAAAATTATGAGGAGCTTAAAAAAAATAATGCGAATTCTGAGCAGATCTAAAAAGAACTAAAAAGAAGGACGAGATGGGAGATCAAGTGAAGCAGCACAATAATAACAAGCCAGATCTGCCAGAAAACGTTCACCAAATCGAATAACATGAAAACCCACATGAAGACGCACATATTCCAGGATTCGTTTCAATATTTGAGTTGAAGAAGAAGTCGGCCGTCACTCGTTGGTATGTTCATCACCGAAGCCGTTTATTTATTTATTTTATTTATTTATTGATTTATTTAACGTGAAGACTCACGTCCGGACCCACACGGGTGGCCACTATAAGGAGTTCAATTTGACGGCTTTTCGTGTCCTTGTGTGGGATCTGGATCATAACCCTGTATATTCATCGGTCATCGGTACACTTTGCTATAAGATAGCGATGTTGATCAGGAACATTCACAGGATGCACTTTGCTAGAGTAGTTTTTCCACCCTTCAAATGTTCAAATCGTCTCCAGCAGCTTTTCAAAATTTGCCTTGTCTTTGTCGTTTTTATCCCGAACCAACAGCTTCTCCGACGGAATGTCCTCCTTACCGTCCTATTCTTCTTGCTGGTCAGCAAAAAGATGAACTTTTCACATAGCACCGTAATCGTATCAGTCAGCTCGTGTACCAGCAGCCAGGCCAAAACATTCAAGCTGTTAGAAATACCGGGTTACCAAATATACGTATTTTACAAAAAAAAATCACAACTTGCTCTATGACCGGCACAATCGGCATTCATGTGGCAAACTTGCGGCACACTGAGAAAAATATTGACCCAAGATTGGTGTGCGAAGTGACCTACCCCTTGGGTTTACCACTAACCAGTGTTGCTTGAATCTAAATAAGCTTTCACGAAACTGTCAATTTCACCCAATTGCATTTGACGCAGTAGTTTTCTGTGATGTAAGGGGCTCTGTGAACTAATGGTGAACGTTTTTGCTAACTGAGCTGAAGATTGTGGGTTTGATATAATTTAATGAGATGATAGCGTCGCATTATTTGCACATCAGGCTTATCCTTCCCAATAACAGAAACGTTTTTCCCATGACGGCCGTGGAGATGATGAAATATACTCGGTTTCTAGTAGAAACGGATTGCAAATAAATAATCATGAAAAGTTCATTCGGCGGACTTTTATGAGCAATCATTAACTAGTTGAATAGCACACTAAATGAATTCTTCATGAAACAAAACAAACAATTCTTCCTCATCTGATTCGTTTGCAGTAATCCCCCTGTCGGTTCCCTTTCGGTAGCGTTACTACCCGGCTACGGCAACGTTACATTGCACGTACATGGTGTGATGGTAAAATCCAGCCGCTTCGCAACCATACCACTCTCACTGTGCGGTAGGCTTTACCGAGAATGTTCACAGCCGCCTGTTCCGGAGATTAAGGATGCTAAACATACGCGTCCGTTACGCCCCTCAGTCACGGGTTAGGTTAGGATTATTACAAAGCCTTTCGACTCGCTGTGCTATGACGTGTATTCGTCTTTCGAGCATGAAAATCTAACCCTCGGCTTGGTGGAACAGAACACGACATCCATTCTGTCATTTTGGCGCTTTTTGTAGGAGGTAAATGTCTGGATTGAATTTTAATGCGGTGCAAAGTACAGATTAGGTGGATGTTTATTGATCCGTGGGATCAGCCTGTCTAGAAAATGGTTTTAGTGGCTGCTTAAATCTAGAAATCTTGTGGAGTATGTGAGCTTGTCTAGCTGAAGCTGAGTTCAGGAAATTTCAATTGGAATTTTGTCGAAAAATATAATTCTTGGTTGTGATTTGGACTTTTGGATGACACTTGACTGAAATGCTATTTGATCAAATATAGAGTATACATGTAAAATTTCTGCACAACTGGCAATGGGACACTTGAAAAATAAGCTTGAATATACATACAAACACTTCAATACGGTAACTGATAATAAGCAAAAGATTTCCAATCATACAAAACCATCCTCTTTAGTTTTCAATCGCTTGATGTACTTTGCACGTTGACGTGGAACTGAAGCAGCTGAACGAATCAGGCGAGAAATTGAAAGAATGTGAAAACATTCCTAAAGCGTTTGAATGCGTCAGATAAATATGAGGGCATCACTTTACACGGTTTAATTTACTCCTCAAATAATCACGAATATAAAACCAATCGAGCCTTTCTAACAACTATCAATCAATCGACAGCTGTTTTCCGAGGAATGCCACCACTTGGAAACCCATCCAAACGACAATCGTCCCTTTTTCCAGCAGCGGTTTCTGCTCGCGCACGCTAAGAATCAACTAATCATATTTGCGTTATGAATTTACTCAAATTTGATGTCATCGCATAAATTTAGCCGGAAAAATTTACTAAACTTTTCATAGTTAGATAAATTCTAACTTGCTCGAATTCGAATTGGCAAATATGGGTAAATTGCGGTCAAATCCGCGTAAAAGTTACTCATGTTGATTGAGCTTACCCTGTTTTTGACGTTTTCCGATTCTCTTCGATTCGTGGTTTACTAAACCCGGATTTGGTAGTCATAATTTTAGCGTGCAGTTGAAGCGTTTCCATATCGACATTCCGGCACAAAAATGCCAACAGTTCCGAGAAAAAAAAATACATAAGGTCGAACGGTGAGGGAAAATCTACAAAACCCCTGGCGTGAATGGAATACCAAATGCTCCGGTCAGCCGGGCGGTCTGTCCCAAATCAGCATTTTATGTATGCAAATTGACGCGGCGATACATTTCTGATGCGAATCGAATTTCATCCCTTGCCGGGAAAGTCAGCATCCATCCATCTAACCATACAGTCATCCATCCGGGACGATGATGGTGGTCTCGGCGCTCTCAAACGATACATGAGAGCTTCCAAATGGGTTATTGAGTTACGACGATGAAAAATTGGTTCTAGTGCTTGGCAGCTAATCGGGTGCAGTCTCTAAGCAAGGCAGATTGAGTTGGAGATGACGAGAAATCTGCATTGTAAATGTCCGAGGTGGTGTCATTCTGGAATTTCGATCCAAATCAAGTCCCAGCCAGTTTCATTTGATTCCACAAAATAGTCCACTTAATCACTTGCTTCCTTTTTAAACTCATCAGAAAAAAAAAATCAAATTTGAATTAAATTTTAAAACATAATTAAAATTCATTTAAAATTAAAGAAAACATAATTTAAAATCAGATGCAATGTAGTTCCAATTCCGAATTTAATTTCATGGTAAAGTCAGACGAAACACTAGAAAAAATCAATTTCAGTTAATTTAAATTTAATTTCAATCAATGCTGCCAAAATCTAAAAATTCTTAAAATTATTCGCCTTTGAGTTTTACCTTGCAAATTTCAACGGCACAATTATCAGAACGAGATTTTTGGTTCTAAAATTAATCAATTGCATTTATTTTTATTTATTATTTGTTCATTAATTTCTTTGATAAGGCTCAATCGAATTTGCTTTACAGAGCCGAGGATTCTATTTTTATTATAGTCACTTTAACACTCTTGGGTCATTCGTGACTTGTCCGGGGGTGAGACCTGAACTCGTGACTTTGGCGTGAGAGGTATGGATTTTAACCACTACGCCGGGGTCGTCCCCTCCGAGGATTCTTGTTCAATATACAAAACATCTTAAAACTATAGTCAAAAGGTGCAACACATTAAACACTTTAACTTTCGTTATCTAAAAAGCCTCCTCCATTAGAATGGGAGCCGCTTTCAGTGGGTTTAGGGTATGGAAGTATCGCCAACGGGGGGGCAGAGCAATGACATTTATATAAGGTCTGGGCCAACAGGCAGCTTGCTGGTGTTAGAAGCAAAAATGTTGTAAAAATTGCTGAACATCTGCGAACAGATAGATATACGTCACTGCCAACATACTGAGAACAGATAGAAATACGTCACTGCCAACAGCTGTTTCGTGTAAAAAGATAAACATTGAAATATAATACGAACACCACTAACCATTTGCACATTTCACTAACACCAATAAGCCCTTTGGCCCAGACTCTATATAAACGTCATTGGGGGCAGAGCGCTTCCATTACAGCAACGTGGTCAGCACTCACACATTCATCACGAAACGGTTGCTTTCCAAAGTCGACGACGCATCGACCGAAAGAACTGCTGATGACGAAAAATGAGGAGGACCACACAATGGTTACTACCGCGTGACACACATCGAGATTGACCTGCTTTTGTAGACAGCCGAGTGAAAACTGATTTTTTTTTGGCAATGTTAATTGTTCTTAACGTTTGAAACGATCATGAACATCCTATCAACTGACGTTTTATTTATAAGTCAAATAAAACTATTTATTTATTTGTCTGCATCAACAGGCTGTGTAAAGCCCCAATGATGATTTAAGTAACTTATATAGGTAAATCAAAAAATAAAAACTAAGAATAAAATACATAAATAAAACACACAATCATTCACGGTTAACTGTGCCAGAAAAGAACGATGAGAAGTATCTTCGTAGCAGCTGTCGAGGCATATGGAAATCGAAGATGCCCGAGACTCGATTGAACACTCGTTGCAGCCCACCTATTTTACCGTTCATGCCATAGTTTGTGCGCTGAAGTGGCAATCTCAGCATAACGTTGTTACGTAGCGCACGGGGTTGGACGTTAATGTTGACTTGCCCCAAGATTGCACTGCAATCAATTCTACCTTGTAATGTGTCCGCAATGAACAGGGCCCTAGAGGTGTCTCTTCTAGTTCGGAGAGGCTCCAGATCAATCAGCTGGCAACGACTTTCATAGCTGGGCAGATGAAATGGGTCTCTCCAAGGCAGCTTCCGCAGAGCGAATCGAAGAAAACGGCGTTGAACGGACTCAACTCTCTCAGCACCATTGTTGTAGTTTGGACTCCAGACCACAGAACAATATTCCAGAATGGATCGCACCAAGGAACAGTACAGTGACTTCAAACAATAGATATCGGAGAAATTCTTTGCTATCCTGAAGATAAATCCCAATGTCCTAGACGCCTTGTCGACAACGTACGAGATGTGCTGCTTGTACGTAAGTTGAGAATCCAGAATAACACCCAGATCTTTCACATGGCTCACACGGTCGATTACAGTGCCGATAATTTTGTATTCAAATGTGATTGGTTCCTTCTTCCGAGTAAAAGTGATCACTGAACACTTAGTGGGGTTAACCACCATTCGGTTCAAATTACACCAGCTGGCAAAGGCTTCGAACTGACGTTGAAGGAAGTGACAGTCATCAATCGAGTGGATTCGTAGGTAGATTTTAAGATCGTCTGCATACGATAGTCGTGGGCCTTCGATGACCAAGTTCACGTCATTGAAGTAGAGTAAGAAAATCAAAGGTCCCAGGTGACTTCCTTGAGGTATTCCTGACGTAGCTAGATAGATATTGGACCGGTTGTCACCAATGGCAACCATCAGTTGCCGATCAGTGAGATATGAACGAAACCATCGCAAGAGGTTGCCGCTGACCCCAAGTCTATGCACCTTGGCAATCGCGATGGCATGGTTTAGCTTATCGAAGGCAGCTGAAAAGTCGGTGTATATGACGTCTGTTTGAGTCCTCTCTGCCATGCTTTCCGTAAGATACGATGTCAAACATAGCAGATTTGTGGAAGTAGAACGACCGGAAGTGAAGCCGTGTTGATCACCACTTAGATACTGCTTACAATGAGAGAGTAGAGGCTCCATGATGACTAACTCGAATAACTTCGAAACTGCGCTCAACGACGTAATTCCACGATAATTTTCCACATCCCGTTTGCTGCCCTTTTTGTGGATAGGAAACATATGTGCGAATTTCCAACAAGATGGAAATGTACCGCTCGAGATGGACAATCGAAATAGGTGAAGCATGGGCATCAGCAAGCTGGCGATATGCTTTTTCAGGAATACGGATGGAACGCCATCGGGTCCTGGATTGAAGGACGACTTGAGTTGTGATGCGGCAGTGGAAATCATCTCGACGTTGACATCCATCGCACCCAGTGTTTGACCGTACAGTGGAACATTACTAGCTGCTAGGGTAACGTGTTCGTCAGTTAATCTCTCATTCGTGAAAACACTGGCGAACTTCTCAGAAAACAAGCGACAGATCTGCTGAGGAGTGGAAGCAACTGCTCCATTCAACACCATTGAAGAAGGTAGGCCGGATTCCTTGCGCTGCTCATTTACGTAATTCCAGAATGACTTCGGGTGCGACTTGAGTTTCCTCTGAATCCCTCGTTGATATCGCGAATAGCATCGACGGCTAACTCGCTTGAACTCATAATTGAGCCTAACGTAGTGACGTTTCAGCGAAAGCGTACGATACTTAGTGAATTTTCTTAATGCGGCTCTCTTGGTCGACTTCAACCTACGCAGTTCACTCGTCTGCCAGGGAGGATGAGAAATTTTACGGTGAACTCTTTTCGGAACGTGCCTGTCAATGACATAAGCCAAGACATGTGAAAATGTTTGCGCAGCGGTTTCAACATTATCAGGATCGAGGATGCTCTCCCAATCTATACTAGATAGCACGTTGACGATACTACGGTGATCGGCTTTCCGGAAATCGTATGACACGGTCGTGGAAATGTCGTCAAAGACCCGATCGTGATTGTCAGCAACAGTGACAACCAAGGGAGGGTGATGATGTACTTGCTTTACTAGTGGAGAAGGTGCCGTGGAGATGAAAGGAGCGGTGTCCTGAACGCTAACGAAGCAGAGGTCCAGGCTACGGTTGTTTTCGTTGACTACGTGGTTTATTTGAGATAGTGTTGCTGTACTGTACGTTTGAATGGTTTTCATGAGTACGAATGCGTGAAAATGCATGAGATTTTCCTTGCACTGATTTCAATTGAAATTCAGTTGAAAACTAGTTTTACATTCAATTAAATTACAGTTGAATTTAAATTTTATTAAAAAATTAAATCAAGATTCTTCTGATTTTAATTGTTAGACGCCAATTAAAATCAGTAGAATTTTGATTTAATTTTTTTCTAAATTTGAATTTCAACTGTAACTAAATTAAATACAAAATTAATAAAATTATATTTCGCAGAAAATAAAATCAAATTAAATTGAAAAACAGTTTCATTTAAAATTCCACTTTCAATCATCTTTTCCTAGCGTCTTGTTGGCTTGCTTTTTTTTTCTCCGCTTCCTCTCCTTCAAAAGGCCGAATTGAACATAGAAGCACAAAAGGTCGAAGCGATAAAAAGTTGAATTGATCTTAGATGGACAACAGGTCGAATGGACAAAATGTCGAAATGGGCAAATGTTCGAAATGGTCAAAAGGACGAATAGACGGAAGGTCAAAATGGACAAATGGACGTAATTGATAAACAGATCAAATTGCTGGAGGATAAAATTGATGGCTGACTATCAAATATTTTTCCTTCTTTAAATAATGAGCAATTCTTTGGAAAATTAATATAACAATCAGTTACTGTGCATGTCACGGCAATTCAAGAGTCAAATACCTGCCTTTCTGTAGAATATATTCCTTCTTTAAATCATGACCAGTTCCTTGGGAGAATTGGCGTAGTTTTTGGATTTCAGAGTTCAACTCTTAGCGACAAATTTCTAAGCAGTATTTTGTCAATTTTGATGATGTTTTTTTTTTTTAACATATATCCATTACGACTTTTTGGCCATTGCGAACATTTGGCCCCTTCGTCCTTTTTTCCTTCGGACCGTTTGTCCCTGTATGTTCAATTCAGCCATTTTTCCATTTGACCATTTTAAACTTGACCTTTTGTCGTTTAACCTTTTGTCTTTCGACCTTTTGTTTTGTTTTTCAATCTTTTGTCCCTTCGAGATTTTGGACGAATGGACTAAAGGTCCAATGAATCAATGAAGGACAAAAGGTCGAGTGATTCAAAGAGGAACAACATAAAAAGGTCAAACGGACAAAACGTCGAACTGAACTTAGAGAGTCGAAAGTTCGGTGGGAAAAAGGTCGAAGGGAAAAAAGGGATTTAAAGAGGGAAAAGAGTAAACTTTTCGTCTTTTGATATTGAAGGGACCATCGAGATAGGGAGAGATCGACATTCAGTTATTCATTAGCCAACTAGTACGATTCTAGAAGCACTTCGGGTTCAAAAAGTTTATTTGTTTATCCCGTATCCAAATCAAAACTCGATCGCATGCTTCAAAAGTAGAAAAACTGTTGAACTAGATTTTTCCATCGACATGGAGAGTAATTTATTCTCGAATATTTTCTAGGAACCATCGAAATACAGAAAGATCGAGTTAGAGAGAGGGCCTGCTCAAATCATTAAGATTGGGAGAAATATCGAGAAATAGAACATCAAGAAATGGAGACTTGACTGTAGGCAAGAACGAGCATTGATGAAAAGAGCTTTTAGTGTCAGTGTAACTAAGGATGGCCATAGCGAAAAACTATACAATATGCAATAAACTTGTAACTCGATTGATTCAACATCAGCTTGTAAATAAACATAATGTAGTCCTTTCAATACAAATACTGTTCCGACGGATGCAACCAGAGGTTATAAGAAAGAACGAGCAGAGATGGAAGTATGATGAAAAATAATGATACTGAGAACTCATAGGAACTGATCGGGCCTTTTTATTCATGGCCCGCTTAGTAATTGAACTACATCATTTGGGTATATTTCGAATTTGAATTAAGGGATTTTATATTCTAAGAAAAAAAAAAACGAAACGAATTATTCGACGCGGTTTCGAAGGAGTTCTCGAACTTTTTCTTTAATACGACCCATCAAGCGGCGCACAACGGTCTCGTCCTTTATTTTAACGATTTTATCACACCAATTTTTCATCTGAGGTGCAGTTTTCATGACTGTACCTTTTACCTTCCGTTTCCTCTTCATAATTGCCCAGTAGTTTTCAATGGGCCTGAACTGGGGACAATTGGGCGGATTGAAGGTTTTCGGAACAAACTGGACTCTGTTGTGATTGTACCATTCAAACTGAACATTGTATTAGGTAGTAACATTGAGAGATTCGGTCATGTAAAGAAATTCCTAGGTAAACGACAAACACAACAAGACACGGTTATGTTCACAAGTTATTAACGAAAGAGAATGTCGACAAAGATAATCGATCAATGTTACTTCGGACCTAATGCTATGTTAAGCTTGCATTGTTGTACTTCCCGGCTGTAGTGACTCACAAGATCCGACCAAAATGTCACCGGACCATTATAGATGAAGAGCAGAATTCGATTCTGGAGACATTCGATTCTGTAAACCTCCGAGGTCATCAGTCATCATCTCAGTGACGAAAACCTTTGTCTTCTGGACGCAGCTGCAAATTCCCTGATAGATTATATATTTGAGTGCGAATTTATCCGCAAACAAACATGAATCTGCCATGGACACCTCCTGCCTATAGTCGCTATATTCATAGTGTGGCGGATAGAATTTCGATCGATCAAAAAGCGAACCCAATTCAATACATTTTAGACCAACAATTGAAAAGGTACTATTAAATTTATAAACAAAACGTTGATTATTCTTTCCTCGTCAATCGAACGCAAATTACCGGTTTCATCGGATAAGGGAAACTTTCCCCAACCCAAAGATGGTATCAGTTTGCGTAGACGAGTCTTGAGTCACGAGAAAAGAGTTTCCGAAGTTTTGTTTGCAATAGCTGATGTGCTCTTTTCTGTTGTTGGTCATGATTAGCTACATTGGTTCCGCTATTTGACAGCTCAATTGGTTCCCGAGATTGTATCCGCGAGACTATGAATATAGCGACTATACTCCTGCCTTGTAACATATTGGTCCTGGAAGCTGTTCGAAGTCGCCCTTTACATAGGTTTCATCATCAATAAGTATGCACCCACCGAACTTGATCAGCAGGTTGTCATACAGCTTTCGAGCACGGGTTCTAGCTAGCTTGAGTGATTGATTTGGTTGCCTATTGGCGCTTGCCTGTAAGTCTTCGCGGTAACGAATTCGCTGCACTGTACTACGGGTGGCTTCATAATTTTTAACTCAAATCGCGTTCGGACATACCTGAGTTGCTTCTGATGGACCTCATGACCTTTCCATGGAGCTGACGGTTGGCAGATCCACATCGGCGTTTACTTTGAGGCTTCCGATTCGTCGTCAAGGTTTCCCCGTACATATTTAACACGCGCCATACGGTGTTTCCAGGAAAATTCAACACTTTAGCTTGCTTGGGCGCGGACCACGATGGATTTTACTGGTGACTGTGCACGATTTTGTTTTCTACGCTCCTCTTGCATGGTGACTGTCTCCAAAACAAGCGTTTATGCGTTTTATGAACTGAACAAATACACTGTTATTGTTATCGTTGTTGTCAACAAATAGACGTCAAAAGCTTCCGAAAACGTCCACTAGGAGCGCTGTAATAAGCAAAAGAGTTTGTTGCAAAGTAGGCCATGGTCAAGGGGTAGGTCACTCCGCAAACCAATCGTGGGTCATCTTTTTTGTCAAGTTGCCACAAGTGTGCTGATTGTGCCGGTCATGGAGCAACCTGCGATTGTTTGTAAAATACCCATCCCGGCAACCCGGTATTTCTGACACCTTGATTGTTTTGCTTTGAAATCGCAATGATAAATCGGATTGATGAATCTACGCAAAACTGCACCAGTGCATGCGACACCTAGGTTTGAAATCCAACACCACAAAAGTGATGATGTACTACAAAATATTCCGTACGATTTGACAGCTAGCAAAACGTCATTATCATTTTCACATCATTTCCATCTGCTGGCCGACCGTAACGTAGATTCATCAATTGGGTTGTGCGAAATTTTGGTGTTTTGTGTTCTCAAAATAATAAAAGTCCTATGTTTTAGGATTTAATAATGCCCTCGAAGGCAGACCAGAAACCTAACCTTTCGTAAGCAACGAAAGCAACAGTCCATCAGTGGCCGGAAAGAGTTGGAACCGGTGCGGAACATTGTTGGAGACCGACTATAGAGAACGATGAATAGACTTCTGTAGTTAGTTTTGTGTGAGTGACAGAATTATTTGAATTAAAGGTACTAATGTGGTCTGATTAACTGCCTCTTTCTCTTGAGCCCACTCTAGAACCTATTTTTCAGATTTAGATCTATAAGTGAAGTGCTGATCTGAGTCCTCTGGTATATTCGATTAGAGGATGTTCCTGAATATACAATCAAACAGCATTTAATGTTTTGAACAACTTCAATTACAGTTGCACAGCAGTGCTCCCATTTTATTTACATCAATCCAATGCGTACGAGATTGTGCCGTGCCGAAGATGTTCCGAAGGTGTGCCGATGGATGTGCTCAAGCTTTACAGAATTTAATTTCGGCACATTGTGCTGTTTGACTTACCCCTTGGCCATGGTTTAGTCACAGACAAACAGACATAACACATTGAATATTTCTCATTGTAAAACATCGTCGCTAAAACATAACCGCCATCTGTTGAGTACACTGTGGTGGATAGTACGCTGAACAGATGGCGGTAGTGTGTAAACGTCAAACGCAAGAGAATTGACTATGCGCGCCACAGGTGGCGGTACTACCAACTACGATACTTTTAAATTGACCGTTAAATGCTTGTTCGATGAACAACTTGCGAGTTTTATATGTGTTTGTCTGTGGTTTAGTTACCGGCATATTTTTTTCAAAATGAAAGAACCCAATTGAAAAATATAATTGTGTATGGAAGTGCGTGAAGTCAATCCAACCCCCACTGGCCAGCGGTGGAATTATGGAAGAAATTCGCTAGCAACAATCCTTGATGTGACAATTGGAAGCAACTTTAGTCCGAGAGTAAGAAGGTGATTGCTCTACTGCAGATTCAGCAACCCATTTCAGAATGCCTGGTAATTCACACACACACTACCGTTATCATATATGGATAATACTCGGGATAATAGTATTGCAAACACACTTCCATATTTGGAAACGTAAAATAAATCAGATATATCTCACCAAATTCTGCCTCTGATATAGCACCCCTCCCCTTGACTAGTTTTTGCACCTTGCTGTTGGTGGGCGGGCTTAATTTCATGCTTTATAGTGGAGTGTTGGAGACGGTAGATTTATGGTCGGCGTTGCTGGCTCATGCCGCGATAGAATGGCGTCATGGGCAGGCAATGGGGATTACTAAGCTTCACCTCTCTGATAAACCACTGCATGAGAGAACCAAAGATCCAGTCTAACAGTGATAGTATCACACTTGTTACTCCTTTAATTGAGAGCCGCGTCGTAGTACGCTTACCTATAGGCACTGACGTTGGGTGTGATACTGGCGGGTTTTGTCGCAAATCACTCTTATTTTTATTTATTTTTACGCATCCTGATGAATGTGGACGTCTTAGTGGAATACCTGTATAATGAGAGAGAGAGAGAGAGGGAAGGATTGGTATTTTCCATTTAATTCCACTGCTTTGTTTGCTTGTCCTTGACGGATGCGCGTGTTTCGTCTACAGTGTGCGGACTTCTTCGGTGTCTTGTACTAATACTCGAGTATTAGTACAAGACACTGAAGAGGTCTGCATGTTGTAGGCGGGGTACGCGTGTCTGTCAGGGATAGGCGGGTAGAGTGGTGGAATTGAGTGGAGAATCCTTCTCTCTCTCATTATAATTTTACGCAGATAGATTTATTTGGGCAAGGGAATTATACTATTGAAATATTTCAGAAAGTGCCCAACGGTGCTCCTTCTATTTGCGTGACAAGCTTTCACTGTTGTTTTCATTGAAGTATTATTCAGGAAACAATGTTAAACATCATTTTTGTACATGGTATTGTAACTAATCTTATATGTGCTTCATTTTGATTTGGGATAAGTGTTTGAACTATGGCTCGGGATTTCCACTGTGGCGTGCTTCTATTGTGACATACCCATACGTATTTTTGTGGTGCGACATAGTGGAAGCGTGTGAGCATAGTTGGAGCATATACCCTATATAATTTAAAAATCAGCTAGGAAACTAACTTCAAAATGAAGCATTTTAGTCACATGAAGGTGTTACCTGGGTCGAACTAAGATATAATAAATAGGTATAGGCTTAAATCAAAAGTACTTGAAACACGTTTAATTTTAGATTACAAGCACAAGTGCAGGTACTTAACAAAGCATGGGTTATGATTGATTGGGTGAATTAGAGCTTTTAATAATTTATAAAATTAGACTAATGAGATATCATAATCATCAAATGAACTTAAATAAGAAACTTCAGAAAGTCTAATGACATTAAGTAGATTAACAAAAGAATTAGGATGCGGGGGTCCGCTTAGGGAGGCAACTAACCTTAAAAGTTGTAGAATAAATCTTCTTATTTAGCAGATTAACAAGGAGAGGAATAGTTTAGGAAATAAGTAAAAGTAGAGGCATGTGACAATTAATAGCTTTTAAGCTTTTGGAGGTATTGTATTCCCCTGAGTTTGTTGTACTCGATTACTATATTATTCTCTCAATACGCGAAATCTCTTATATATGCGGTTAAAGTATTTGAGTTAACTTATTTCTTAGTGTTCAAGTACTTACATTTTTAAACAGCAGTCAATGTTGATCTATGAACTAAACCATACGTAAAATCGATCTTTCCTTATGTGGTATTGATGCATGTTTAACTTTTCGCGGCTGTCGGAATCAACACGCCTACGTCTACGGAGCTTACGCAGAAGTGATTCGCAATGCGGTAGAGCTCACCAAAAGTTTTTTTTTGAGCCTCTGTAGTATAGAATTAGTTCGGTAAGGTCGGGAAATCTTGAAATGATTGATACGTGCCTTAAAATAACTTAATTGAAACAAAGCTCAACAGTAAAATAAGTAGAATATTTAGGGAGTAAACCAAAATTATTCAACTTGCAACATAGGCTATCACATCTATTTTGGTAGCACTCTTTAAATGATAATAAGCCTTTTTTCTCGCTTCGGTTGTCTCGCACGGCTTTCGGAATTCGCGCGGTTTTCGTAACTTACATAATTTGGATATTTCGTTCGGAACGGATTTACTTATTCAATCGGTTTACTACGCGGATGTATCTACGCGCACACGTCACAGCATTTTTTTCTATAACTATCTTGAAACAATACATACGGAATCCAGTGTTCAAGCGGCCAACATAGGCTAGTCCTTCTGCTGTATTGTCAAAGATAGAAGCAAAATTTATTCAAATGGGTCAAGTCTTGAAAACTAAGCTGTCACGCAGCTCCAGCTTGATACCCAATAAAAAAAAAACGGCCTCTGATATAGCACCGATTTTTGACGTAGGACTACGTCTTTGATTTCTATATGGGGGTACACTTTGTGAAAACCGAAAATGGAACATGTAACAAATTAAGAAAGATTTTGAACGTTAATAACTCAGCTGCCCCTGGTCCAATTTCAATAATTTTATCACCAATCGATCAGAAATATGGCTACGCATCGATAACAGTGCTTCCGAATGTTGATTTTCAACAAGAAATTATTGAAAAATTAGTAAATGTTCAGCATTGTCCAAAAGCGTCGAATTGACTAACAAATCCACCAATTATCTACATGCATATGCTGCTTCTCCAGCACAGTCGTCAGAGAGTAGTAAGTAGACGAAACAAGTCGAAGTGGCATTCGCCTCGGATCCTCGGGTGCGTGCGAATAGGGAGGATGGAATTGTGTAATATTTTGCACACTCATCGTCATAAAGGGTGATACGGTCAAAATTTGGTCAATATCAACTTGACGTATTTCTTTCAATTTTGCATTTAAAAAACCTGAACACCCCTCATTTTGAAGGTGTGTGTGTGTAGAATGTTGCTCCTATTTTGATTTTGGAATTCACTCTTCAGTTGTCAAAATGCCGTCCAAGCAAGAAGAGCAGCGTATCAAAATTTTGCTCGCGCATCGCGAAAATCCGAGCTACTCGCACGCAAAGTTGGCAAAATCGCTAAAAGTTGCCAATTCAACCGTTACAAATGTAATTAAAGTGTTTGGGGAACGTTTGTCGACAGCCAGGAAATCTAGATCGGGGGGAAATCGAAAACCGGAAGCCGCTGAGACGACAAAGAGAGTTGCCGGTAGTTTCAAGCGAAACCCTAACCTCTCTCTCCGAGATGCCGCAAATAAGCTGGGTGTATCGTCTACAACCGTGCATCGAGCCAAAAAACAAGCCGGACTATCGACTTACAAGAAGGTAGTGACTCCAAATCGCGATGATAAACAAAATACGACGGCCAAAGCGCGATCCCGGAGGCTGTACACGACGATGCTGACGAAGTTTGACTGCGTGGTAATGGACGACGAAACCTACACACTTAAAACAGATTCCCGAGGTCGGCAGAAAAAAATACTGAGCTGACACGGCAATTCATAATTTTACTGATATTTCGGCAACAAAATTATTTCTTCCGAGATTGACCAAAAACATTTGCCGAAATTCGCAAAGTAATTAGCTGAGCACATCAGTAAATATAAATAATACCGAAATCAGCAATCGCGTTTACTGAGATTTCGGTATTGGCCTCATCCATTGCCGAATTTCGGTAATACAGCTGTCACTTTTTTTCCACCCGCCATTTTTCAGAAGATCAGAAGTTAATTGTTGCATATCTTTTGCATCGAAAACAACTTTAAATCGCGGAACAATGAACGAATTTCTGGTTCAAGTGCAAAAGGAGGACGTAAGGATCTACGATCTTTTTCGTAAGTACGCAATTGTTATTAATATCACCAATATTTTTTTTAGGATAACTCGTCTTCTATCACCTGTTTTTTTTGCCGGCAACCAATTTTTGGTTATGTTGAAGAATTTCAGCGGCATATACACATGCATATCCGGAATACCCATTTTAATCCAAACGCCGTATTTTACGACTGCTTGTTTCCCAAATGCAAATCCCGATATAATCATTTCAAGTCTTTGAAGCGTCATATAGTACAACAACATCCTGTTCACTGTTTTGTTTCCACGGAAACTTCAGATCACGATTTTGAAAATGTTCCATTGCTTGATTCAGAAGATGAACTTTTAGAGGAACTTTGTGTCAAAAAATCAAGGGTCGAAAATATGAATAATTCCCCGAGTACTTCCCAACGCATCCCAATGATTCCAGATGCCGACGGTTGTTCGTTAAACCGGATCAAGGAATGTGTATCGCTTGGTATTTGTCGTCTTTCAAAGGACGTTTCCCTTCCTCAATCAAAAATAAATGAAATGATTAAATTTTGCGAAACATTGGTTCAGATGTTGGGTGAATATTTCCAGGGCAATACCAATACATTTCTGGCACAAAATGGTATCGATCAGGCATCTAAGGAAACTGTATCTTTCTTAAACTGTTTTCATTTACCAGATTTATTTTCGCAAGTATCCACCATCGCAAAGCAAACACAATTCCTAAAAAAACTTGCTGTGACCATTCCAACCCCTGTGGAGAAAATGCTTCAGACACGCGAGGACGTTCGACACGTTGACGGATTATCGAAAAAGGTTATAGTTAACGAAACCTTCATGTACATCCCTATCATTGAAACCCTTAAATTAATATTCAGGAATCCAGAAACAAGAAAACTCTTAAATGACAGTGGATCGGAAAACCAATACATTAAAGAATATGATTCATACCGATCAGGTGAATCATACAAGAACAGCAATTTTTTCAAAGAGTTTCCAAATGCTATCAGGCTGGATTTGTATCAGGATGATGTCGAATTAGGAAACGCCTTAAGTTCCAGAGCCGGAATCAATAAGGTATCGGTATTTGATTTTAAGATTCAAAACTTTCCAGAGAAGTGGAATAGTTCTCCGCGATCAATTTTTCCTGTTTTATATGTCACATCAGTAGACGCAAAAAAACATGGATATAATAAAATTCTTCAGCCTTTGATGCATGACCTAAAGAAACTTGAAAAAGGTGTCACGGTATATTACGGCACAGGAAAGTTTGAATTACGAGCGGTTGTTACGACTGTTTGTGGAGATACTTTAGCTCTTCATGACGTTTTTGGTCTCCTTAGTCCCAGTGCGAAATATTTTTGTAGGATTTGTACTATTCCGAGACCAGCTTTCCACGAAAATCCATTTCAAACATTTCCAATACGCACCAAGGAGTGGTATCAAATAAACTTGAGTAAGCTTGAAGCTGGGGAAATTACTTCTTCGGAATGCGGCTTGAAACAAGGAGGATGTATTCTGAATGAACTTGAGAACTTTCATATAACCGAAAATTTTGCACTTGATACGATGCATGATATTGCTGAAGGAGTCGTACCTTTAACTGTTCAACTGGTGCTAAGTCACTACTACAAAAAGAAGGAACTAGGAATGACAACAGAATACATAAATCAGCGGATTCACTTGTTTTCATATGGATATATCGACAAAAAGAATCGACCCTGTGGCAATTTTACTCATCAAATGCTTTCAAAACCAGCAACATACCGTTTAAAACAAACGGCATCTCAAAACCTCCTACTGTTAAGAGCTTTTCCTTTCTTGTTTGGTCATAAGCTGAGTGGTGCGAAGTGAAATTTTCTTCATGTTGGTAGTGTTGAAATAAACGTTTCATCACCGTCGGTTGGTAGAGAGAAGTGTCAAACGGCTTTTTGTGCAGAGCCGATTCGTGACTTTGTGATTGTTTGTTGACATTGTTCATAGCTGTAGTTTTTACGGAGTGGAATAAAATTCAGAATGAAGTGTTTTGCTCACTTTTGCAATTATAAAGATGGACACGACGAAAATCAAAACATCAGTTTAAATAAGCACTTGCTCAGCCTCCTAGTGAATATCCCATACACAGGAGAAAATTGTCATAATTTACAAGGAAAAATTTTGAAACGATTTGTGATGTATAGAATCAAGTGTGCTCACGTAAAAAGAACAAAAAAACAAAGATTCAATAGTGGAACAATGTATAATGTTTGATTTTTAAGATGTTTAAATAAATATCCACAGAAAAGTCTGTATAATGCATCCTCATTTAATCTCATCCCTGTTTTGCTTCTGTCTGCAAAATATATTTTTCATTTCAGGGAAGTCAAGAAAGAATAAAACCCTGACACATCCTCTACCTGGCTTGCAATCAAACATAGTAATTTTTATTTGTATAAATTGTTGCAAATCAGATGCAAATTTAATGTGGCCGACGATATCAATGGAAGTGCTGTCGAAATTCCCTGGGACCTCCAATGGCAACGATTTGACTTCCCTCCAAATCGTGTGAAACTCGAACATGAAAACTCTATAGAACCCCCGTAGAACCTCGCTGGCAGCAACTAAAATATCCACTGAAACCTCTTCTGTCGCGGGAAAAATCTGTTGAAATTTCCTGGAACTTTTGTACTATCATCACAAATCTTCTTAGAACGTTCTCCGAAGTCACAGTCGTTCCTGAGGGAAAAAAAATCGGAGGGGTTTTTTTCAGCGCAGGAGTCTACTTTGGTCCAAAATACGCAATAATACTGTTATTTTTAATTGTTTGAGTCGTTTCGAATCACGTTTTTAAAAAGATCTAAAACATTACTGAAAAATATTAATTTTTTATTTTGGACGATAACAATACTTCTATCTATTTCAACGAACCACAATGATAAAAAAGTGGTTCGATTTGACAGCTCGAAAGTGGTTCGATTTTGAGGTCCGTCTTCGCACCACTCAGGTCATAAGATACCCGTCGATTGTGAGTCCATGTGTATGATCGGACATTTAATCAATATATCCCGAATATTGATGTCCACAATAATTTCGGATCATATGCTGGCATCCTTGGAAGAACATATTAAATTGTACGAAGGTTTATTCTACACAACGTTTAAGAGACGAATTAATAAAAATCATCACCTTGATCACTATGTTCACTGCATAAAGCAAAGTGGCAACATGAAGCAATTCAATTGCCTCGTGTTTGAACAGAAAAACAAACCTATGAAGAACCAATCATCAACTTGCAGAAATTTCAAAAACATCTGTGTAAGTTTAGCAAAACGACAGACCTTCAAAATGGTCACGGACATTCTGGACAACCCATTTACCGATAAGATCATCTATGGCCCAGGAAGCATTGTATCCCGCGAAGATTTCCAAGTCGAAATGCAAACTGCATCTAATGTATTTATGACAAAAAGAGTCACTATAAATGGAATAGAATTCCGTTCAAACCTGATTGTTTGCCTCAGAAACATAAATGATGAATTTTATCCATCATATGGTATCATCAGTAAAATTGTTGTCATCGAAACCAGAATTCACTTTCTTGTGAGGCTATGTAACACTCAATCGTACGATGATTTTTTGCAAGCATACGAAGTAACAGTTGGTTCGACAGAGCAGTTGTACAAGTCTGAAGATATTCATCTGCACACAACATTTTCTATTTGGAGTCCATATGAAAGCAGTCAAAAATATATTTCAAGAAGAAACTACCATAGAGACTATTAAAATAATGTAACATACACCGATTAGTAAAAAAGTTAATGTTTTAATTAACATGTTCATCATTCTTCTTTCAGTTGTTGAAGAGATCACGGATTTGGAAACATTTTTGATGTTGGACAATAATGACTTCTCCAGGCTGAAACTTTCAACGAAAATGATTAAGACGATTCAAAGAATTCAAAGCAAATGTGCAGACGACATAATTATTGAAGAACAGACGCTGGAGGAGAACAATAAATCAGAGATTGTTGAAGATTATACTATGATGGCCGAGGATGATATCAGTACAAATCCGAATGACATTTACAACACAATCAATCTTGATCAGGTATGTATGGATGTGTCAGTAAAACACAGGATTATTAATACAATTATTTACAACACTAGACGGAATATATGAAAAGGGCGAATGAGACAAATATAAATGATAATTTGTCACGAAATCATCACCCACACCCACGCAATTGAACAACACAATATGACATAGAAAACTTCCTCTATCTGCTACTATTGATTTGCGGGGGTGTTTCGTGATTAATGAAAAATTGAAATTTTTTAGTCATTGTTTCATCTTGGCTCATTGGCCCTATTCACTTGAATATATTATAGTTGATTGATCTTCAATGGAATTTTAAACGATGCGCATTAAAACAAATCGTTTCTAATTAGAATTATGTCTTACCGGGACACAAGATGAATCCGTAAACCCATATGCTTAATTTTCGCAATGATTACAGGAAATCAACATTAACACTGTGCTCTCTAAAACCTTGATTGGAAAGGGTTTGATTGAACGTTTGCTGGAAGGCCAAAATCCGAACGACAAGATGATTTCACAGATCACCCACATCTTGTGTGATTGTTTATTAGCAGTGTACGGAGAGTAAGTTTCCTGAAATAATAGTCAATTTCACAATCAGCACAATCAATCACAAACAGCAACAGGCATTTCTTTTTGATATCTACTTACAATACTTGTTGTTTTTCAGGAGACCTTCAACGTTCCATAAGGATATTATTGCTCGATCCCTTGTGAAAATGTATCCTATCCTGGCATCTGCAGCTTCCGATGTTCCACACGTACGTAAATTTAAATTTAATTCTAGCGTTCTCAATTGATTTTAGGATAGGTCCTGTCTTCGTTTTTCGATTAATTTTATTTACATTCTACAGCGATCTGAGCGATGGATTTGCAGTACCGATGCATGCAACCAACAGTTCAAGGTTTGAGCTTTTTATTGCATGTGTTGATGTGTTGCGGCAGAAACCGAATAAATTTAATCGATTCTTCAATCGAAAAATGGAGATAGGACCTATTCTAAAATCAATCTAGCGTTTAGAAGGGACCTAGCAGCGATGATCGATTCTCATAATCGATTTTCTCTTTTATTAATAACTCGACAGTTAGCATGCATAAGGGCGTAAACGCTATGATCGATTCTCTTCGTCGATTTTCTCTTTTGTTAATAACTCGCTAGATTACGTTTCTCGGTGCGTTTGCTGTTGCTTTTGATAGCCAATAAAACCTGTTACAACTCTGCATTGAACAAATTCTAGAAAATAGTTTCGCTAAGCTGTAGCAATGCAAAGAGAAAATCTTGTGTGTAGTTCAAGCTGAACATTGCATTAGGTCCTAAGTAACATTGACAGATTCTCTTCGTCGACTTTCTCTTTGCATCCCACGGTCATGTAAAGACATTCCCAGGTATTTTCAGCACATAAATGGATAAAAGAAGCTTTTATCTAGCATACAATACGACAAACACATCAAGAAACGGATCTGTGAATAAGTTATTAGCGAAAGAGAAAGTCGACGAAGAGAATCGATCAATGTTACTTAAGACCTAATGCAAAGTTCAGCTTGAATTGGTATGGATTTTTCCCTGGGGGGGGACGTGCTGTCAAATCAGCCTACTGATCATTCTTGTATGAAACTGGCTCCAAATGTAAACAATCGCTGTAGGTTTCTTATGGCTTGTTTACGTTTGGAACCAGTTATGCGAGGCATGCGAGGTAGGCGACGATTGTTCGTATTTGACAGCCAGCTCCCCCCCTTGATTTTTCCACTTGCTTTCTACCCAAAAGTAAGTAAGTGGGTTCCTACACTCCGTTTTTGACAACATTAGAAGGAGAGAAGGAGAAAAACTAGTCAAAAGTAGGTAAAAGTGAACTGGCCGTTGGGTCTTTTTTCTTACCATGAATATGGTAAATCTAGCGTTCAGAATCATTAAGGCCCAACTGCGATGATCGATTCTCTCCATCGATTTTCTTTTTGCATTGACATAGTTCAGTGATCCAATTTTCCAAAATTATTTCAACGTAGAGTAGTGAAAGTGGTAAGCAAAACCAACATAAAACATCTGTTAAAAGAAAGTATTATTAAGCGTACTAAACGACAAGAACAGATGAGCATGTTTTTGGAGCCAAGTTATTAACAACAGAGAGAGTCGATGAAGAGAATTGATCAATGTGGAAAAGTGACGCGAGAAATCATAATTACCTATAGTATACTGCGCTGTTGTACGCATAAGTGACCCAAGGAATTCGTATAGAACAAGGGACAGTTAGGCGTTTAACGGCAGTATTTTTTGGATACAATTGATTTAACTTAATTTAACTTAACATTTTTAATTCTATTTTAGGCTTTGTGGTTTCATTTCAATGGTCGTGGTGTAGGTCGTCATGCTGGAAAAATCCATTACCGGATGGAATATTACGCTAAGAAGTCCAACAAAAGAATATTTCACCGTCGCCGAATCCAACCAAATTCTACAGACCAAGAAGCATTATCAGAACAACCAGATGTAACAGAAGTTATCGAAGAGGACATGGACAACTTGGTAAAAATTTAAAACGATTTGGCATAAAATTAGCGTTATTTATTTTCTTTGTTATAATCTCAGATCATCGAGTTGAAGTTTATCGTTCCGTCGGATGAAACTAAAAACCATATCCTTAATCTTTGGAAGAAAACTCTGAAGATCCGGAATGAACATAGGAATGAAAGAACCATGTTGACATTTTTAAAAGATTTTCCTGTGGCCTCGGCATTTGGTGGCGTGCTGGTAAGCAAAATAAACCTATCTAATATGTAGATACTTTAAACTATTTTCCCCTTTTTAGATTGCTTATGATTATACAACACTTCGACCAAACGCTTCCGACTTCAATGAATCATGGAACGACATCCAATCAAAAGTATTGGTTCGTTATAGTGATACATTCCGTTTCATCAAAAATGATTTTCTGAGGGCTCTGGCAGTCGTGCGGCAAAAAAACCCAACACGTGGACTAAAACGCTCAAGGGAGCAGGATCCGAACCTGCGAAAGATCAACCCACTCCATGGTATAATCCAATGGATTAATGTAAGATCAAGATTGTTCTGTTTTGTTTGAGTGAAAATAATTCTTGTTTGGTTTAAACTTTCAGTCCGACAAGAGTATGCCGACGTCAGCAATTCCCCAAATAATAGTTGTTGGGGAGGAGTTTGAGGTAGGGGAGTGCTACGTTATTTGGGATAACGTGGTCGTCGGAACAGGACCGGATGTATTGCACGCGTTCGTGCTGCTCTGTAAAGCGTTTACGGTTTACAGAGTAGCATGTTCGCCATCTGACAAGCTATTTTTTGACTTTTTTTATGCATGTTGCTTCAAAATCAATCAAATGAGCACTACCGGCAACAACTTCATCAACTTCCTGTGATGCATTTTTATCGACATTGATAAATATACAAAATGATAATCCCATTGCAGTGTTTCTTATTTGCAACTATTTTCTTCATGACAATCTTTTTATTTTTTTTCTTATTCTTTAACGCAAGTAAACAAAATTGGAAAAAATGCCGAGATTCAGTAATTTTTTTTACCGTAGGGATGCTTTTGCCGAGCAATCAGTTGTTTTTTTTACTGAGATTTTCGGCAAAAATTGACAACCGTGAATTTAATGATTACCGAGATATTCGGTAATTTTGCTGTTTGCCGAGATGGTTACCGAGCACTCAGTGGTGCCCATCTCGGTAATTGTTTTGCCGAGATCCGGCGAAAAAAACTAAGTGTGTACGTCAAAGCCGACTACAAGCAGCTTCCGGGACAGGAGTTTTATACGGCAAAAGGAAGGGGAAAGGTAGCAGATGTTTTCAAGCACATGAAACTGTCAAAGTTCGCAAAGAAATATCTGGTTTGGCAAGCCATCTGTACCTGTGGCTTGAAAAGCAGCATTTTCATAGCTTCCGGGACTGTCAACCAAGAAATTTACGTGAAAGAGTGTTTGAATAAACGTCTGTTGCCTTTCCTGAAGAAACACGGTTGTTCCGTACTGTTTTGGTCGGATTTGGCATCTTGCCATTACGGTAAAAAGGCCATGGAGTGGTACGCCGCCAACAACGTGCAGGTGGTTCCCAAGGACAAGAACCCTCCCAACACGCCAGAGCTCCGCCCAATTGAGAAATACTGGGCTATTGTCAAGTGGAACCTAAAGAAGACCAAAAAAACTGCTAAGGGCGAGCAGCAGTTCAAGGCAAACTGGCTTTCTGCGGCGAAGAAGGTGGACAAGGTGGCTGTACAAAATCTGATGGCAGGGGTCAAGCGTAAGGACCGGCAATTCGGATTTGGAAAAGCGGAAGCCTAACTGAATATTTTTCCTGAATTTTATACTAATTGAACTTGAAAAAGAAATTTAATTTGATTTTTTAAATAAACGATTTCACCGATTTACACGCGTTTTCCCCTGACAAAATTTTGACCGCATCACCCTTTAATCAGAGCCACACGCTGTCAACGACCACACCACTGTATTCAGTCTTCGAAATTAGTAGCAGCAGTAGCAGTGCTTTCGGCGTGTGTCGTTGAAAATTGTTCTCCAGTAACAACGAAAGGCTGCCTGCAAGCAGCGAGCTGCAGAGCCCACATAAGCAACCATCAAAGGAGAAAGAAGCTGCACCGCTATGCTATGGATCGGAATCAGTAGCTCTTCGTGAGTCGCTGCGGGTCGGTCATCTATGCCAAGCGTGTCACCCTCGCTCCAAACGACATACAGCTCGACAGCCTCATCCGTGTTGAACACCCAGCTTAGAATTACTCAACCATCACTGCAAAACGGTCCTTTTCAGGGCCACCAAAAATTTGTGAAGGAGTATTATTTGGACATTGGTCAAGGTCATCAGTTCCCGCAAGTAGCTAGCTATCAAGGCTCAACCTGTCTGTAGAAGGTGTGGAATTGTAGGCCTGAATATATTGGTGCAATTAGTTTTTCCTCGGTTTTCATTCCGCACGATTCGTTTCTTTCGTTTAATCAATCACCCTTGTAGTGACGTCGAAAAGATTGTTTCAATCGGCGCTTACATATGAAATTTAATGTGGATTATAGAATTTTTTGTATGTTTCCAAAATTTATGAATGGTTTACCACTAAATGCTGAGATAATTTATTGATTATTGAATTATCACACTGTATACCATGAAAAAGCAGCCTGTTTGTGAGTTTTTGCCTGTTTTCAAGTAAGGAGCTATCATAAAAAACAAATCGCCAGCTGGTGTTTCCCGGCGACTTTACAAATAAATAAAATCAAACAAAATCATCATGCAGAACTAGCTAGGATTTGTTTTACTTCATATTTCACAAAATTGCTTTCGAGTGTTAAGACATCGTCTCCCACAAAGTTTACACTTTTCCCTCTACCAACACATATATCAGGGCTAGATAGATCTCCACAGGATCTATATAATCCACGCAATTTCAAAAAAACCAAAATGCACAGCATTTCGAAAAGAGGTCAGGTTTCGACCAATAGCAGATAGATTTTAATTCTAAACAAGCCAAACGATTGTAAATTTATCTATCAATCTGCTAAAATGAACACTTAGTTAATTTTCAATAGGTCACTATTGAAAAATACCAAATGTCCAACTGTTGCAATGGTGATCAAAGTTATCACCGAATGTCTGAAAACAGCGCATTCCCTAACACAGACTTAAAAATCGAATTCTATGCGGTCCCACTGTATGGTGCTCTTTCAATCACCGTAAGTGGTTGTGTCCAATTCAGCAGCAGCAGCAGTAGTGCTTTCAACAACAACAACGAAAGGCTGCCTGCAAGCAGCAAGCTGCAGAGCTCATATGAGCAACCATAGAGAAGGAGGAAGAAGTCCCAGGGCTAGGCTAGGATCGGAATCAGTAGCTCGTCGTGCTCAGCTTAGCATTGCTCAACCATCACTACAAATCGGTCCTTTTCAGGACCACCATACATTTGTTAAGAGTATTATTTGGACATTTTTCAAGATCATCAGTTCCCGCAAGTAGCTAGCTATCAAGGCTCAACCTGGTCTCTATAGAAGGTGTGGAATTGTAGCCCGAATGTATTGGTGAGATTAATCATCGTCCGACCATTTTCCAGAACACGCTGGTAGGAAGTGTTAAAAATCCATATAGAATTTGAGAGAAGTGGGAATAATTCGCTTTGGGTCCCCAGAAAGCTAATCAAATCAAATTTGTGAGAAAATTAGCTCTCACGAGTTCAATCTCTCGAAGTCTCTTCCTTATTTACATATTCTGCACAAACGATACTTTTCGCCCCGCCACATTCATATAATTTGGAAGGAAATCCTGTGAGGGGTGAATTTAATACACTTTAATACCAAAATGCACAAAACTTAAAAATTCATACATAACAAAAAATTCAAAATACACCTTTTAAAGTCGATTGGATGAATCGAAAATACTCAAGTTGACAGTCCCTTGGATTCTCTTTGAAATAAATACTACAAATTTGATACGCTTACTAACAAAAAACGGAAAGAGTTACGATAATTGATCAATTAAAAGAACTAAATGCTCACATTTGTTCCGTCCACTAGCGGTCCTACGTCAAGCTTCCGTTCGTGCCCCTAGGCACATACCCTTCTCCTTTTTTCACTCGCGGTAATCCAAAAAATATTTTCGCTTTTTTTTATAACCGTACACCGCATCTTTAATCACACGCGTAGATTTTCATTTGCACATATTTTTTGCTTTTCACTGAACATATTTTCGCAAGAAAAGTAGAACTGTCTTTCGCGTGTATTTTCCGTAAGGTAGAACTACGAAACGAAAAAAAAAAGACTCGTTAAAACTCTTCTTCGGGGGAGGTAGAGCACCAAAACAAATGATAAGAAAAACCGACTAACGCGACGCTACAGCTACTCGATCCAAATTCTTGTCGAACAATTTACAAAATAAATTCAATATTAATTAAATGGTATTTCACTTTCACTCGAGTTTTTAATTATGCACACGTGAAAACGATTTAGATGAAAAATATGCGGAAAACACACGAAGGAGCGACAACGAAAAGAGAACCAGCCGTTCGTGGGCAGAGCCTACTCCAATCGACATTGAAAAATATAATTCAAATAAAATTGAAATCAAATCTAAATCACATTTATATGAAACTCAACTGAAAGTCATTCGAAATCGAACCGAAATTCAATAACAGTTCAATGCTTATGTAGTGACAAATCAATTAAAATTCAGTCAAAATCCAATCAAGACTAACTAGAAATTCAGTTGATTTTATTTTAGTTTTGGATTCTCTAAATATCCATCTCTCTTAAATTACCATCGCATGGATCAAACAACCATAACCTTATAGCATTAATCTTCTTCCAATCAAAAGCAACACGTCCGAACTTCATCGGAAGAATAATTAAGCCAAAGTGTCGATCCCCTCTCGCCTCCCTTGATTTGTGTCAATTTTCCTCCAAAGCTTTCTCCAGTTTCACTGTCCCCCCGAGTAGTGATGGTATCGGTTTCGACTGAAGGCTCACAAATTGATTGAATTTAATGGAAAAAACTGAAACTGAATCGGATCTCCTTGATCTCGTGTAGTTTTTGTTGTTGTAAAAATAAATTTCACCGAAAGCTCCCGGATGCCAATGTTGTGTTGGAAGATGTGGCGCGTGAAAAAGCAAATGTATGCGGATAAATTTGTGCCGTGGAAAATGGATTATGGTTTTCTTTTTTTTTTTTATTTTTTTTTCACGGGAGGGACTTTGGCCCTCGGGTTCAGGTTCCATGTGGAGTGTATGAAGCGGAACAATTTATTATATCAATTTTGCTGATATACCAGAGGTCAGGAAAAATGAGTGAAAATTATGCGTTTGTGCCAACCTTGGAGCCGACGTATCAGCTGGGGCTGTGCTATTGGCGGTTGAGGAAAATTTTCCATTTTGAACGGGTACTTAATTGAATTCATGAATCTGTTGCTGTTCCATGCGATAAAAAAGCAAGCTGCATGCATGCGGGGTGTGATGGCAACATATTGATTCCGGAGTAAAACCCCATGAAGTTTAATTATAATTTGTGAGAACTGTATGAATTGACCAGGGAGCGGGGAATTCAATTAAGGGATAAATTATTCATCCATAACTGTTGTCTCAATAGCCTCGCAAGGGGATGGTTCACAAACTTTCACAGGTCAAGTTGGCTTATCGTAACAATCCAACTAAGGAGAAGCGTGACAATTTTTGAGCTAGTGAATTTGTAAATCCAGTGATGGGGAACGGCACTAAGCGTGTCGAAAAAGAAAATGCGTACGAAGGTGGGGGACGCCTGCCAATTGTGATTATAACGATTCGGGACGACCGATGAGGTAGTTGTTGGATCTTAGACTGGGAGTCATGTAAACAAGAAACGCACCGAATCTTCTCTTCAACTCTAATGATTAATTTGATAAACGTATAACTCTGATTGTTTGACAAGCTTAAGGTGGTTGTTGTCGTTCGGCACAATAACATCCATTAATCATAGAAATATATTCTCGGCGCTTTACTTTCCGGAAATATGCTAGTGATAAATCACTCCTTAAGCAAAACGGGGATTGGATACTTCTTCATGATTGAATCACCAAAGACGAGGTGTTCCGTTCATTGTAGAACAAAGCCATAAGCCGGTGTTTCGGGTGTGTGCGTGTGGCGCCACGTGGGAGCGAAAAATGCTCAACATCTGCAAAAATATTCAGTACCCCGACTTAAACACATAAGATGCTGGAAATCTCCTTTTGATTATCACGCCCTACTTCAACATTTCTGTCATGATATTTAGGGTGGTTCGAATGAATAAATCAATTGGTGCGTCCTACCTGATGATCAGCTGTATCAAAACTAGGCCGCCCCTAGACGCATGCGGTTCAGATGATTCTGATTCAACCCGACAGCCCCTAATAAATATTTCAGTGCCAACATTTCAAAAGGGCTTATGTAAACAATGGCTGTAGCCGGCGATTTCTCGCTCACACATGCAAATCAACGCCACCTGGAAGAGCAGCCTATCCTCTAACCGCTGACATCGAAGAATTTGTAGGAGTGAGCTTTGTGAGAAATCGGCTATTGAAGTCATTGTTTACAACACAGTTTCACCCTTATGAAATGTTGACACTGATTTAATCTTAATGCGAACACGGCCGATGAGAATAACTCAAAGAGAGAATCACTTCTACTCAGACAAAACATTTTTTTCTAACGAAGATCATTCAGCGCTGAGTGACCTGCGTTATTGATGAATTTACGCAAAGGTAAAACTGGCCTTGCGACACCTAGTTTTCAGATTTGCAATTACAAAACTGATGTACTAAAAAATATTCCATGCGATTTGACAGGTAGCAAAACGTCATTATCGTTTTCACATCATTTCCATCTGCTGGTCGACCGTAACGTAAATTCATCAACTAGAAATTTATCTTTCATCCGAGTAAAAGTGACTCTCTCACTGAATTGGTCTCATCGACCGTTCGTGGGTGGGGTGTTTATCTTTTTTCTCCCTCTTGAATAATACTTTTCTTCTTCTTATTTGCAGAGAATTCATCACCGAGTGTCTCTTTCCGACGACGAAAAGTCCCTACGAGCTACCGTGGCAGCTCAAAACGGCATGGGGCGTCGTGTTCGGAGCCATGCTGCTGGTCGCCATCACCGGCAACAGCATCGTGCTGTGGATTGTGCTGGGTGAGTACCCATCCGATTTGTTTGCTTTGGTACTTTTTTTTTCAGCCCGAAACCTGCGAGATGGATTTACTGCTTCCAGCAATATGACAATGGATCTAATCGGTCGGAATGGAAAAACCAATGGGGATATGAATATGTGATTATACACGGCCGATGAGACTATCTCAGATATAAAGAGACACTTTTACTCAGTTGCATGAGAAATTTCGTAAAACGCAGGTTACTCAGCGTTGAGTGACCTGCGTTATCATACAACTGAGTAAAAGTGAGATTCTCTCTGAGTTAGTTTTATCGACCGTGAATAAAAGTGTTTGCCAACGGGAGCTTGAAGGACATATTATTGTTGGAAACGTCGAGTTGAATAAGCATATTTGCTGAGATGGATTAATATGGTTTGATTTATTGGCGAAAATGTGTTCGTTCGTTTTGATCGGTTTGATGGAGTGAAAGTAGACAGGGCAGGCATGTGGAGCGATTAAAGCATTTTATTTTTCATTCGATATGCTTTTAGTCCAAAGTCGATGTTTAAAATAAGAGTCATGCTAGAAGAATCAGTCGAACTGTCAGAAAAACGGGAACCCAAACGAGAAATGTGAATATTTATAATTGTTCCCAGAGCCAATGAACTGCAAGTATGTATTGTATTAATTGTTGAACATATTTATATCAATTTTCATAAACATTACATCACTTCATTTCAAGGGTGTAGCCTGAAACTAGGGGGTGATTTTTTGTTTACTATGGAGAATTTGGCCTAATGCCAATAGGCCGAACGTTTTAATGATGTTGAGTGAAGGGGGCAGTCACCCCCTTCTGCTCATATGGCTACGTTACATGAAAGTAATTCAAAATTATGTCAAATTTGATTCAAAATTGTAAAAAGTGGTATGTCAGCAATATTTTCCTTGTATTCCAGGAAATTTTCGAGGAAAAACGCCTTGATGAAATTCGAGAGATATTTCACTGTCTATTAGACTGTCAAAGATGTTTGTCGAGTTTCCTCATCTCATCTTCATGACACAATAATATTGATAGCCGGTGATCCTGCGCTATGTCCGCAAAACTTTTCAGCCTCTTCCTTTGACGAAGAAGGATACTCGGAACCACTGTTTTCTTCGTTAGATATGGTTTTTATTCCACTAAGCTCAAAAAAACAACAACCGAAACGATGAGGAAAAACATGTTGCTCAATGAAGAAAAATAACAGTCCGTGACAATCTTAACCTGTAACAAACAATTTGCCGGACTACTTTGTCTGTCAAAGTGTATTGACGAAGCACAAACAACGCACGTCGTGTCGGATCATATTCTGTCAGTCAGCATTTCAATAGGGTGTTCGCTGAGGCGGGATGTGCTGTGAAATCTGCCTACTGTGAGGATATCCGCAATTCTTTCAATCCAGCAACGAAACGCTGTTTGTAGCTCCCGCCGCAAGTTTCCGGCCACACGGTAGGGCAGGAGCAGCCGTGTGGGCCAACGCCAGTGTCGCGACGCCAAAAAAGATTCTGCTGCAACAGTGAGTACCGTAATAGTTCCATAAACTCTCGTTTACATCTTGATGAATGTGGGCGTCTTAGTGGAATACCTGTATAATGAGAGAGAGAAGGATTAGTAATTTCCATTTAATTCCACTATCTTATTTGCTTATCCTTGACAGATACGCGTATTTCGTCTACAATGTGCAGACTTCTTCAGTGTCTTGTACTAATACTCGACTACTCTCTCATTATCTCGCTTACACGCCACACATATCTGTGAAAACCCACACCCACAAGCCACAGAAAAGGGTAATAAATGCGCTGCGCGCCTCTTCTCTTGTTCCTATTGAGTCGCTTTCGAGAACCATTTTCACTGGGTCTTTGTGCGGCATTCTTACGACGTACCCAGCCCACCTAAGTCGACTAATTCTTTCAATGTGGACGATGGATGGTTCTCCCAGCAGCTGGTGAAATTCGTGGTTCATTTGCCTTCTCCACGTTCCGTCATCCATCTGCACTCCAACGTAGATGGTACGCAACACCTTCCGTTCGAAAACAACAAGGGTGCGTTGGTCCTCCACGAGCATAGTCCAGGTCTCGTGGCCGTAGAGGTCCACCGTTCTAATCAGCGTCTTGTAGGTAGTCAACTTCGTGCGGCGGTGAATTTTATTTGACCGAAGCGTCCTCCGGAGTCCAAAGTAGGCACGATTCCCTGCCATAATGCGTCTTTGAATTTCTCTGCTGGTATCATTTTGGGCGGTCACCAGTGAGCCCAAATACACGAACTCTTCGACCACCTCGATTTCGTCACCGTCAATCTGAACTCGGAGTGGGAGGCTAACATTGTCTTCCCTAGAACCTCTTCCTTTCATGTATTTTGTCTTCGATGCGTTGATGGTAAGTCAGCAGTTCAGCCTTCAGTCTGATGTATGTTTCCGCCATCGTCTCAAAGTTCCGTGCCATGATGTCGATGTCATCGGCGAAGCCAAGAAGCTGGGTGGACTTTCTGAAGATCGTGCCACTTGTGCAGACACGAAAGTCCATCACCTTGCCGTAACCCCCTTCAAGATTCAAAGGGACTCGAGAGTGTTCCGATACTCGAACAACGCACATCACTCGATCCATCGTCGCCTTGACCAATCGCGTCAGTTTATCCGAAAATCCTTACTCGTGCATAATCTGCCATAGCTGATCTCGATCGATTGTGTCGTATGCGAATTGGAAATCGAATAACAAATGAGGGTTGTATTCGTTGTATTCGCGGCATTTCTGCAGAACCTGCCGAATCGCGAACATTTGGTCCGTGGTAGCGCGGGCACCCATGAATTGGTATTGCCCCACGAACTCTCTTGCAAATGGTGATAGGCGGTGGCATAGAATTTGGGAGAGTACCTTGTAGGCGGCGCTCAGCAGTGTGATCGCGCGGTAGTTGTAGCAATCCAACTTGTCGTGCTTTTGTAGATTAGGCATACGACACCTTCCATCCACTCCTCCGGTTATATCTCCTCCTCCCAAATCTTGGCAATTACCCAGTGCAGCGCGCTAGCCAGTGCTTCACCACCGCATTTTAATAGCTTACTTGGTACACACAAAGAAAAGTCGTTGCTAAAATTAATAAAACCATTGGTAGAATTAAAAGTTTGCATTGGTTCTTTTTGGTAGAAAGCGGTTAGCTTTCAAAACAAAAGTCAGCCAACTGTTAAAGCAAAAGTTGACCGCTCACTACTTTCAAAAGTTAAAACTTTCAAAATAAATTGTACTTCTGTCAAATTAAAAGCTCGGGAGTGGTGGAATTAAAATTGTCATCTTTTCAATTCAAAACAAAGTTTCGGTTTGAAAATGTGATATATTTGAAACAATAAATAACATTTTAAATAGAAAAAACAAAATTTTGAAATTAAAAACATGCATTTTCATTGTAATATCATCTTTTTTTCATTTTAAATTCTAAATAATATTTAATTTATGCAAAACAGATCAAAAATGGATTTAATTTATTTTCATTTCCTTTTCAACTAATTAACAATAATGTAACGAAATTCACAGAGAGACACAGATAGACATCTCGGTAAGTGAGGGTTGATACGAGGAACACTGAATCCAGACCACTGACAAGGCAAGCTTGGTATTGTTTTCCATTTGCAGAAAGTACCAACTGGTGACAGCAGCTGGTTTTTGTCCTTCTCCCAATCAAAGCTGAATTTTCATTTTTCCGAGGCTTGTAGTAGGGTTTGATCCTTCTCCGACAGGAATTTTATAAGGTCGATACCGAAAACTGGCGTGATGTCGTCCTGGCAGATTTCATAATCTGATATAAAAAAGAATCTAAAATCCAATAACAATAACAATGAAAATAGTTTACTTACCATTTGGAATGTCAATTTCACATGAGTCTCCACGAGGGTCTCTAGCAGCGAATAATATCGGAATATCTAACTAATAACAGTTCAGTTTCTGGTATCCCACAAAAGAACATGACTCTTGTTGTAGCTTCTAACCTGGATTTCATGTTTACAGCGGCCAGACTAGTGAAAAGGGCGGCATATAAGATTCCAGTGCAGCCAGTAAAAACATCGCTGAGGGGTATTTTTTACAGTTGAACAACTTACAACAGTTTTAAAAATATGTACTTTTAAAATCACGAGTCAAAAGTAAAAGAAAAACTTTCAATTAAAAAATCCAACTTTTATTTTGAATATTTTTGCTGTTGAAACCTTGGGGCAAGACAGCTTTTGATCATGAGTAAAATCGGAGTTAATTTTGAGTAACTCTGAGTAACTCGCCTTGCTCAACATAAAATACACATAGCAACCGATACTGTCAAGCAAAGCAACAACATTTTAAACGGTGCGCTTGCAATGCTTTACTGGGAAGACCTTTCAGCAATGAAAGGGCAATTGCACGTGTATGAAAGGAACTACAAGCTGTCCCCTCAAAATCCATGGAAGATTTTTATGGTGACCTTACGGAACAGTCAGAGCTGTCTTGCCATTACTGCCATGCCGATGACGTTCTATTACAGGGGGATTTTGTACAATCTCTAGGAGGGTTCCAGTCAATCGCAAAGGGGATTTATGACAGTCTCAGTAGAGATTCCGAGCAAGCCTAGGGGGAATTTCAGACAATCCCAGTTCGGTTTTCCAACAATATCAAAGGTAACTTCAGAAAATCCAAAGAAGGAATATGAACTATCCCAGCGAGGATTCCGGACAATCACAGGAAGAATTTCACTCAATATTGAGGGGGATTCATGACTGTCCAGGGGGATTCCATATAATCTAGTCAATCCAAAGGTAGATTCTGGACAATTCCAGTATTAAAAAATGGTATGCGATGGTTTCTACATCCTTTTGACGATCGCTCATTGACAAACTTCATATAAGTTTCAGAATAGAATCAACTACGAGGGAGGCGACTCTATCTATGATGCAGGAATATTTTTGCTTTGCTGTTGAGAGATGCACTCGCGCTTAATAGATAGAAATACGATTGATTATGATTTTAAAGATTTCCTGCAATAAGGTGGAGAGCGATGCGAGAAGATGGGCTTAGATGCAAGAGATGAAAAAAGATTGTTCGTAGATTGATTCGCTAGTGTAAGATTTTTCGACCTTTCAAAATCGAGATTTAGATGTATCGCACCCCTCGATCAACTATGAAGTTGGCCAGAACTAACCTATTTGGACTTGGGATGAACAATAAAATAAAAGATTGCATTCAACAATGCTCCTTTTGTGTTAAATATCGGTCAAAACAACAACACCAGACGATGCATATTCAACCTGTTCCTGTTCAACCTTTTTCAACTCGTGTCTATTGATGTCTTTTTGCAGGAGTATCAGGAAAAACAACGAACGCTTCTGGAGAGAGTTGACCCTAACTCTGACATTTTCTAGCTTAATATTCTCAGCGATTTAAACCCCTCTTCCTTAATGAATGCTGGTAAATAAAATGTTTCTTATCACGAAAGAGTTTCCTCATTTCAGGCATGTAGTGCAACAAAATCTGAAACCTGTTTGACCGATTTTGTGAGATTAAGTATTAATTTTCATGAGCTAAATTAATCTCCTGAAAAGATTTGGCCAAAATCTTACTTCCTTAGTCTTGAAATCACACCATCTAGTGTTTCCTACCCTGGCAACTTACCAGAATTATCATTTCCCGATTCCCATGAAATTAGTTTGACTCCCCGAGAAGCAGTTTATTTGTACGAAAACCACGTTAAACATATGTTATATTAAAAGTGACCATACAACTTTTGGGAAAAATTAATAGAAATTTCCGGAGAAAGTTTGACGAATCTTTAGTGCGAAGTCAGGAAAGCTTCCTGGCGAAGAATCTTTCAAACAAAATCGGTAGACGCTTCTAACACAATCTGTGGGAAACTCCCGGACGAAGTTAGAAGAGACTTCCATGCAAATTTAAGCAGTCGGATAAAACTTTCAGAATAATACAGAAAAGTTTTCCGTGGGAATTCCGGATGAAATGGGAAATAGTTTCCACTTCCAGCTGTAGGACTTCTGATTGTAATCTGATACTTTTGGAATGAAAAGATGATGAAACTTCCGTTGTACAATTTCTTCCAGGGCAAGTTTAAAAAAAAAACTTCCAGGAGATGTTGGAAGAAACTTTCGTGCAAAGTCAGACGAAACCTCCCAGAGAAATCATAAGAATCCTTCCGAAGAAACTGGTTGAAATCTTCAAGGGGAAGTTGCAAGAAACTTCCAGAAATTGTCGGAAAAATCTTCCGGGAGAAATCCTGACGAAGTTCAAATTTTAATAAATAACTACCGAAAATATTTCCCGATTTCCGGGAAGAATCTTCAGCTATTTTAAGATTCCCGGGTAATTATAAATGGCTGGGAAACACTAACACCACCATATCACCAAAAACTTCAAAGACATTACATTTTAGCCATCCATCCTAGAAAGCAAAAAAGACCTAAACATCTCTTGGCTTGGACAAGAGCCATCTCACTTGGATCTTTTAATGAATGAATACTAAATCTTGAAATCAAAACATTCTGTCAGACAGGGATTGTTTGAACATTATTTGATGAAAAATATTAGACTACTTTGTTTGTTTTTGAGTAAATATTGAGTAACTCAAATTTACTTACTGCAAATATATTAACTCTGAGTACAGTTGTCTTACCCCTAACTGCTATCCGAGCGTGGTTATTTCTGACAGACAAGAAGTTAAACTTTGACAATCGTGGTTGAGTTCTCCTCGAAAACCGGTCGATCGACAGCACAGGGATTTTCGAACATAGAGAATAACTTTCGAAATGCCACTTTTAACCACGAGTTAAATTTAACTCGGCAAATGGTTCGCAGTCTAAGTGGTGCATTAGTTTGCGCCGATTCAACGTCAAAAATCTCTATGGTAGTATGGATAGTAGTATGAATGCCACCATGGTGGTGTGCGCGACACATGGTTTTTTTTCTCCTTTGGTTTGTTTTTTCCGTCAATCTTGTTTTCCGTGCTGAGCCGGCGCCGGTGGTGTAGTGGTAAGCGTGAATGCTTTCTGACACCCCAATGGGTCTGGGTTCAATCCCAGCCGAGGTCGGTGGGATTTTTCTAAGGCATAAAAATCTCTGGTCACGTCTTCCTTCGGAAGGGAAGTAAAGCCGTTGGTCCCGGCCCATGTGTGTTGTGAATGGGTGCGATATCCTACGCAGGTGTGGAAGCTGCCTTCCTGCACATTCGATTGCCGTCAATGGATGGCAATCGATGTCCGTCGGTGATTGGCACTAGATTGCGGAACAGAGACCGACGTTAAATAAAGGAAAGAAGAAGAAGAGCACCAATACTACCGACGTGCCATGAAGGCAGCTCCCACACCTGTACCGTACCTATCGACCCATCAACTTATGAACCGGGGACCAACGGCTTTACTTCCCATCCGAAGGAAGGCGTGATCAGAGATGTTATGCCTCAGAACATCCCGGCGGCGCCGACTGGGATTGAACCCAGGCCTGCTGTAGTGAGAGGTAATCACGCTTACCACTACACCACCGGCGCCGTTGCGTGACACATGGTGGCATTCATACTACTCTTTTTCTCAACTGAAAATTCCTACCATAGAGCTTTTTGACGTTTAATCGGCGCACACTACTGCACCATTTAAATCGAACGAGTGCGAGCAAGAGGGAAACAGATTAGTGGAAAAACAAACCATGCATTCATCCATGTGTGCTAGAAAGAGAAAAACGATTAAACGTCAAAAAGGTCTATACCGTACATAATACCACAGAGGTAACTTTAAGACTAGAAGGTCCCGATGAAATGTGCTCAACTTTTTGGCTCAGCTCTGAAACTCTCTTCGGTCCCAGGCTAATCGATGCACCCCTCGAAACATAGGAAAATCCACGAGCCCCTCATTTTATCTGTCAAACTTTCATATCGAATGAAAACAAACATAGTGTAGTACTAGAATTTCGACTAGAATGGGGTACGTTGATCGATTTGCTTGGGACCATTAGGCTAGTCAACTAGTGAGCCAATTTAAAACAGTTAGTTTCCACCGGTTGCTAGTACCAACCAGCAAACTGCTGCTTTTCTTGGGTGCCTGCTTGCTCCTGTTGCTGATGGCGGTGATGTGATGAGTTGTGCGTGCTGAAAATTTTTCTGTGGCTGCTGTTGACGTCCTGCCAAAGTTTTTTTTTTTTTTGTGTGAGTGATGCTGATGTCAATGCTAGTGACCATGAAGGTGGAATCGTCACGTTGATGTTGGAGATGAGATTCCAATAAGGGGCGGACTTTAATCTGGTGCGGGGAAATCATTCTTCACTAGAAGGAATGGAGGCTGATTGCCTGGAGTCCTAAGTGAATTGATTCCTAACACGGTAAGAAAAAAGTACCCAAAAGAAAGTTTTTTCACTCATCTCGGCACTATAGTGCAGGAACACAAAAGTATGTAAAGCGGGTCAAAGTAGATTTCATTTACTTGTGGGCCATTCGGATGGAATTTTCCACTCGCTTTTTACCAAAAAGCAAGTTAGTTGTGCTCAAAAGTAGGTAAATATGATTATACTCAACGTTGAGTTCCCACCCGTTGGGTGGTTTCCTCCTCCGTTTTTGACAACATTAGAAGGAGAAAAGGAGACAAACTAGTCAAAAGTAGGTAAAAGTGCAGGATCCGTTGGCATTTGTATGCTTTTTCCACATCAATAATGCGGAGCCGATTGAGCGTAGTGGAAATCATTTGTAGAATTAAAATAGAGTGATTTTATGAATCATTCGTTCGCAATACGAAATAAAATCAGTAGCGAATGTGGCATTATTAAAAAAAAACTAATTTCATAAAAAGTATGAATATTTTTCTTTGCAAAAAACAAAAAATGGATTCATGGATCAAACGCACGATTTCGTTGTACAGTATACCCCCGCTAATCCAACACAATCATGGCCGAACTATCAGGGTTTGACTCGCTAATCCAAGTGTCAAATCCATACCAAAGTCTGGAACGCGCAAAAATTGGTCAACTTCAAATTGGTGTATTTCTGTTAAAAATGCATAAAAACCTGAAATGCTGCATTTGGAAGTTGAGTGTATATACCGAGGGAGCACACTAGCGAATCAATCTTAGAAAAATCTTCTTTCATTTGTCGCATCTACTTGCATCGCGCATCATCTTTTTGCTATGATGAGTTTTCACCGTTTGCTCTCCAGTTTTCAAAATGACGTCCAAGCAAGAGGAGCAGCGTATCAAAATTTTGCTCGCGCAGCTAGAGAATCCGACGTTCTCACACGCCAAGTTAGCAAAATTGCTGGATGTGGCCAAATCGACCGTGACAAACGTTTTAAAAGTGTTTGGGGAGCGTCTGTTGACCACCAGGAAGCCTGGAAGCGGCGGCAATCGTAATCCGGACGTAGCAGCGACGACGAAGAAGGTGGCGGTGAAATATAAACGGAATCCTAACCTCTCCATCTGGGACGTCGCTGGCAAGCTCAATGTCTCCCATACTACTGTGCAGTGGACCAAGAAACGAGCCGGGTTGTCGACGTTTTAGAAGGTGAAGGTGGCGAACCGAGATTACAAACAAAACACGTCGGCAAAGCAGCGGTACCGAAAGCTGTATACGAATCTCACAAAGTTCGACTGTGTCGTCATGGACGACGAAATTTTTGTGATGGCGGATTGCAAGCAGCTTCCGGGACAAGAGTTTTATAACGCATCAGGAAAAGGGAAGGTGGCTGAAATTTTCAAAACAATCAAACTATCGAAGTTCCCGAAAAAATATTTCGTCTGGCAGGCCATATGCACGCATGGTCTAAAAAGCGGCATTTTCATTACTACGGGAACCATCAATCAAGAGATCTACGTCTGTGCTGTTCTGGCCGGACTTGGCGAGCTGCCACTATGGGAAAAAGGCAATCGAGTGGTACGATGCGAACAACGTGGTTGTGGTAGCCAAAGACCACAACCCTCTCAACAGCCCAAAACTCCACCCTATCGAACGGTATTGGGCCTTGCTCAAACGGAATCTAAAAAAAACTAATAAATCCATGGAAAACGATCAGGAGTTTAAATCTAACTGGCGTTCGGCGGCGAATAAGGTCGATGAGACCACTGTGCAAAATATAATGGAAGGGGTTAAGCGGAAGGCACGATAATTAGGATTTGGCAAACCAAAAGAATAAACGAACATTTTTTTTCCTTTAAATATATGAATTGAAATACCAAAAGAAAAATAAGAAGATTTTTGTGATATGAATTTTGACTGATAGAAACGATTTTTTGTCGACCAATTTTTGCGCGTTCCAGTCTTTAAACAATCAAAACAAACAGACAGCATGCTAGCAGCACAAATCTGAAAATTAACAGCAAACGCGTGTTTATTCTTTTTAATTCGACATTTTCTGAATTAACGGGGTCCAGATTATCGAGTCGTCAGATTAGTGAGTGCCGTACTAGCGGATGTTCAGTGTACCAATAAATTTGTTTAAAACAAGTAGAAATTTAAGGCTAAAGTATATGATGTCCATTAAGCCTCACTTGTTCACTTTGTTCCTTGTACCCCTATATGAGGAGCTTAATTTGATGTTATAAAATAACTGATGATTTAAATAAAAACTCAAAACTCTGCTGCTGCTTCTCTTTTAGTTTGACCCTTTTCTCTCATTTGGACCAGGTACTCCAAGGAGCAGTTCATTTGTAAAAATAAGCACATCCTTCGCGATATTCATGAGAATTAGTGCTGCAGTCGACGGTAACCTTCTACAAGGCGAAGACCGATTGGTGCATGTTAAGTAGCTCAATCAATTTGCAGCTTTTTTATGCGAAATAATGTGCACCCATAAAAAGCATGATTATCAAATCTGTCACTTCAAAGACGTCTCACCACCAGAAACAGTGTTTGCACGTCACGTCAACCGGGAATTGTTGAATTGCATCTCTGTCTGATGCCGTTTCTATATTAAGCTACACTTGTTCACACTCTGCAACCAACTGGGTAGCCCAGCTAGCTTACTTTGTGAATTTTGAAGCTATTTAAGGTTATGTAAGTAGCCGAAAACGTGCGTGTCAACATGTGCAGTTCAGTTGCTTTGAACCGTCACCGGTTGATGAAACCGTAGATACAATTTTCAACAGCGAACATGTAAGGATGGGGATGAGGTTGAGGCTGTCAATGAATGCGAGTGACGTACAAAGTGAAATTTATATTAACGAGGGAACTGTGCTTATGGGAGCGGAGAACTCATAAGTTTGTTTGGAGAAAGTCATAACGATGAACTTTATTGCTCTGGGGCTCCCTACCGTGGCTGATGTTTTCGATTTGTAGGAAAGTGCCAGAAAGAGCCTGCATAATGACAAAATTCACTTTAGTCAACATAAGGCAGTAAAGAAAGAATATTTATGTTCGTACATCCTATAGTTACATTAAAAATGAAAAAAAGCGAAAGAAACCTCGTCACTGTCTCGAAGCGCCCTGGAGTCCAGCGCTTTCGAATAATTTGGTGATCTATTAAGAAAGGGTTCTGGATCTATCTGTCAAAACATTTTTGAAATTATCATACTAAACAATAGATTACAACTCCCAAGAAAGCCCGTTAACAAGGGTTAACTTAATCAGTTGGCAAGGCTAGCGTCCTCTTAATCCCATCTTACTCTGATGTATAACAGATAAACCCCTATTTGTCAAATAAATCCTTCTGCACTCGACCAGCCACAGGACGACGACAACGTACGGCAGAAGGGGTTCCGTTTGCATTCCTAAACATCGGCGTCATATTAATGTTGCGTCCTCCTAGCTCCGTCCCAGCCAAACACGTGTTGAAAAATGCTGATTGTAGTTCGGCACTCGGCAGCCTTATACGCAGAATTGCCGGATGGATGAGAGGACGAAATCTCGTTGTCCTCATTGATATGAATGGGGGTGAATATAGGCCTAAAGTTCAAAAGCCGAATGCGCCAATGTTTGCTTACGTGAGAGTTCCTGGAAGGAAACGGACAATCAGGCATATATGTATGGCTTTATCCGAATTATGAGTCTAGCTAGAACTTGGAAGCGGGGGAGGACGAATAACTTTCACGATTGTGTCAGTCTTCTGGAAATGGGAAATGAATAACTCACATACCAACGGGGAACGATGCTTGGCATAATATGTGCGATATTGAAATGCCTTTTTGGCTTCCTGTAGGGAGCTGCTGCAAGGAGAAAAGTTCTAAAGTGCCGACGAAGCCTATTTATCTTTCCGGCAGCGTAGCACAAACTTTTCGAATTGAGCTCAAACTTACGCTCCGGTGAGTTACTTCTGGAATTGACAAGACAAATTACGGTTCTATGATAGGTGGGTGTGCAATATTTTACGAGATTGTTCTCATTTTGTTTGGATATGAGCGAGAGGCGAGAGTTTTGGGAAATTGAGTTTACCTGATAATACAATACGCAACAGAATTGGAAAAAACTTGGCATTGTACAATTTGACTGTTCGTTTGACTTTTCCCTCTATAGTAGTAGTAGAATATAGCGTCTCCGTTTATGTGTATTGGGTAGACAGATATGGAAGTGTGCGGCGGGTGTAATGTGACGGTTGTGGTAAGTGATTGGGCTACAAAATGGTGAGTTGACAACCTGGAAGGAGTGAAATACCTAGCTCTGGTCCTCACATGTTCCTACTTCACGCCTCCCCGAGTCATATGATAACAAAAGACTACCATCTGAAACATGGAACCAGCAATGGCAAAGTGAAGAGGTACGAGATGAACACTGGCGCGATAACCATAGTACAGTGATAGAGGAAATGCTTAACCAAACCTGAGCGTCTGTTTACCGTGGAGGTGCGGGTCAAAACGGCGTCTATTCTCCATGTTAGGAGCGGCTGATCACCGTCCTAGTGCCAGCGTGGAAAAAAAAAACAAAGTTGCAAATACCGAAGAAAGAAATAGGGATCGGAACAATCGGCACAGACCTACGCGTCGAAATAAGGACTACGATTGAAAACTCAGAACATGGAACTGCAAATCGCTCGGCTTCCCGGGCTGCGATATGTTGAACTATGACGAACTTCAACCACGCAACTTTGACGTCGTAGCACTGCAGGAACTTTGCTGGGCGGGACAAAAGGTATGAAAAAGCGGGCATTGAGCGACTAATTTTTACCAGAGCAGTGGCCTCACCAACGAGCTGGGAACCGGTTTTGTAGTGCTGGGTTAGATGCGCCAACGCGTGATTTGTTGGCAGCCGATCAACGCGAGGATGTGCAAGTTGAGGATTAAGGGCCACTTCTTCAACTACAGCATCATGCACGTGCACTTCCCACACGAAGGGAGACCCGACGACAAGAAAGAAGTGTTCTCTACGCAGCTGGAGCAGGTGTACGACGGCTGAACGCAACGGGACGCCAAAATCGTCATCGGCGACATGAACGCTCAGGTAGGACGGGAGAACGACAACGGCCAACGATGCATGAACTTTGCAGCCTTTCGGGGTACGGTAATCCGAAGTACCTTTTTCCCCCGCAAGGATATCCACAAAGCCACCTGGAGATCACCTGACCAACACACAGAAAACCAAATCGATCACGTTCGACGGGAAATTCTTCTCCGACATTATCAAGGTCCGCACGTACCACAGTGCGAACATAGATTCGGACTACTATCTAGTTGCAGTATGCATGCGCTCAAAACTCTCGACGGTGCATAACACCCGTTAAAGTCGAACGCCGCGATCCAACATTGAACAATTAAAGGACGTCGGAGTTGCCCAGGACTATACGCAGCAGCTGGAAGTAGCACTACCCACGGAAGAGCGGCTTGGCGCAGCTACTCTTGAAGATGGCTGCGATCCCGTACCGAAGAAATGACTGGTTTGACGGCGAATGCAAATTGTTAGTAGAGAGGAAGAATGCAGTACGGGCGAAAATGCTGCAATACCGCACGAGATTGAGTGTGGAGCGATACAAACAAGCGTGGAACAGACAAAACTCGGTTTTCCGAAGGAAGAAGCGTCAGCAGGAGATTGCGAAGCTAAATAATTCACGCAAAGGCTACGTGCCGCAAGCCGATATGTGCAAGGCCTTGGACGGTAACCTTCTCACGTGAGTTGTGAGTTGATTAAGAGGTGGAAGCAGTACTATGATGAGCACGCGCAGAAGATGACAGGCTACCAGCCCCTGATCTTCAAGAAGTTGAGGAGGAGATCGGTCGGCTGAAGAACAACAAAGCAACTGATGTAGATCAACTACACACAAACAACGAAAATTGTATTAATAAAAATAATGCATTTTCATTTTAAAATTTTCCCAAAATTCTTAGTTTCAACCTAGGGGTAAGACAACTGTACTCAGAGTTAATATATTTGCAGTGAGTAAATTTGAGTTACTTAATATTTACTCAAAAACAAACAAAGTAGTCTAATATTTTTCATCAAATAATGTTCAAACAATCCCTGTCTGACAGAATGTTTTGATTTCAAGATTTAGTATTCATTCATTAAAAGATCCAAGTGAGATGGCTCTTGTCCAAGCCAAGAGATGTTTAGGTCTTTTTTGCTTTCTAGGATGGATGGCTAAAATGTAATGTCTTTGAAGTTTTTGGTGATATGGTGGTGTTAGTGTTTCCCAGCCATTTATAATTACCCGGGAATCTTAAAATAGCTGAAGATTCTTCCCGGAAATCGGGAAATATTTTCGGTAGTTATTTATTAAAATTTGAACTTCGTCAGGATTTCTCCCGGAAGATTTTTCCGACAATTTCTGGAAGTTTCTTGCAACTTCCCCTTGAAGATTTCAACCAGTTTCTTCGGAAGGATTCTTATGATTTCTCTGGGAGGTTTCGTCTGACTTTGCACGAAAGTTTCTTCCAACATCTCCTGGAAGTTTTTTTAAACTTGCCCTGGAAGAAATTGTACAACGGAAGTTTCATCATCTTTTCATTCCAAAAGTATCAGATTAAAATCAGAAGTCCTACCGCTGGAAGTGGAAACTATTTCCCATTTCATCCGGAATTCCCACGGAAAACTTTTCTGTATTATTCTGAAAGTTTTATCCGACTGCTTAAATTTGCATGGAAGTCTCTTCTAACTTCGTCCGGGAGTTTCCCACAGATTGTGTTAGAAGCGTCTACCGATTTTGTTTGAAAGATTCTTCGCCAGGAAGCTTTCCTGACTTTGCACTAAAGATTCGTCAAACTTTTTCCGGAAATTTCTATTAATTTTTCCCAAAACTTGTATGGTCACTTTTAATATAACATATGTTTAACGTGGTTTTCGTACAAATAAACTGCTTCTCGGGGAGTCAAACTAATTTTATGGGAATCGGGAAATGATAATTCTGGTAAGTCGCCAGGGTAGGAAACACTAGATGGTGTGATTTCAAGACTAAGGAAGTAAGATTTTGGCCAAATGTTTTCAGGAGATTAATTTAGCTCATGAAAATTAATACTCAATCTCACAAAATCGGTCAAACAGGTTTCAGATTTTGTTGCACTACATGCCTGAAATGAGGAAACTCTTTCGTGATAAGAAACATTTTATTTACCAGCATTCATTAAGGAAGAGGGGTTTAAATCGCTGAGAATATTAAGCTAGAAAATGTCAGAGTTAGGGTCAACTCTCTCCAGAAGCGTTCGTTGTTTTTCCTGATACTCCTGCAAAAAGACATCAATAGACACGAGTTGAAAAAAGGTTGAACAGGAACAGGTTGAATTTGCATCGTCTGGTGTTGTTGTTTTGACCGATATTTAACACAAAAGGAGCATTGTTGAATGCAGTCTTTTATTTTATCGTTCATCCCAGGTCCAAATAGGTTAGTTCTGGCCAACTTCATAGTTGATCGAGGGGTGCGATACATCTAAATCTCGATTTTGAAAGGTCGAAAAATCTTACACTAGCGAATCAATCTACGAACAATCTTTTTTCATCTCTTGCATCTAAGCCCATCTTCTCGCATCGCTCTCCACCTTTTTGCAGGAAATCTTTAAAATCATAATCAATCGTATTTCTATCTATTAAGCGCGAGTGCATCTCTCAACAGCAAAGCAAAAATATTCCTGCATCATAAATAGATAGAGTCGCCTCCCTCGTAGTTGATTCTATTCTGAAACTTATATGAAGTTTGTCAATGAGCGATCGTCAAAAGGATGTAGAAACCATCGCATACCATTTTTTAATACTGGAATTGTCCAGAATCTACCTTTGGATTGACTGGATTATATGGAATCCCCCTGGACAGTCATGAATCCCCCTCAATATTGAGTGAAATTCTTCCTGTGATTGTCCGGAATCCTCGCTGGGATAGTTCATATTCCTTCTTTGGATTTTCTGAAGTTACCTTTGATATTGTTGGAAAACCGAACTGGGATTGTCTGAAATTCCCCCTAGGCTTGCTCGGAATCTCTACTGAGACTGTCATAAATCCCCTTTGCGATTGACTGGAACCCTCCTAGAGATTGTACAAAATCCCCCTGTAATAGAACGTCATCGGCATGGCAGTAATGGCAAGACAGCTCTGACTGTTCCGTAAGGTCACCATAAAAATCTTCCATCGATTTTGAGGGGACAGCTTGTAGTTCCTTTCATACACGTGCAATTGCCATTTCATTGCTGAAAGGTCTTCCCAGTAAAGCATTGCAAGCGCACCGTTTAAAATGTTGTTGCTTTGCTTGACAGTATCGGTTGCTATGTGTATTTTATGTTGAGCAAGGCGAGTTACTCAGAGTTACTCAAAATTAACTCCGATTTTACTTATGATCAAAAGCTGTCTTGCCCCAAGGATAGCAGGGTTAATCAATAACTTTCCTTCTGTCAAATTTTAACAAAAAGTTAAAAAAAAATAATACACCAAATGGTTCAGCGCCTTAAATTGAAAGAGTGCGAACAAGAGGGAAACAAATTGGTGGGAAAACAAACCATCAATTCATTCCTGTTTGCTAGTTAGAGAAAGACAATGAAGTGCCGTCAACGCCAATTTCCAACATCACTCTCACTGTGTCGCTGATGTAAATACTATATTCAAACAAACTAACACCAACAATCAATACGAAACTAACGTTTTCAAATTGGCTCACTACTTGACTAGCCTATTGGCCCCAAGCAAACGATTAACGTTCCCCATTCCAGTCAAAATTCTAGTACTACACTATGTTTGTTTTTATTCGCTGTGAAAGTTTGACAGATAAAATGAGGGGTTAGTGGATTTTCCTATGTTTCGAGGGGTGAATCGATTAGCTTGGGACCGAAGATAGTACCAGAGCTGAGCCAAAAAGTTGAGCACGTTTCTTCGGGACCTACTAGTCTTAGAGTTATCTCTATGCTAACACACTGTTGCTAAATTAATTGTAAAATGTACTGATTCGAAATAACTTGAACATTAAAACAATCCTAAACCAGCATTTTGGAACCGAGGGATGCTGACCCGCATCTAAATAAACAACGTTTCCATAATTCATGCATATAAAATTCACAATATTAAAATATTACATGCTGGAAAGGTGCTGAAAATAATTTAAGTTTTAGAAATGTGATAGGGTAAATGTTGGCTTCGGCACCCATTGACTGTTTTCGGCAACCTAAATTTAAACGTAAATTTCACTATGTTTTCCCATCAACGCACTTCCCTGAATGTGTCCAAACGATTGTTTAGCCTTTCAGCTTTAATCTGATTATATTTGAACGATCGAGCAATCCAGTAATGCTACATTTTTCTTCAAATAAAGCATACGCACTACAAAATGGGGTTGATTTCGAGTTGCCGATAATAGAACAGCTGGTTAACACGCAGTTCTAATGGGAAGGTTGCCGAAGAAAAAGAGGCTGCCGACAATAGTCACACTCACCTGAGAAGTTTGGAGCGTTGTAAAAACGCTTTCAAAACGTTTTGAAAAATTCTGTCGATTGGAATGGATAGAGAAGCAAGCAGCAGATGAATGTAAACAAACAGACACATCATATATGTGCGTGACGCTGAGAAAATGCTAGTAGAAGTGCAGACGCTGCTTAGATTGACGAGAATACGTAAATTCCCCTACTTAGCTGATTTCTTTTCGATTCCTTAACCAGTCCAAAAACTCCTAGCAGGCAATCATTCCACATTGGTCAGAGGTAAATAAGTGTGAGAGGCTGCAGCTGCAGTATTCTCCACTCACTTAATACACTTCGTTACAGACCCGTTTTAATGCGTTTTGCGCAACCGAAAGAAAGAAAAAAATATGGCTGACGGGAGCTTTCCTATTTAGTTCAACGCAAATAAAGATTCCTCTGCTGATTTATGGGGTGTTTACACTTTTACTATTTCATTAGCGCTAACGAGTCAGCTGCTAGCAAAAAAGCTCACCAGCATAATGTAAACAGGGCATCAGCGTCTATACCAGCATGATATTTCAGGAGCAACTGAAATTCGTGCTAGTTGACTCGCGCTAGCAAATTCTCACAGATGAAAACACCCCATTAGCAACCGTTTCCACAAAAATGCTTCATCCAGACCATTATGTAATTAAAAGCTAACACTTGCTCCGAATTAAATGTTGTTGTTGAAATGCACTCGAAATTGTACCAAAATATCGGACACACAAAAAGACATAACCTAGCAAATTTCCTTCTGTACTTAAAAGAGAAGATATTTAACGCTTCACATTCGCTGTGAAGGGTGTGCGGTCCGAGCTTCGTTCTGCGGCCATAATTAGTGGTAACAAAGGGGAGGCCACGTTCCAAAGATAAAACCGACAATAGATCACTAAGTGTCTTGTTCGATTGACCCTCATTAATCAATCAATTGTAAATGTCCGCCTACTCGAGAAAATACCCAACGATCAAGTGCCAAAGACAGTGTTTATTAGCGTAAAATTTGGAAATTATGATGACGACCCGCTTTTTCTTTGATTTCTATTTGGACACCGTAAATAGCCCGAGGAGGGACGGTTTAATTAACAATTCAGGGAAAAAATAAGGTCTTTTGTTAGACGCTTCCTAGAAGCTCAAGGGGGAGGATCACTATAGGTAGGGACCGTAATTTTGGATGATTGATTGAAATTGGATCCCCCGAAGGACGCTTGGCGAGGAAAATTAAAGTCGCACACGGAGGTTACTTTTATAATTCCTGGAACGGGGTATGTTTCTTAGATGAGTATTTTTGCACAATCTCTTCTCAGTAATGTGTTGTTTTTCACTAAAATCATACATGAACCGATGAATGCCGGATACAAGGCGTGCAAAACATACGGAGTCCGGGTTGTGTACCGAGAAAGAGGATGCCAATTTTGCTGAGCACGGTTTGAGATAGGCGAGAAATGAAAGTTGAACGAAGTCAAATGGGATAAACGAATTAAGAAATCAAAAGCTCATATCTGATGTCCGTTAAATTTAAATGCAATTAAAGTTATAAAAAGTCATGACCTTCCATCAATCATAATTACTTTTCAATCTTCTGTGAACAGCAATTGCTGATGATGGCTTTAAACATGCATGCTTGGTATGCAAATTGGACTGGTTGCACCGTTTAGTAAATCGTTTCCCATTATCATCGAAATATCATGTCACGCTCAGGATGTTTCGCTAATTGGAATCCATACGTGCGGTGCATAAATTATAATGGACTTGGAAAATCTGACATTTGAAAATAATTTTCACCGAATGAATGGAACCGATGCGCTGTGGTTAGCAAAATGTGGTGGTATGCAACCATTAAAGTGATTACATTCGATTTGTTTGTTTGGTTCTCACGCACGTACTCCATATGCTTAAATAATACTTGGAGTTGAGTTCTCACGAATTAACTTTTCGCTTTACTGACCTTAATAGCATTAACATCGGCAAGCTGAAAGTTGATTGTAATATTGATTTATCGCTCCATGGTTTGACTGATTTAAAGCATTGTTATAAAGGAGGCTCTGATATTGAAATGAGAACATTTCAAGTGACAGATAGTTTTCATCGAATATCAGTGACCAAATGCAGTCCCACTCCTTTCAGTTGCTGGTGAATAGTGGAGTTCCGAAAGGCAGCAGTTTGTTCCAGTTCCAGCATTTGTTTTCCGTCGATCTTGTTTTCCGTACTGAGTACCAATGCTGCCGGTGCCAGGAGGGCAGGTCCCACACGTGGACCCTACCTATCAACCCATCAACTCCTGAACCGGGGACCAACTGGGATTGAACCCAGGCCTGCTGGGGTGAAAGATAATCACGCTTACCACTACAGCACCGGCGCCGCTGCTAAAATGTTTGATGTCAGGTATATGACGCTGTTCCGGAGGTAGACCACTTGGGGCCAAATATGCTTTCCTGGGCTGATTTTTACTTTTAAGCTGGATCGACGAAGCAAGAAACTTTACGAATGATCAGTTGACTCGGTTGACGTGACTTGCGCCAGCTCATCTGGACTTATATCAACAATCAATACGAAACCAACGATTTTAAATTGGCTCACTACTTGACTAGCCTATTGGTCCCAAGCAAGCGATTAACGTACCCCATTCTAGTCGAAACTCTAGTACTACGCAATGTTTGCTTTGATTCGCTATGAAAGTTTGACAGATAAAATGAGGGGTTATTGGTTTTTCCTATGTTTCGAGGGGTGAATCGAAAACTGAACCAAAAAGTTGAGCACGTTATTTCGGGACCTTCTAGTCTTAGAGTTACCTCTATGCTTATATGGGGCTCGCGTAAACGATGGCGTTTCTCTTGAGTGGATGGTTCTCGATTACAGGAACAGGCTTGCTATTAAAATAATGTTTTTCGAAATTATGAAATCATTAGATCAGTGGCAACAATTCATTATGGTGAAACTGCTTTTGTAAACAATGACTTCAGTCGCTCATTTCTCGCAAATAAAAGCTCACTCCAGAAAGTTAACGACACCGGTAGAGAAAACATTACACTTCCTGATGGTGTCATTGATTGATGAGCTTTTATTCGAACGAAATCGATGGTTTAAGCTATTGTTTACAAAAGCAATATCGCCCTGTTGAAATGTTGTCACTGAGATGATGATAATTAGTAGTTGTATGTTACAAGAAGAGGATGCAATGTATGTGTTTGGCACATAACATCTGTCAACCTGAAAGCAATCATAGCGTCACAACCGGCGATTTTACAAATCTTAAGCGCTCACTCTGAGTGATATCCGTCGTCCTGTACAGAAACTCCATAAAACCTGAAATGTTACTCGGGAGATGTCTATTTTTTATAAAATCAATGTTTGCTATGATGGTACCATAATATGGTATAACGGTAAACGTCTAATGGCAAATGGAGGTGATTCAGAATGATGCGAAACATTAAAACAAATTGAATATTTATCCTGAATTTGTACAGACTTGTGAATTCAACTGCTGTGTGGATGTGAAAATCAGAAACTATAAATACAGGCCTGGCATGGTGGTTACTCAACGTTATTCCATGAGTAACCAACTCCGAAAATCGATTTGTTTTTATAAATTAAATCTAACTGGGCGCTGAAATGTAGATCTACATGCGCTTCTTCTATAAATGCTGTGCACCAAAATTCCTAAGGGACACCCATCCATTACTGAACGCTCATATGTATGATCGAAATTCCACTGCAAACAGACCTAAACAGACATAAAATTAATCATCGCCCTGATTGCGGTAAGCTTCATCGAGGCTAATATGCGATTCAATCCAGATTTTCATAAATCTAGTTTAAATTTGAATACCCCATTCGGTAAGCATCAAGAGAGGATTAAACTTAGAATGCACGCAGCCATTCGGTTTTGATATACACGCTTTCTTCAGGTTACTCACCGGGTGAGTCGATCGTACTCAGGCTGTGTTCCATTTGGTGAATTTTCACTTAAATTTGACAGATGGAAAATTTTCAAATAAACCTGATATTGTACCAGACTTATTTCTGACAGACCAGGAATCAATTTTGACAAACACCTTCTCGAAAATATGAAGATCAACAACAGAGGAATTTTCGAACATCATAATATATTTTCGAAGTGTCAAATTTAAGTGAAATTCACCAAATGGAACACAGCCTCAATTTCGTCTGATGCATTAGATTGTCAAAATCTGAGTAAACGAGAAATGTCAAACTGCGTAAAAGCTACCCAGTCAGCCAAATCCGGGAAAAAATGCTAGCCGTGTCGGAGCAAACGCTCTAAGAAACGGCGAAATTATTGTATAACACCCAGGGTTCTGTATTTTCGCAGCAAAGATAAGAAAATAAACTCTCCGCAGAATCGCTTCACTTCGAGTAATATCATTTTCATGTAAGTCATCGTGTTTCTTGTTATCGAGTCACGGTGAACATTCCTCTTTTTAAACATGACTGGACTATCACTTGTTTCGTTCGTCGAGTGCTTCAGTTCATTTCATTTGAAGCAAAGACTTGTTTCAGTTGACGCAATGAATGACTCGGAAACTGCTTCCTTCGTTTTTTTGCACTTTCACTTCAATTCGGGGCTCATTCGGCTTGCCACGACCTGTCGAGGCAGGCATCAAAATATAGTATCCGGATAGTATCCGCACAATATAGGTTACCGATAGGGATGGCATGTAGATTATATGTAGTAAAAATATTAAACGAAAATTAAATTAACGAGGCCATTCTGGACTCCAAAATGACGGCCATCGGGGTCAGGGAAAGTCTCAAATACCCCACAATATGAGTATTTTCGGAATGGGGACGACACGAAGGTGCGGAAAATCGATATTCGACGATATGTTGGAATCCAATATGGCGGTCATAGGCTTTCAGGAAAGGTGTCAAATACCTTACAATATGGTTATTTTCAGAACAGGGACAACGCGTAGATGCCGAAAATCGATATCAAACATCACTACCCTAAATACCCTACAATATTAGTATTTTCAGAATGGGTACAACGTTTAGATACCAAAAATCAATATCCGATGCCATTTTGGAATCCAATATGGCGGCAATCGGGTTTCACAAAAGTGTCAAATACCCTATGATCTGGGTATTTTCGGAACGGACGCGTAGATGCTGAAACTCGATATATGATGCCATTTGTAGGCTATTTGACACTTCTTCTGAAATTGGAAGCTACCCACTTGAATTTCAAGATGACGTCACACATCTATTTCTGGCTTCTAGATGTCAGCCCGGTTTCAAAAAACCCACATTGATCGGTATTGGACAGTATTACAAAGTTTTTCTGAACCAAAGCCGCCATCTTGGGTTTAAAGACGGCGTGACATCAATTTTCGGCGTCGGATATCGATTTCCGACTTCCTTGTTTCTAAAAAAAACCGTTTGTATGAGTATTTGATAGAATTTACAACTTTTTCTTAATACCCCGTTCACATTACAGCGTATATCACGTGATATACGGTGTCTTACAATAAGCACACATACATCTAGTTTTCACTGGAAATCCTACGTATGAGTGCTCATTGCAAGACAGCCTATATTACGTGATATAGACTGTAATGTGAACGGGTTATAAACCGGAGGCCGCCATCATGGATTTCAAAATGGCGTCGGATATCGATTTCCAGCCTCTAGATGCCATCACGATTCCAAAAATACCTATATTGATGGGTATTTGACAATATTTCCCACTTGTTCTGAAATCGGAAGCCGCCATCTTGGATTTAAAATTGGCGCCGCATATCAATTTTCGATCTGTAGACTTCATACCGATTACATAAATACCAATATTTATGTGTATTTGACAGTATTTCCACTTTTTCGTAAATCGGAAGCTGCCATCTTCGATTTCAAAATGGCGTTGGATATCGATTTTCATCCCGGGTTGCCAAAAGAAAATCTGTGTTTTTGCGCAAAAAAATCTTTTCATCCTAGTTTTTGTCCAGAAAATCTGTGATGATAATTTAAAAATTTCATTTGAAAAGTGATTGGGCCATTTTTCTGATAGAGACAAAAAATTGATAACAATATATATACAGCTTTCCCCCGAAGAACGCATTACCCACTGAGTTGCACCCACCGCTTTGTCTCGGTGGGTTTTCAACCAAGCGCTCTGATTTTCTGCTAGTGACAAGTTCTCCATTGACCCTACTCACATGCAAAAAATCAGATCGACTGGTTTAAACCCCGCCGAGAAAAAGCGGTGGGTGCAACTCAGTGAGTAATGCATTCTTCGGGGGATAGCTGTATCATAAATTGTTTATGGTTTGCAAAAAAGAATACCTCTGACAGTTCTCATTCTCCTTTTTAATTCTGCAAAAAAGCATGCTTAGATATATAAGTTGGTGATGTGAAATCAATCCTCTGCCAAGAAGGAGGGTTGCTGAAGCCACCACCATTGGTGGTGTCAGCACTGCATCCTGCAGTTTTTATGCTATGTTTATATTTGCATTGACGATACGTATGCGTTAAAAAATCTTATGTGAATAATCATTCATTAAACTTGAATTTTTCATGATTAGCTAGCTTATTTTTAAAATTATTATATTAAATATTTAATTCCTACGTGTACGTGCTTGTTGAACCTTTATGACGAATATTTTTCCGCGCAACAAATCAAACATTTATGTGGACGGAGCATAATTACTCAATGTTTGCATCCTGTCTTAGATTGGCATATATTCGAACCAAAGAACCAACAACTTTGGCTTCAAGCGAAATGTTCGTGGATGACGTTTCTGCCACCGGAGTGGGTAAAATAAGTGAAAATAATGTTTTGTTTTTGAACATCTCAAATTTATTTTTTTTTTAAATCCTAAAAACCTGTGATCTGTGAATACAGATTCTTGATTTTAAAAGCTCTGAAAAATTTGTAGAAATACAGAATTATCTGTAGTTTTGGTAACCCTGTTTTCAGATTCTACACGGTAAGAAAAAAGTACCCAACGGCCAGTTCACTTTTATCTACTTTTGACTAAAGGGTGATACGGTCAAAATTTGGTCAAGGGAAAACGCGTGTAAATCGGTGAAATCGTTTATTTAAAAAATCAAATTAAATTTCTTTTTCAAGTTCAATTAGTATAAAATTCAGGAAAAATATTCAGTTAGGCTTCCGCTTTTCCAAATCCGAATTGCCGGGCCTTACGCTTGACCCCTGCCATCAGATTTTGTACAGCCACCTTGTCCACCTTCTTCGCCGCAGAAAGCCAGTTTGCCTTGAACTGCTGCTCGCCCTTGGCAGTTTTTTTGGTCTTCTTTAGGTTCCGCTTGACAATAGCCCAGTGTTTCTCATTTGGGCGGAGCTCTGGCGTGTTGGGAGGGTTCTTGTCCTTGGGAACCACCTGCACGTTGTTGGCGGCGTACCACTCCATGGCCTTTTTACCGTAATGGCAAGATGCCAAATCCGGCCAAAACAGTACGGAACAACCGTGTTTCTTCAGGAAAGGCAGCAGACGTTTATTCAAACACTCTTTCACGTAAATTTCTTGGTTGACAGTCCCGGAAGCTATGAAAATGCTGCTTTTCAAGCCACAGGTACAGATGGCTTGCCAAACCAGATATTTCTTTGCGAACTTTGACAGTTTCATGTGCTTGAAAACATCTGCTACCTTTCCCCTTCCTTTTGCCGTATAAAACTCCTGTCCCGGAAGCTGCTTGTAGTCGGCTTTGACGTAGGTTTCATCGTCCATTACCACGCAGTCAAACTTCGTCATCATCGTCGTGTACAGCCTCCGGGATCGCGCTTTGGCCGTCGTATTTTGTTTATCATCGCGATTTGGAGTCACTACCTTCTTGTAAGTCGATAGTCCGGCTCGTTTTTTGGCTCGATGCACGGTTGTAGACGATACACCCAGCTTATTTGCGGCATCTCGGAGAGAGTGGTTAGGGTTTCGCTTGAAACTACCGGCAACTCTCTTTGTCGTCTCAGCGGCTTCCGGTTTTCGATTTCCCCCCGATCCAGACTTCCTGGCTGTCGACAAACGTTCCCCAAACACTTTAATTACATTTGTAACGGTTGATTTGGCAACTTTTAGCGATTTTGCCAACTTTGCGTGCGAGTAGCTCGGATTTTCGCGATGCGTGAGCAAAATTTTGATACGCTGCTCTTCTTGCTTGGACGGCATTTTGACAACTGAAGAGTGAATTCCAAAATCAAAATAGGAGCAACATTCTACACACACACACCTTCAAAATGAGGGGTGTTCAGGTTTTTTAAATGCAAAATTGAAAGAAATACGTCAAGTTGATATTGACCAAATTTTGACCGTATCACCCTTTAGTTTGTCTCCTTTTCTCCTTCTAATGTTGTCAAAAACGGAGGAGCAAAACCACCCAACAGGGGTGGTAAAGTGTGGGAACCCAACGTTGAGTATAATCATATTTACCTACTGTTGGGTACAACTAACTTACTTTTGGTTAAAAAGCCAGTGGAAAATTCCAAACGATCTGCACACAAGTAAATGAAAATTACTTTGACCCGCTTTACCTACTTTTGAGTTCCTGCACTATAGTGCCGAGATGAGTGAAAAGAACTTAATTTTGGGTACTTTTTTCTAACCGTGCAGACATCACGTATTTGACAGCATTTCCCACTTTTCCTCAAACTGGAATCCACCATCTTGGATTTATAAACGGCGTCGCATATCAATTTTCGATCACTAGACGTCACCCCGATTAAAAACATACTCATACTGATGGGTAATGATAAATTTTACAACCACGTGCACGTACGCACACGCTTAAATGAACCGAGCGAATAATCAACAAAAGTCATAAAAACTGAATGGAATTTGGATCGCTTCGCTTCAATGCAAAAATAAGTTCATTTGACAATGAAAGAAGAAATGAACTCGAGCTATGCCAAAACAAACAGCATGAAAACTGATCGAAAGTGGTTCTGTTGATGTTGACGGGAATCTGCTCGAAGAGAAGACAGATTGACTTTCAATTGAAAGTGATGGTTGACAGCTTAATCGTCACTTGACGATTTTCGATTCAAAGTGACTTTGTGGGTAAGGTTAATAGGAATTGCATGCAGAGATGGTATTCAGCCGTCATCAGCTCCAATTAATGCATCTGGAGCAGGTAATTTCTATTTTAGCAAAACAAATAAAAACACACTTCTCGGCTAAAACTATCACAGAGTTTGACTTACTCTGCGCGAGAACGTCGTTTCCTCAAAAGTGAGTAAAAGTACGCCTACTCACTTTTAAGTAGCCATACTTCCCGCTGAAATGAGCATGTTCGACTCAATTTTGTGTTGTTGCGAGTTACCGTGTAAGCAGCTTAAAATGGCAATTAAACGGCGAATTAGTAAATTTAATTGGGAGATTGCCGTAAAAGCTCGACGCAGATGTCGCCACTGCATGATGATGATAATGTTGACAGACTGCATATAAAATTCGTGAAAATTAGCATTAAATCATAATTTTCATCAAGCCTGCGTAAAATCCTTCCAATATAACATTTGAATTGAAAAAGAAATTGTTTTCACGATCAGACTGATGTGCATCTTTGACTTTTCCAGATGAACTTTCATAAGATATATTCATTTTATTTCACAGCTCTATCAATGCTGCATCGTACATATGATGTAAACAGAAGTAAATTGCTCAATTACTCAAAATAAAGATGATTTGTCATCGTGTTATCACTTTATAAACCATCGAGCACCATTTTATAGTATGGTGCGTGTTGAGTAAATCAAGTTACGTTGCGTTTTCCGTCGAAAATTTTGAGTATCAATATGTTTACCTAAAAAGGCCAAAATGAACATATTATTGAATATTCAACCATTTCTCCATTATCACCCGCATGATACAATCTTTTCTAAGTAAATTCACTTAATTTCCACTTTCATCCTAGTGTAAATTGCACATACTCACCATTTTCCGAAAAATGCAGCTGCACAGGAGGAAACCTCTACCTGTGGGTGCAAACTTGTTATGCATAATTTTCCATGAAAACATCTCCGATCCATACCGAAATAATAACAGTTAGTTTGCAAACACGTTCTATTGCACGATTCAAGCAAAAGTTTCCACCGGAAATTATTAGTTTTTCTTTATGTACCGATTTGCCCCAAAAATCGTCTGTTTTACTTGGAGAATTTGGAAACTATCCTCCTTTTAGTAGTTCTCACTTCGAAATGTAGGTGACAAAAGCTTGGAAAAGTTTCACTGCAAGACGCCAATTGATGAATCTACGCGAAACTACACCAGTGCATGCGACACCTAGGTTTGGAATCCAAAACCTCAAAAGTGATGATGTACTAAAAAATATTCCATACGATTTGACAGCTAGCAAAACGTCATTATCATTTTCACATCATTTCCTTCTGCTGGCCGACCGTAACGTAGATTCATCAATTCAGTTCAGGGTTTTCAGTCTGGGTTCACTCGGCTGTCGACAGAAGCAGACCACTCTCAATGTGTGTCACGCGATCGTCTGTTTACTCGGCAGCAACCATTGTGTGGTCTTCCTCATTGTTCTGCATCAGCAGTTCTTTCAGTCGATGCGTCGTCGACTTTGCAAAGCAACCGTTTCGTGATGAATGTGTGAGTGCTGACCACGTTTTGCGTCCATTGCTGCAATGGAAGCGCTCTGACCCGCGTTGGCGAATATGCCATACAATGAAACCACTGGAAGAGGCTCCCGTTCTAGTGGAGGAGGCTTATTGGATAGCGGAAGATAAAATGTTTATTGTGTTGTACCTTTTGACTATAGTTTTAAGATGTATTGTACATATAGTGAACAAGAATCCTCAGCTCTGTAAAGTTAATTCGGTTGAGCCTTATTAAATAAATTAATAATAATAATAAAAAAAAATAACAGGGTTTTCAGTCTTCAAGATAAAGGGCTTATTACAGGTTTATCATCGTCAACGTTTCGATGCAGAGGACGAGATCTTATGTTATCGAATAGCGTTGTTAGTGTGCGTGGGTGTGTTTTGATTCTCGATAAATTTGCGTTTCAAGCCAATGATTACGTTTGGTTGTTTCACCGCCTACTGAGTACGATGCTATTGGTCGGGTTTGCTATTGACTCAGCAACTATACAAACACAGCACCACCCCATTTGTTTACCGTTTACTATGTCTTCCTCTCACATCAGGTTGCAAATAAACCTACAGCCACAGCATGGCACGGACCTGCTTTGCTTAGATCATGTTGACTTCTTGTTTGTTGTTTCTTGATAGGTATTAATACTTGTTCATCGTGTTATGATCGGAAAATGTGTTGGACGGTTGTGAAAGAGAAATTTATGGATTATTTTTTAATTCAACAGAGGCTTAGACTGATTCGTGAACTAAGACACCTGTCCTAAACTAAGTGTTCTTGTAGCGCTTCCACAGATCTGCATCGAGAGGTTTCTAAGCTTAAATATTTTTTATTATAAACAATAAGGACTGCAAAAGCTTATAATTTCTATTGTAAAAGAATCCAAAGTCCAATCATTTGTTGTGCCAGTCTACAGCTGCACATTAAAAAGCACATCAAAGGCCGATCTGGCAAAGCTGCTACTGCTACTCCTCAGTGCTTAATGAAAAAAGTTATTTATTTTCAATTTTAATATTCGCATCGAAATATTTCCCTCGCAAGCCGTCACCGTAACACAAGTTTGCGGAAGCAGAAGCGGAAGAGTCAGAAGGGTGAAAATTGATTCGGCCAAAATGTCCTAGCTGCTGAGGAATAACACGAATCCGGTTTGAGCTGCCCGTTTGTGATGTTTATAGGCGGATGCAATTAGCGCTAAAATGTTATCGAGGGAAATGTCATCATGCGATGATAATAACTTATTGGAATTAATTGAGGCGCTTAATAGCTGTGGATGAATTTCGTGTCTGCTATTCAACATCGCGTTAGAAGGTGTGATCAGAAGAGCTGGGATAGACACAAGTGGCACGTTAGCGTTAGCGTTAGCGTTAGCGTTAGCGTTAGCGTTGTTATGATATACTTCGTAGATTGGATACTAGCGACACTCACGTCTCTTCTGAAATTCTCAGTTAGACTACTTTCAGGAATAATGCTGAGGAGTAAACATTGGTTCCAATCTAAACAAGAGTAACAGAAGCATGACTGTCGCTATTCCCGGCCACGCCCATCTTTACCATAACTAGGGATAGGGAAGGAAATGTTGATGTAGTACTTACTTAACGAGAGGCCACCGACTTAGCGACACCCTCATAAGTGCTACGGAGTTGGAGGGTTGGGTAGGGTATTCGGTTAGGATTCACCTCAAGTTGGCGATGCAACCAAAAGTATGTATTGTTTATTTGTTGTTTATTTAATCTCTCGATAGCCGGCTATCGAAAGAACATATTCATGTTGTTTAGTGATCATGAATTTTAAGAGTCATGACGGAGAGCTTGGGATTAAACCCATGATTTTCTGCTCAGTAAGCAAAAACGATCCCTCCAGGGTCATCGAGCATCTCAGAACCATAACGCTTCGCGACAATACAGGACTACGTTTTCGCTTGATATGCAAATAGTTTCCGAGGTTAATGTTCAATATCAAATATACAAATGATGGTGGTGATTTATTGTGCTGTGGAAGAGCTTGGAGTTAAGTCCATGATTTTCTGCTCAGTAAGCAAAATCGATCCCTCCAGGGTCATCGAGCATCTCATAATCCACAGCGCTTCGTGTCAAGGTACGAATATATGGATGAACTATCTATTATTGAATAACTATTATTTACGATAATTACATGAAAGAAATAAAACATAAACTACATACAAAACGTGACAACTAAAATCTCAAAAAAGATATTTTCACAAATATATTTCACGCAACTAGGAATCTCAAAACAATTAGATGCTATAATGATACTCTGCACTTGTTAGACACAAGAAGAGGCCAAAAAGCAAGCGTCCGACACACAAAACCCGCCAGATCCACTTGCAGTCACAATCAACGATTCTACGAATCGCGACACTCTGAGAGCGAAATTGACAGGCTCTATGCGTCAAACACCCGCCCTCCAATCTCCTCCCGCATCCAACAGCACAAATCTCCATTACAACATCTAACGAATTCAAAACTCCGAAAATCACTCATCTATAGCAAGCGAGTGGAAGCAACCCTGCATGCAACCATTCTTCATGATACACTTTTTCTGCCTATCTTTCTATTAGGCCTGTGGAAATGCGTTAGCTTCGAAACTTCTAACCAAACTGGGTAAATTTTCAGATAACAAAAAAAAAACTTGAAAAAACTTTCAAAGGTAATTACAAGTAAAATAAATATTGATTATTTTACGCGAAAACGAGCAAGTAATATTAAATCTCTTGTATCATATGCTAATGCAAATTGACTGTATCAAAAATAATATGCTTAAATAAAATAAAATATTAATAAAATTATATGCAAAATTAACTAGAAGATCATTACTTTATTGGTGAGAAGTTTCTAATAAGCCCTCCCAGTTCCTCTGTATACAGAACAAATCTGATACTATAATCAGAATTGCTCAGTCTGCATGAAGCAGCCGATTTCATCAAGGAAGTTCTATTAACAACCAAGAATTAATCGTTTGAGGCATGCTGAAGCATTAAGAAGGTGATATGTGTCACTATAGGAAATCATCATCGTTGCAAATATAAAGAAATAACATAACCCTTTGCTTCAGTACCGTCAACCTCCATGTCCATGGGGAGGGACTGGGATAAACACAAGTGGCACGATCTTCAGAAAGTCCATCCAGCTTATTGGCTTCGCCGATGACATCGACATTATGGCACGGAACTTTGAGACGATGGAGGAAACGTACATCAGACTGAAGACTGAAGCTAAGCGGATTGGATTTGCCATCAACGCATCGAAGATAAAATACATGAAAGGAAGAGGTTCTAGGGAAGACAATGTAAGCATCCCACCCCGAGTTCAGATTAATTGATACGTGTATTTTGGCTCACTGGTGACCGCCGAAAGACGCATTATGCCAGAGAATCGTGCCTACTTTGGACTCCGGAGGACGCTCCGGTCGAATAAAATTCGCCACCACACGAAGTTGACTATCTACAAGACGCTGATTAGACCGGTGGTCCTCTACGGCCACGAGACCTGGACTATGTTCGTGGTGTTTTCGAACGGAAGGTGTTGCGTACCATCTACGGTGGAGTACAGATGGATGACGGAACGTGGAGGAGGCGAATGAACCACGAATTGCACCAGCTGCAGGTAGAACCATCCATCGTCCACATTACAAAAAATGGGTGACTACGGTGGGCTGGGCACGTCGTAAGAATGCCGCACGACGACCCACTGAAAATGGTTTTATATTACTTATGAGGGGTGCTGTATAGCTCGTGATCATTACCATATAGAAAGTTTCTGTCTTGAGCAAAGTTGTTAGGTAACCAAGTCCTTTCGGACGGTGGTAATACTATTTCATAACTCTCTCACTAAGTGGTGCTAGTGTGCACATGAACTTTCTGAATAGGCTGTATCTCAAAATCCTGGCCATATAGAAGGTTATTATCTTCAGCTAAGTTGTTTAGGTGACCAAATCCTTTGGGATGGTGATCATACTACTGCATACCTGTCACTACGTGACACTAGTGAGAATGCAAATTCCCGAATATGCTAAGTCTGGAAAACCTGTCCATATAGGATGTTGCTGTGCAATGTGAGTACAAATACAGGGGTGACATGTAGAGGCCAAAATCGAAGTTGGACGCCAATTTTGAAATCCATGATGGCGGCCATCGGTTTTATAAATTCTGTTAAATACCCAACAATATGAGTGTTTTCAGAAAGTGGACGACGTGTGGAAGTCTACAATTGATATTGGATGCCATTTTTGAATACAAGAATACAAGATGGCGGCCATATGGGTATTTCCGGAACGGAGACGACGTATAGAGATCTAAAAATCGATATTTGATGGCATTTTGGAATTCAAGATCGTGGCTATCGGTTTATGAAAAAAAAAAAAAAAAAAAACTGCCGAATCCCAAAATATGGGTATGTTCAGTTTAGAGACGACTTGTAGAGGTAAAAATCTATGTCCGCCGCTAATTTTAAACCCAAGATGGTGGCCAGTGTTGGGAAAATATCAAAAAATCAAATCTCACCAATGCCCAAGGTCACGCTGGATTTTCGTAGACAAAAATCAACAAACAAACAACTGTGGTTGATTTTGCAAGCTGTGATATCGCAGCCCGGAATATCAAGCTAACAAAACTCACCAGCTGAAAATCTCAGCAAACTGTGGTGAGATTGAGTTTCAAGATTTTTGCTTTACACCCGAACGCGACCGAAACTTCCATAACGGGTGGCAGCAGTCACTTCGTGTCTACCATCGGTGTAGACTAAAAACAGATAGCAAACTATACTTTCTCTTTCGAAGAAAACGACGTGCAACGGAATCATTTTTGTGTCGAGCCAACTCTCAGCTTGATTTTTGGACGTTGTGAATAGTCTCTCAATATCAAAGGAGCTTGTAAAATCAATATCAAGCATGATATTTTGCTCGAATATCACGCGTGATATTGAGAACCTATGAGAGTGGAAAAATATCATTTGATTGATGATTTTGCGAACACTGATGGGGGCCATTGGTGTTAATAAAAAATACTGTCAAATACCCTACAATATGGGTGTTTTTGCCGTCATTTTGGAATAAAACAAAATCCTTACTAAATAATAAAGTCCCCGTTATGAAAATACTCACATTGCAGGGTATTTTTATTTTTTTTATTATCTGATGGCCTCAAGGGGTAAGTCACTCAGCACATTGTGCCGCAATTATATTCTACACAGCTTGGGCACATTTTTGGCATACATTCGGCACAATCTCGTAGGCATTAGATTGTTGTTAATAAAATGGGAGGACTGCTGAACAACTGTCATTCAAGTTGTTCAGAACATTACGTGCTGTTTGACTGTATGTTCAGGAACATCTTCTAATTGAATACATCAAAGGAACTCAGACCAGCAGTTCTCTTATAGATTTAAATACGAAATGTAGGTTCTAGAGTGGGCTTAACAGAAAGAGGCAGTTAATCAGACCCCATTAGTACCCTTAATTGTAACTAAACAAACTAAATAAGTTTATTTGTCACCGTCTATAGTCGGTCTCCAACAATTCTCCCCACCGATTCCAACTCTTTCCGGCCGAAAATCTAGGCTTCTGGTCAACCTTTGAGGGCATTATAAAACTCTAAAACACAGGACTTTTATTACTCTATGGATCACAAATCACCGAAATTTCGCACACCCGCCACTTCCCGCGTCATCCTCAATCTGATTTATCCTTGCGATTTCAAACCAAAACATTCAAGATGTCAGAAATACCGGGTTGCCGGGATGGGTATTTTACTAACATTCGCAGCTTGCTCTATGACCGGCACAATCGGCATACTTGCGGCACATTGACAAAAAAGATGACCCAAGATTGGTGTGCGGAGTGACCTACCCCTAGGATGGCCTCCACCTTGGGTTCCAAAATGGTGGCAGACATTGACATTCGACTTGTACACGTTGTCCCCGTTCGAATAATACCCATATTGTGGGGTATTTGACAGTTTATTTTTTGCTAAACCTGATGGCCACCATCTTGGGTTTTAAATTTGCAGTTGATATATAGTGTGCAATTCACACCAAACTGGACAAATACGCGCGTTTTCACACTAAAAGTGTGATAAAAGTTCGAGTTTCCATTTAATCGTCTTGGTGTCTTCGGTGCACTTATTTCTTATCATGCTAGCAAGAAGTGCTCCAAAGACACTAACACGATTTGACCGAAACATGCACTTTTATCACAATCTTTAATGAGTGAAAACTCGCGTATTTGTCCAGTTTGGTGTGAAATGCGCAATATATATCAGCTGCGAATTTAGATACCGGCTTCAATAGTAACGAAATACCGGTTTTCCATAAAAGTGGGTTATATCGACCACCCTAATACAACAAACAAACAGACAACACTTTTATTTTTTGCATCGAACACGCATTTTACTGTCCATTTAAATGTTTGTTAGGTTGTAATGTCACATTATCGCCATCTGTTGAGCGTATTGTACCGTATGCGTGATAATGTTCGCACCATTGAGCAATGTCAATGTTTTCGATTTTTTTTATTTATTCAAAGAGGAGATGTTTCTCAGAGTCTTAAACTATGTTAATCATCGATCGAGTTTCCACTTGCTGCAATTACGACCTGAGTAATCCAGCGGATTAAGATCGGGGCTGGATGGCGGCCACATATCCTTCGCCCAGAACGGAAGATGTTCCTGCAACCAGTTCTGAGTGCGGTTCGAGGTGTGGCACGGAGCCCCATCTTGTTGAAATACAACATTTGGCTTCGGACCGTACTGTTCTTTGATCCACGGAAAAACATACTAACTTAAAATTCCTATGTAGACCTCCGTGTTGACCTTGTCGCCTTCTGGAATGAACACCGGGTCCATTTTTTTTGCCATCGGAAGCCACCAATCTAAACACCATAACGCTAGCAGGATGCTTGGTCAGATACACGGAACAGGATTACCGGATTGTTTCGCTTAAGGAAGTTCAAGATTTTCTTGCATCGTTCGACTAGTAGCTCCCGGATGCGGTTGGTAATCATGTGAGTTTTGTTCCGTGCCCTCGACTTCGTCTTTTTGCGACATTTGCGCGTGGACAAATCACGAATACGCTGCCACTTCGTCATGGTGCAACTGTCAAACTAAGTAAATCATTTTCTTTTATACACAGCCTACTACGGTATGAGCTATACACGAAACGAAAATCAATTATTTTATGCATGTGTTTCACTTATGTATTTTTGCCAAAACATCAGCCTTATACATTCCATAAGACAAACCACATAGGTTCTATAAGAATGCATAAAAGGTATGTGTGACCGCTTATACATTTCATTTGCCACACGATCTTCATTAACTTTTTGCAAGGCGTCTGCTTATTAGTTGACTTATACATTTTATGAATAATCAGCAATAGAAATTAGCCAAAAAGTATAAGTTCTATCTGTGTAGGTTACGTGCATGCAAAGAAAACCAAGGCATTGTATGCACAGGTGAAACGGGAACTTTATTTGTACGATGGTGCAAACATTATCACGCATACGGTATAATCAACAGATGGCGGTAGTGTTTTAGTAACGATGTTGTACAGTGAAAAGTACACAATGCTCTATGTCTGTTTGTCTGTGTAAAAAAGGTTAATCAAAATGTGAATTCACACAATTTCCTTGAATCGTTAATTATTTACCGCGCAGCATCCGACAGTGCTTGAAAGAGCTTTCACTAAAATACCATTTGCTCAGTATGTAGGCATTTTGCTTTCATCCTCCCACCATCCGAGCTCGACTTGCTACTAACATTGATTAAAGCTCGCGTTCCAACGAATTGTGTCTGAATCCTAAATAAAATTTCCCTTCTCGGCGAGATAACATCAATTCCGCGCAACGGAACAACTACAATAGCAACAATGGATGTAAATAGAATTGTGAAAGCAGCCGTTTCTGAAAAATAATCAATGGCAAATATCTTTCTGAGCGCTAGATCAACACACCCCGCACGGTCATGCTAGGCCAAACGGCCGAAGTGTTGATTTTTTGTTCCTGAACAACCGTCAAGTGCGTCCGCGAGTGTGTGTTGAAATTCAATCAATATTTTCTCTCACTCTTTTATTTGAGAGTAGGTGAGTATGTACCGGGATAAGTGTAGGATATCCCGAATAAACTTTTTCAACGAAAAAAACGTATACAAAGTGCGTAGATAATCGCACTTCTCCACTCTTCATGTCTCTGTGGTTTAAGGACAGGTCCATAGGCTATAGATCATTGCATAATGACATAATCAACACAGTTTTGACTGTTCAGGGAGCTTGTTTACGTGGGTTTGGATTGAAGTGTTACAATCTGAAGACATCCACTAGTGTTAATCTGGTCATGGTGGTTACTCATGATTACTGCATGAGTAATTAGCTCCAAAACCATTTCGTTTATCCAAATGGGTGCAGAAATATCGATATTCATGCGCTTCTATTATAATAGCTGACGTTCATTTATTATTGTGCGGTTGTATGAACAAAATTGCGCTGCAAGCATACACCATGAGATATATTCTGTATGTCAGATCAAATCAGCGCCCTTAAATGTGAAATTAAAATGTAACAAACTCAAAAACACACCTTTAAAAAAATACCGCCTACAAATGTGCTGTAACAAATGCTATGCACTCATCAGATACAAACAGTTTGATTTCATTTAGGCCGCATTACGAATGCTCACTAGACTGATGTAAAAATTTAAATTTTCGGTTCACACTGCTCAAACGATTCCAAATTCCAAAATTTGAACTTATTGAACTAGGAACAACCCATTTGTAGTTTTATAGAATTCAAAATGTGATTTAAAGATGCAGATATGTGCAACTTAAGAAGCGAGCCTCTTCCCAGATGACCATGGCAACGCAAACAATTCAGTGCCAACATTTCAAAGGGGCGTAATTGCATTTGTAAACAATGGCTTTAGAAAAATAATGATACCAGCAGGTAGAAGAATGTTTCCTCTAGCAGCTAGCATTGTAATTTTGGAGAGGTAAGATTTCATTCGCGAGAAATTGACGGCTAAAGTCATTGTTTACAAAAGCAATTACGCCCCTTTGAAATGTTGGTACTGAATTGTTTGTGTTGAAGGAAGTATCACAACACAGGTAGTTGCTATTCGATATTTTTGCAGACATTGACAGATGGTGGACATGAAGTTATATCCTTGACACATGGTAAGTTCCAAGTTTGCCTTCATCGTCATCCGTTGGCAGTACCATTCGTATATTTAAAATTAACCCTCAACCACCCAAAATATACACTCAGAAATTGTTTCACTTAGATGTTACATGAAAACATATATAGATTTTTTCCACCTAGTTTTTCACGTAAATTTTACCTTTTTCATATGTGGATTGGTTTGAAAGTTCTAATTTCAATCCACATACAACTCTAATAGGTAGTATAGGATTTGGAAATAAATTTCACTATATTTTCATGTAGCATCTAAGTGAATATTACTCAAAGTGAAAAGATCTTTGCCCAATCCACTAGAAAACAACATAGATTTTATGGTACTTTCTAAGTAAATTTTATTATGTTTGCACTTAAATTTTAGTAAGTTTTTTCGTAGCATCATCCATTGTTAGGAATTTTAAAATTATTTATCGAGATAATAAAATTGAATTGTTCAGAGAGCTGATAATACATTCCTCTTAAAAAAAAAACCATAAACGAACGATAACCCAAAAAATAGAACTATTCCATAAATGGTTTGGATGATACCTAAACACGTCGTTAAGCAAAATAACCATAACCAGTTTATTAGGGATGTCTTATGTATTTCAGCAACTTCCGGCCAGCTGCACTTCTTCTGCCAATTTTTCGGGTGAGATCATTCCTCGTCCGGCCATTCCTCGTTCTAAAAACATACCATAAATACATGGTGTATCATGACAAAAATAATACATCATACTTATCAGAAAATTCAACAAATCCAATGGTATTTATGAATGCAGCAACAACTCGTGAGCAATGCACCGTTTGGACGCCATGTTAGGTTTTGTTTGTGCCATCACCACTCAGAAATTTTCACACTATAAATTCATGTAGAATCTAAGTGAAATTATCTTACATGAAATTCATTTGGAACTTATATATATTCATCTGAGTTTCAAAGCGTATTAAATTGCTTTTTATTCGATTTGTAATAAATTTTATTAACGTTTTGTACTTTACAGACAATTTTTAATATCTGAAGGTTACGTGTTTTTTCCAGTGAATTTTATGTGACAAATTTTTTGAGTGTATGAATTATATATTATATATATATCTAACGGGTGTTCAATAAAAAAAATGAGAATGATGTCAGTGCCTTCCAGCGCTCTTGTGAGAGCATCGTGACTAAGTTGCGTCATACTGCTGACCAGAGCCCCTTCTCCAATATTCATTGACGTTTTTTCGAAGAATAAACATTATGTTTTTAATAAAAAATTCTGAATTCGTTGAAATAAACTTTTTTGTTTACTAGCATTCTCATTTTTATTGAACACCCGTTATGTTGTTCATTACATACCAAGCGAAAACTTAACTTTTTTTGTCGTGGAGTGTTGTGATTTTGAGATGCTTGATTACCCTGGAGGAATCGTTTCTGCTTACTGAGCAGTGAGCAGAAAATCATGTGTAGTATTACATTCTTATATTTCACAAATTTTCAAATGAACATATCGATTCATTGGGTAGGGATGGGACCACCTGCTTGAAGCGATTTGAATGGGGAGAGTGGAATCGACAACTCCCTGTTGTTAACATTTCGTGAATTGAAGATGGGCTCTTCTCCCCACTCATTGCACAGTGGGCAAAAAATGACAAAACCGCGACAAACCGTGACACATTATAAAAATTGTGCTAGAACCTTGCGATTTTTTCAATGTTGTTCAGAATCAAGAGATCATAGCGTATTTAATGTGGAAACTATATTTTGGGGTATAGTGGCCATATTCTGGTTCTCCGGATAATCTGGATTGACCGATAAAGTGACCACGTTATAAAACATGTCCTCCATGCTTGCGGTTTATTCTATATTGTTCAGAATCAAGATATCAAAGCGTATTTAACTTGGAATACATATTTTGGAATTTTTATAATGTGGCCACTTTATCGGTCAATCCAGATTATCCGGTGAACCAGGATAAGGCCATCATATTCCAAAATATGTATTCCAAGTTAAATACGCTTTGATCTCTTGATTCTGAACAACATAGAAAAAAATCGCAAGGTTCTAGGACATTTTTTATAATGTGACCACTTTATCGGTCGTTCCGGATCCTCCTTTAGGCCAGTAGAGTTTTCCTGAGGGCGTATATGGTGTCTTTACACCATATATACTTAGTACTATCAATTTCCAGTAATATACGTTAAGTAAAGTCTAAAATTATGTCGATAGATAGTGGCATTTCCTACATTACCGGGAACTCGGGTTGATCCCGGCCCTCTATCTCGGTACGCAAAAGTCTCCGGCCAATGAGACCACCACCAATCGATTCAAGAGAGTTATTTTCTTTGAGAATATGTATAACATTTTTACTGAAACCGTTTGGCAGCCGAGATATTCAATTTAGTCGCGGTTTTGTCACTTTTTGCCCAGTGTGCATTGGATGTCCCAATGAGTGGGGAGAAGAGCACACCTTCAATTCACGAAATGTTAACAACGTATGATGGCTTGTTCTGTATCGCGTTGGAACATTTTTATCATTGGAAGGAGATTCTTCTTGCTCCCGTGGATCATGCGTACCTGTCTCTGCTGATGGGTCCAACCTTCGTTTTTGGCCCTTCATACAATGGTAAATTTAATACAACCAGGTATCGTACTTCATCAAGTTGTACGAGGTAGACAGGCCATGGTCATAAGACACCATCGTCTTGAATAATTAATGACTTTTGTTCTTTAAATTTTATCGTAAAGTGTAGCTCAGGAAATTGTCTACAATCTCAGCTATATTTGTCAGTCTACATTGTTCGATAGATATGAACAAAACAATTGGGTTTCACATAGTACTTTCCATATATTTTTCAAATGGTTTGTGCCAAGTCAGTTTCACACTAAATGAATTCCAATTTTGGGAGGCTAATCAGAACCCAATTTGCAATAGTTTGAGTACTGTGGAGCGAAAAAGTTCAAATGTTGCATCAGTCAGCTCACATGCTCCAAATGAATTAAGGATGTATGAAGAAATTTTGCTCCGGCCTTAGTGATAAAAACAAGCACTTGATAATAATACAAAGAAATCTAAAAAAAAGTCAGGGAACTTCAGAGCTCATTGTTGCAATTTATAAATCTTCAGGAAAGCTTCAAGGATATTTCAAGAACTTTAGGTAATATTTGAAATATTCAGAGAAGTTTCAAAACTATCAGCCAGGTTCCGGGAACTGCATGAAAGTTCAGAACTTGCTTGTTTTAATGGCTTTCTCGTGATCGTCGACAGAGAAATTTTTCCATTAAAAAAACCCATGGCCCATGGTAGATTAAATTGGAATCGTAACAGTGAATTCATGACTGAGAAAGCCGTTAAAACAAACAATTTCTTCCAGTGCCAATCGTCACCATCACTAATTTAATCATGAAAGTGCAGAACTTGAAAGGATATTTAGAGATCTTTACGGGTAAGTGCTGAGAGCATCAAGGCAGTTCCATGAGCTTCACGAAAAATTCGTGATCTAAGATGAAGCAAGCTGAAGATCAAAGAACTTGGAAACAATTTCTGGTACTTTACAAGAACTTCAAGAAACTCCAGAAAACTTCAGGTAACTTTAAAGATCTTTAGGAAAGGGCAGAGAGCGTTAGGAAAGTTCTGAGAGCATCAGGGCAGAATGCCCGAATTTTTTTTCGAACTTTAGGAAAGTTGCGAAAACTTCAAAAAAGTTCTGAGAACTTAACTTAACGATTAACTTAAAAAAAAAAATAGTAAAATATTTCACATATTCCTAGAACAATGTCCAGAAAACTTCAAAGAAGTTGGCAGTACCATGAATGTCTGGAAAATTGCGGGAGCTTCAAGAAGTTCTGCGATTTTCAAGGGGATTCCAAAAAATTGGAGAAAGTCTCGGGAACTTCAGTGTAGTAGTTCAGTTCCATAGATTTAACGCAAATTTTGGGAATTGTACTGAATATCAAAAGCTTCAGGGCAATTCCATTATATTCAGGAAAATTGCATGAGTTTTACATAAACTTCATTTGAGTATAACGGTCATAAGAAACGTTAGGTAAACTTTGAGGTAGTTCCGAGAACTTCCGTGCAGTTCCATGAATATCAGGAATATTGCAGGAACATCTGCGAAGTAAATTTCGAGAAATTGAAGACGGTTCCGTTACATTTTAGTAAAATAGTAAGAACCCCAAGTAGCATTTCTTGTTTTATCGCACTCTATTAGTGGTTTTTGAGATCAATTTTATAAAACCGTCAATAAAATTAATAGCTCCAGCTCAAACTTTTGATAACCGCTATAAGATCGTCTTCCAGCTTAGTGGACCACTCTTGATAAGATATATAAAGCATGTTTTAGAATCACATTAAAGCTATCTTAAAACCTTTTGTAAGAAAGCCCCATACTCTACAAAAGGTTCTCATAGCCTCTTTAAGAGTAATATTGTAATATTTTTATTTGCTTCAAAGCAACCGCCATAAATTAGCTTGTTGTTGTTATGTTCTGCTGAAAGTTTTTTTTTCATATGGAAATCTTTAGCGATAAATAGGTTTGAGTGTTTGTGTCAAGATCACCATGCAATCAATTTTGTTTCATGGCGACATAAGTGAAAATATTAATGAAAATATATGACTTTTTAGAAGTTCCGAAACATATGCGCTTGAAATTTTATCGTGTATATTGGGATAATATGAGCGTTAAATAAATGCGCCTCCAAAATAGTTCAAGTTAACAAAAAAGATTGTTTCCGAAATCAAATGAATTTGATGGAATCATCTTAATTTTACAGAAAATAGATCTCAAAAATAAATTCATACCAATGCACACTGGAAATCATTTCGGATCTCTAATTTAGCCATTATTTTATTGAAATATCTTGAATTATATGGCGACAGGGGACAGCAGGGAAGAAAAACACCAAGCACAATTTCTTAAAATGTCCAATGCTTACATTGGATAAAAGTAGAACAGAAAAGCATAATGCATGATTTTATTTCGAGCGCTATTTTCTTTTTACAAGAGCAATTCATGTTTTTATTTGAGGGCAAATGTATGTTCCTATTTTACGGGTGCAACCGATGAATTTTACAAACATTTGGAAAAGTTTTGAATGGTGCATTAACCTTTATGAAAAGTTATGCGTGATTTAAAATAAACGTGCTCATGCAATTTTGTTGATTTTCTTTGCGCTCTAACCGCTTATTTACACTTCTGACAAGTTGCAACTGGATGCTTATAATTGTTTTAAAATAACTGTTTCATGGCCAACTAGTTTTATTGCGCTTACTTATATAGCAATAAAAGGATTTATTTTTGGGTTTTATAAGGGTAATTCATATTGTTTTTTTTTAATACTTCAAGGCAATCATTAAACCTTTCATAAGTGAAAATAGCACAAGCATCAGTTGGTTTTTTTTATAAGCTTTATAGGGGTTTTGTAGACAGCTATAGGAATGTTCCATGACTTGCATTGCATATGACCGTCATAAAGCTGTAGGTAATGGTTGCAGCTGCAATAAAACCTTAATAAATTTTGAATATAGCCAAGCAGCTAAAGATATGTTGCTTGGGCCTTCAAGATATTCCAAACATTAACGATGTGCCAGAGAGTATCAGAAAACTTAAGACAAACATTCGGAAACATTACAGAAACTTCAAGACATTCACGGAATAGCAGAGAACTTTAGGAATTTTAGAAATCTTTCAGGCAGTTTTAGCAATTTCAGGGCAATTCCAGGTACATCATCAGAAGAATAATAAGAGCTTCGGGGTGGTTTTCAAAAAAAATAGTAGCTTCGAGGAAGTTTCATAAACAGTTAATATGAGGAGTTTCAATTCAATAATTTCGGGATCTTCAAGGCGCTTCAGGAAGAATTGTAAAAACTTTTAAGAAGTTTTAAGAAATTTAAGAATATCGAGAGACCTTCAGGGATGTTGAAAACTTCAAAGAAGTTTCTGAGAACCTTAGGAAAGTTGTGGAAACTTTAAATACATTCCAAAAACCTCCGGGAAGTTAGGTCTAGAGATCTTCCGGGAAGATCAGAGACCAGAGACCAACTTCGAGAATTTCAGAGAAGTGATGATGATGATAATGATGATGATGATGATGATGATGTTTATGGAAAATTGCGGGAACTTTTGATAAATTCTAGAAATTCATAGATTTTTAAAGAAGCTCTTATAACTTCAAGGATGCACCAAAAGCTTCAGAAAACTCTTTCATGGAACTTTAAATATCTTGATCGACTCTAACAGTCTAAACAGTCCGAACACGCTGCCTCAGAAAAACGTGTAACGGCAAATTTGCAATGCCATAGTTTAGCCATTTCTTGATGGATTTCAAATAAATGGGTACCTCGAGAATTCCTAGGATCTGTAGATTACTACATATATTTTGATTGTAAAAAGATTGAAAATAGGGTCGTCTACCTTTTTTTAAAAGCTAAAAGGGTCGTTACATTTTTTAAAGATGTGTTTATGTGTTTTACAAGTAGCTTAAGATCTATAATTTTTATTAATAAGCAATATGCTCATAATTAGCCATAATACAGTAATGGTTCCTATATATGGATTCTGGAGACAGTGGAAAGGTCCTCGACCCATAAAACTGATACTAGAGCTCCGCGTTTTTTTTTTCGAAAACACTTGAAGCTGTGATACAAGAAAGCATTTGGGGTTGTCAAATAAACATGTACTCGGAGGACCATGGAACAGTCCCCCATGAAGATCCGGAACATACGTAAAACTGGTCAAGCCATGAAACTGATCCTAGAGCTCCGTAGTTTTTTAAAAAACACTTTGATCTAAGATATAAGAAATAATTTGGGGTCGTGACATAAACATGGACCCGTATGGCCATAGGACCGTCCTCCGGAAGATCCAAAAACATCCGTAAAAGCGGTTCATCCATGTAACTGATCCTAGAGCTTCGCGGTTTTCTCGAAAACAATTGGAACTGTGATATAAGAAAGTAATTGGGGTCGTGACATAAACATGGACCCGTATGACCATGGGACCGTCTTCCGGAAGATCCGAAGCATCCGTAGGGATGGTTCATCCATGAAACTTATCCTAGAGCTCCGCAGTTTTTTTTTAACACTAGAAACTGTTCCATGATTTCGGTGTTGCCGCAGACATTGAAATTGCATGCATTTCCTATTCGGGTTGTGAACCGACGAGCATATCCTGGCTCCATTTTTGTTTCATTGATAGCACTTCGTGAAGAGCACCACTTATGGCACTTTTGTTTGCGCTCTATTGGTGTAAATTTACGATCACGCTGATAAAAGTCCTTTCAGAGATTCGGTATACACAGAATCAGGCTACAAGAGGCATGGGGCGGTGGCGGAATTTTTAATTCAAGGCACTTTCGGCGGAATCCGGAGAAGCAAAATGTGATTGATGAATGGCAGTGCGTGATGGGACCGGAGGGGATGATCCATTTTTGGACACTTAAAAGTGATTTAAATTCCCTTAAATGTTCGAAGTCAGGCAAGTCAGTCATGATTATGTGAACTAATTCAATACTACGCTTAATGACGCAAAACATCCTGATCCAGTAGCTAGAGGCCACACCCCCACTATTGAGTGATGATGGTGGCAGTAATCCGTACATTTGTGCGTGTTACCATGAAATCCAATTAATAATTTCAAACCACAATGGCTTGCCAGTCAGCAACCGTTGCGCTGGTGCTGAGAAATGTATTGGAGGTATGTATGTGAGAGGTGGATGACCGGAAGTCAAATAATAGCTCACTCTGTGTGCATTTGCATAATTACTAGTACGACAATATGGGATCGGGAATGTCACGTTGGAGCAGCAAAATTGTTGGATAAACAGCTGCAGGACATTTCAATGTGTGGATTAACCGCTAAATTACCGTTTGATGCCGCAACGTTGATGCAAGTAAGTGGACGGTGAAATTGGAGTGTGTGGAACTGATCGAAAACATAAACCGCGCATCGGATGACGATTGTTAATGATTAGGGCATTTACATATTCCATTTTGATTTCAATTCCACCGTTTTATCGTAATATGAAGAGGTTACTGTATTTGTTCCTGTAACATCAGATCTTTCGATTTTTATTTATTTTTGTCGTAAAATTTTAGGAAGAGTGTAAGATGGTAACCTGCTTAAAAAAAAATCATTGGTTTGAATACGTCTTTTTCAAAAGTTGCTCTGAAGCAAAAAAACATCATATTTATATGGAAAATGCAACCATATTGGAAGCAACGAACATATGAGTAATGTTTCATTAAAATCGGAAACACTCATGTCCAACCAGTTTGCTTTTTTTTTTGCAAAGATATCTAATTAACAAGATATACCACTAATCAATTCCTCGAACAATGGTTAGTGCACATTGAAACTGTTGGGAGACCCTAAATACTGAGTATCCAGCGGAAGGCCCGGATCAACCTTAATCTGGATTTTTATGTATTTTTGATCAAATTATGCCTTGATTTTCCTGTGAAGCTATATCAAATGAAGTAAAATAGGTATTTTTCATGTATAAGCTGGTCATCGGCTCTGACCCACCGAAAGATTCGGAACATCCGTAAAATTTACTGCTTCGTAAATTTGAATGTAGAAAAAATGTGTTTTTTTTACATAATAGCTGGCCATTAGGCCTTGATTTTTCTTTGTAACTACATGGAATGTTGTAAAATGGGGATTTCTGATATATTACCTGGTGTGAAACGCATTACAAAACGTTCTACAATGTTATATTTGTATATAATGATGAAATCTTTTCGCAATTTGATCCTCAAAATCATCCCCTCAAGATCAGAATGAATATTGATATTGATAGGCGAATGAACATCCATCCACAAATGATCAAAAACAAATGTTGGGTTCGAAAGTCGGTGGTTGTCTTGATCAGGAGAATGTTGCCATGTCAAAATTCAAATTCATGTAGGTAGTTTAAATATCAAGGTTGTCAAGGTAGAAGAAAGGATCAGCACTGGTATTGCAAATTTTTTCTTCATTTAGACTCGAGTGATTGTAATTTCGTCGTCATTCTCTGCTTGACCGTCAAGCTGTTCAGTTCAGTTCGGATTCCCGCTCGCCTCCTCTAGTTGTTCGGTTTTAGTTTGTTTCGTACTTCGTTTTTCCGTTTCGCGCCGTGGAAGTGTCGTCATTGTCACACGCTCTGAAAAGTTTGGTCCAACTCGCCAAAAACCAGATGGTATGTGAGCGTCCTAGCGCATCAGCAGTAGGGGGCTCTACGAAGAAGGCCCGAACGCAGACCGAATGACGCTGAAAACCGTGTACTACAAAGCAGCCAGTTTTCAGTGCTCGAGGAAGACAATGGAGGTGGTGGTGACACTGTTTCTACTAAAGAAAGCGGATTCCCCCACTCTTCACTTCGATGAAGAATGTCGACCAGCTTAGGACTGTGTTGACAGATCACAACCTACAGGCTCGGTTCAAGCTCTGCAGCGTCGGAACAAAAATTATGTGTTCCAGTCTGGAGGAGTACAAGGCGATCGAAGGTTTCAACAAGGTGGATTTTTACACCCATGATTTGCCATCGCTGAAGCCACTGAAGGTTGTTTTGCGAGGTTTGCCGTCATTTGAGGCGGCCATTGTGAAGGCTGAGCCGGAGCGGCTTGGTCTACAACCAGAGGCAGTGTATCTGATGAATCGGCGACCCTTGCCGAACACCAGCTACCGGGACCAGTTATTACTGGTTCACTTTATCAAGGGCTCCACTACACTGCCGGGCTGAAGGATAACATCCGGGATCTGTTGCAGGTTACCATCTCTTTGCAGTCGTACAGAACTCAACACCGTGATGTAACGCAGTGCAAAATGCCAAATGCGGTGGAAACCACCGTGCGTTCACTCGCGACTGCCCCAAGTGAGCGGAATTCATTAATTTTCGCCAAAAGGCGGCAACAGGCAACCCCCGGCCAACACAGATGCTCAGTACCCTGCAATCCAGCCCTGTCGACTGGTCCCGAACTTAGCACCGCTTCCCTTCAACAATCAACGAGCCCTTAGCACTCCCGCTGGATATTCTCCAACAAAGGAGCAAGCGCCAATCAGCCCAGCATCGCCTCAGTGCTGCAGTGGCCCAGCCAAACCAAGGTCCCTCCACTGCCCCTGGTTTATCGTATGCCAGTACTGTTTCAGGTGAGTCCATCGACGATTCCCCATTTACCTCGGAGGAACTTGTGACACTCGTGGCAGAGGTCATCATCATCCTGCGCATCTGCAAGACCCAATCTGAACAGCTTCATGCTGACCTGTCCCTTGTTACTAAGTATGGACCGTGAAGTTATAAAGATTGCAAATTGGAACGCTTGTTCGCAGAAGAACAAGCATATCGAACTGCTTGACTTCCTTAACGCCAAGGAAATCGACATTGCCATCATCACCGAAACCCATCTAAAGTCGGAAGTCAACATGTACCTATCGGACTTTCGTGTCTTGAGACTCGACAGAACCAGTGTAAGAGGAGGGGGAGTAGCCGTTGCTGTGAGGCGTAACATCAACTGCCACCTGCTGCCGAACTTCCAACTCAAAATTATCGAAGCCATTGGGGTTGAAGTCGGCACATCGCTTTGCCCCATCATCATCATTACGGCTTACTGCCCCAGACAAGTCAACAATAGCAATGGGTCGGCAGCGGACCTTTGACGAAATATCATCAAGCTGACTAGGCGGCGAGAAAAATATATCATTTTTGGCGACCTGAACGTCAAACATCAAGCCTGGGGCAACAACTGGCGCAATCAAAACGGCACCATCATGAACAAAGCGCAGTACAACATATTAAGTCCGGACACTCCCACCCGGTTGAGTAGGTCCGGTGCTCACGCCTCCATTGATATCTACATCAGCAACATGGGCAACATGTCGCAACCTGTCGTGCATCAGGAACTCAGCTCGGACCACTATCCGGTGGTGACTGAAGTAGGTTCCTCAGTCAGCAAGTTCCTAGCATCGCGACGAAACTACCATCGGGTAGATTGGTCGCAGTTCCAACACTGCGTTGACACCAGTATCGACTATGACGTCAACCCGGAAACGACCGATGACATCGATCGGTGTCTGCCCTTCATCGATGAAGCAATTTCCCGGGCCAGGGGCAACATGTTCCAGTATCAAGACAGGTGAGTAATACTCCGAACCTTGGCAGGCCCACTAAAGACCTTATTACACTCCGCCGAACGACTCGCAGGCAGTACCAGCGTACTGGGCTGCCTAACCTGAAGACCAATTGCAACCGTTTGAACAAAATCATCCAAGCCAGGATGGTGGATCTCAGAAATGTCGATTTTGCAAACAAGATTCACTCTCTCAGAGTGAGCGAAGTCATTCTGGAAAATGGCAAAGATTTAAAAAAAATAAGCCGAGGCTTATCCCTTCCTCATCAGAATTCGGATCCATCCTTACTCATAACCCCAGTTGAAAAGGCCAATGCTCTTGGTCAACACTGTGTGAACTCACATAACCTTGGCCATGGTGAGTCCCACGAGCCTGCACTATCGGTATCATTAAAAACTACTTGTCAGGCAGATCATTCCAGGTCTTCTTATACAATTCACCATCTGATACGTTCAACGTTGATGCTGGGGTTCCCCAGGGTAGTCTGCTTGGTCCTATTCTCTTCAACATCTTCACGTCAGATGTTTCTCCCCTTCCGGGTGGTGGTATTTTGTCAATGTTTGCGGATGACACTGCCATCATATATAAGGGTCGAGTGATCCGTGCTCTGACGAGGTCTGGATGTTCTCCAATCTGGCCTGGATGTTCTGTCCGACTATTTCAAAAGCTGGAAAATTTGTATCAATGCAGCTAAATCACATACCATACTATTTTCGCACTCCTATTCACCTCGGCTTGTCCCGCCTGGCAACTTAAAAGTTCACCTTGATAATACTCCCATAGAGTGGTCCAATGAAGTCATCTACCATGTTCTCACCCTTGATAGCAAGTTGCTGTTCCGTTCCCAAGTGGACGAATCATCCATCAAGTGCAACATCTTGATTGGGACGCTCTATCCACTTATCAACAGAAAGTCCACCCTTTCCATTAAAAACAAGCTTGCCGTCCACAAACATGAAACTAATATTCTGCCCAACAACAACTCAGCAGCACGAGACTCCTTGAACTGTGTCTCAGAGTCGGCGCACTACTGGGCAAACTGGAGGGGCTACGCGGATGAAAAGGCACTCAAGCTTTCAATTAAACTGAAACACAACGCGGATCAATTTAAACACTGTATTTCTCCAATTACCGATAGTGTGGATTGTGTGGTGTTGTGTTCGATTTTCTTGGCACATACCCTTGATGAAGATGGCGACTACGATGACTGCAGACCAGCGAGCGCTCGCTGTGGTTCCGGAAAGATCCTTAAAGGCCGATCTTGTCGGCTAGATGGCGGTACCACCGCTCGGTGAAATTGCGGTACAATTCCGACAATGGCGGACAAAGCGAGGCTGACCGAACGTCGGCCGTAGTGCGATGGCGGGTTGGTTTTACCGGGCTGCTATAGCGGTTTGTGGAGACGGTTCCGATGCACAGGCGCTTCCTTCTGACGAAGCCGGTCGTCTGTCGAACCGGAAGGGAAATTCTCGTTGGCGTTTAGGGCCTTCAGCCCGAGAACGATGTCCTTTACGGTTAGGTCAAGGTAACTAATTGTCACCTAGACCGTAGCGTGCAATGGCGGTCTTTGACTCGCCAACCAGAAAACCATTTGATTGGTTGAAAAGAAAAGGTCCTAGCGAGGAGGTAACATCCATTAGTGCCTTGGACCAATTTAGAGGAAGACTTCGACTTAACCTGAATCAGCTGAATCGGTGATTTCCACTTCACCTTGATTCACTACTCGCACTGTATTCTGTTAAAATGTATTCCACAGACACTTCTAGTCTACACGCTCGCCTGAGATAAAATGAACGATGGCCGTTCTCTAAGCATCGCAGAACCCTTCAGCTCATCACCCGTGACTCCGTGTCACCATTTTGCCGCGGCCATGCGCGCCTTATTCAGCAGTCGGCCGTTAAGCATGGCCGTATCGTCTGCCCAGTGGATTTCACCGCAAGTGTTACACAAATTTATTTGAATGCTCGATCACATGGTGTATATTTAAAATATTGTATTGAACCTTTGTAACAGAACGGTTACAAGCAAATCATCCGCCCCGCCATTGAGTACGGAACGCCAATATGGGAGAGCTGTGCCAAGTTTTTTTTTTTTTTTTTTCTTTATTTTTGTGATTTTTAGCCGTAGGCTAGTTCATCACATCGAGCTGTGCCAAGTGCCATCACCTAAAACTCCAAAGGATCCAGAACAAGATCCTTAGGATGATCCTCAAGAGTCCTCCGCGGATTCGAAATTCTGAGATCCACCGCCTGGCTGGGCTTCAGACACTGGAGGAGCGGAGTACGCTCATCCTCGAAAGGTTCAGAGACGCCTGTCTGAGATCAAATCACGAGATCATACGCAATCTTGCTAATTAGGTTAAGTTATTCGTAGCTAGGTAGGTTATCAAATTATTTTCAAATTCAAGCAAAACACACCCCTATCTTGTAAACTAGTTGAAAAACGTAAACACGTAAATAAGAATAGCAAACTAAACAAAGATAGGGGCCTTCCTTAGCTCAGTCGGTAAAGGCGCAGCTACAAAGCAAGACCATGCTGGAGGTGGCTGGGTTCGATTCCCGGTCCGGTCTAGGAATTTTTCGGGTCGGAAAATTTCTCGACTTCCCTGGGCATAGAAGTATGATTGGACTTGCCACACAATTATACCAATGCAAAAATGGTACAGGCATCGAAAGCTCTCAATTAATAACGGTGGAAGTGCATCTAGAACACTAATTTGAGAGCACGCAATAAGCTAATATGCGATATGCAATAAGCTTGAAATGCGAGGAGGAAGGAAGGAACTAAACAAAGATGAAGAGCCCTTCAGGCTAATCAATTGGAATGTATGACCAATGTAAAACCATAATTGTTGCGAGAAAACGCATCGGCTCATCCCTCACCAAAAACATCATATGATACTGAGTGCACTATAGTCTGTAGTGAGTGCTTTTTGTTTATAGTTAAGGAGATACCGTGCTTTCGCTTTGATTACAACCTGAAGAAACTGTAACAAGAGAAGTGATATGGTAATTAGAAGCGAACGCACGGGCGTAGTAAATAAGTAACTAATTGCGCTACTTATTCGCTATGAATAATCACTGAAGATGTGAGTTATTTAAATTATAATTATTTGACATATTATTTGTAAGAGCTAATAAATTTTACAGCTTTACAGCGTAGGGCAACAGTAGAAAACTACGCATTTTATTGTTCGTCCCACTAGAAGAATCGGTGCCCGTGACTTCGAAGCTTCTATTTTCAATAATAATTAATGGAAAATAAACGTAATTTTACTATTTATTTCGTCGTTCTCAAATTTCGCTTCTGATTTCGCTCTCACCAATCCCACCTTGGAACATATATAACGCTTGGTTTCGATGGCATTTCTTTTGATGTATACTTTTGACTCCTTTGTTCTCGAGCTGGTGATGTTTACATAACAAATTATTGAATTTATGTTACAATTTTGGAAAATGGGATACAAATCATATATTAATTATAGTAGTCTTTTAACTTATACTAGTTCCACAGTATACAACTGATGCTGCGCTTATAAGAATTTCCATCAATAATCAATAATCAATACACACTTAGAAAAAATCATGTAAATATAGGTGCTCTGAGGCTGACATATACGAGCGTTAATTTTGACATAAAATTGAGTCATAACAGACGCGCAATTCAACTCAATAAAATCTACTTTTCGTCGAGTAACGAACTTTTCCGTCTCGGAGCACTTAATTTTACATGAAATATTTGTTTACGTCTGATCCTTTATGTCAAAGATGGATTCCGTCACATGTAAAATTAGTTATTTCTAAGTGTGTAGATCGAAAATGAATCATGCGCTTATAGAAATTTATCATACTGCAGTTATCGTATTCATGATTCAAATTATTTTTATGTATGCTTTAGTAGATCCAAAGTTCCAATTAAACAATCAAAGGCGTTTGCAATTTGCAATTTTTGAATCCTTCCTGCAACTTTTGGTTGGCCAGTGCCAACCAGAGCGCCACCAACGGAGTCCGGTGTTGGCTGTTGGAGGCGTTTCGGAACATATGCTTTCAAGAGATTATACCATAACTTTCATCCATTCAGTTGACAAATGGCAACCCATCCGGATGCACAAGTCTGTGAACATTTAATTAATTCCCCCGACTCTTAATCTTCCCATTGAAAAACCATACAGTACATTGCATTTACTGTACCAACCATGCCCAAGCCACAGTCTGAAATCCGAGTAAAACTTTTCCATTTTTCTCTTTCCCACTGCCATCAACAGCCCACCGCCGGATGCGAACGGTGACCAACTATTTCCTGCTGAATCTGAGTGTGGCCGATCTGCTGATGTCGTCCCTGAACTGTTCGTTCAACTTTATCTTCATGCTCAACTCGGACTGGCCGTTCGGGGCCGTGTACTGCACCATCAACAACTTCATGGCCAACATGTCGGTGGCGTCGTCGGTGTTTACGTTGGTGGCCATCTCGCTGGATCGGTAAGTTTCTTTTTCTTAATTCATTTTCGGTTAGATGGAACTCGGATTTGCAGGAATAGCGAGCGGAAAAGGCATTGAATTCGCCGTGGTTTCTTTCGAAAAATTTCCCTTAATTCAAAATATATCCACGGGGTAAAAAAAAACTTAATTTGATGTTGAATTTGCACTACTTACCAAACATTACAATTCGATGTGCAGATCCCTTGGAAGAGCACGATGAAATCAACAGCAAAGCACTTCATTTGAGATTGTATTGCACATCGTTGTTGATGTACTGTGCTTTGAACTCGAAATATCAACCATACGGATTTTAACAATCTATCACTTTAAGTTTAACTAATTTATCTAATATATAAATAAGTATTCCTTGTTCATACTGCAAGCCTTGGTATATGATATTCAGAATATGACCATAGAACATGTATCATATTACTACCCAGATCACATGTTTCCAAGTGATATTGAGCAACATTGCAAGGCTTGTAAATAGTAGAAGCAAAACGAGACATTCAGCAATAAATTCGAAAGGTTTGACAATGTTTTGTAATAGAGGTTCTATTATACACTAATATTGAATACAGCATCAATTTCATCATACTTACGCTCTAGAATGCAAATTATTTCGGGTGGAAATGAAGAATTATTGCTTCTCTTGTTGTTGACTTGCCATCTGTTCGATACGAGAAATGAAGAAACTCGCGGACACTCGCGGGAAAATCGTGACTCCGCCGACACGGCAATCTTGTGGGCACCAAGAGAAGGCAAACGGACCGAGTCTTTCTTCCACCGAATAAAAGTCTTCAACACTTCGTATTTAGAACGATGTTGTACTACCTATATTGTACGACCGATAGCAACGTGTGTACTTCCAGATCGGTGACCGGGTGGAGATCAACTGTCTTCGTAATCGGAGTCACAAGCTGCCCCACGCCACCAAGGTTGACGTGTTCTGGAGAAACTTGTAAATTTAGAAGTTTTTTTTATATCTTTATTAAGGAGACTTTCAGCCCTGGGCTGGTTCGTCTCCGAAAATTTGGACGTTGATGAAAGGACTCTGTCGTCAAATTGAATTGCGGACAGCTATCCAAGATAACCCTAGCAACGACCCGAGCTCCACAGTTGTCCTCAAAGTTGACCAGCGCCGTGCACAGTAGAACTGTTTCGTTGGGAAGCTTCGCCGAGTGTGCCACCAGCGCCGCAGGTGAGTTCGATTGTGGCTGAGACGAAGTGGACAGGGGTGCGACTGGTACTAATGCAGACTGATGGACGGACACAAGAGTTGAGGTAGAGTTCGATCCACTAGGGACAGTTGTAGGATGGGTCAAAGCGGAATCAGGTGGACAGGTGGAGGGAGGCGTAGATTGCTGACCGCTGTTGGTGTTGGGCGACGATGCTGAACAATTCGACTCCAACGGTTGCAGATGGATGAGCGTATGATGACGTTTCTTGCATTTTCAGCAGCCATCCGAAGAGCAGTCTTTGCAACCATGCGAAGTGGGTTTTCATGCAATTCAAGCACAGGTGATGTTGTTTCATAAAATCGAACGCGTTGTCTTGGAGATAGTTTGCGAAACTTGAAGCACTGGTACCGTTCCGATTCAAATTTCGGACGATTCAAATTTCGGACACTTTCATTTTTAATTAAATATTACATCCAGTTAGAAACAAAGTAATAATGTTAAATGATCGTGGAGGGCACTAGTCAAAAAAATTTAAAATTTACAAGACATGTGGATCATATTCGACCGAGATAATCAACTTTTAAAAGTGTCCGAAATTCGAGTTTAAGTGTCCGAAATTTGAATCGGCACGGTACAGAAAATGATCGCTTCCGCACTGCAAACACTTGCGACCGCCTGTTGGTTCCCCAGACGACGATTGAGCAACATGCAACGTTGAATGCTTCGGTAAAGACTTTACCTTGACTTCACGGGAACGACCAATATTGGGGGCGCGAGCTTGAAGAACGCGAGCATGACCTTGCAGAAACATTACCATATCCGAGTATTTTGGCATCTGGTTGTTCTGCGGCTCTTCCTTCGCAATCACATTGCGAACAATATGGTTTTCCCATTCACGGAGTGTGTTTTGGTCTAAGCGGAGGCTGAGCTGATAAGTAGACGAGAATTGTACTCCAGGTGTCCGTTGGTTCCCCAAGCTTTTTGAGGATGGCGATGTTCCGATCGAAGCGGTCGACAAGGTTCAGCAGTCCCTCTGCCGATTCTTGCTTCTTCGGAGGAGTGTCGGAGAGCTCCGCGAGATGGCATTTTACCACTATCCGCTTGTTGTCGTACCGGTTGACTAAACGCTTCCAGGCTTCAGCGTAATTTTCGTCACTGATGGGAATTTCCGCAATTAGACCCGCTGCTTCACCTCGTAAAATACTCTTCAGGTACTGGAATTTCTCCGAAGAACTCAATTCGCCAGACGAATGAACAGCAGCATTGTACAAATCGTGAAAAGAACGCCATCCGGGAGGATTTCCTGAAAATTCTGGAAGCTTCAATTCGGGGTACTTGATGTGGTTGGTGAGGGGAGTATTTCTCCGAGACGTCGACGGAACATTAAGCGGCTTCCGTTCCAACAAACGAGCCAACTGCGCCTTCAGCTCGTAGTACTGAGCTTCAAACCTGAACAGCTGCGTCTCGTACTCGACTGCTGGTTCCGGGGACGGCAGTAGCTGGAGCTGAATGATCACCTCAACGTACTGATTGTAGAAGCACTCCAATTTTTCCAACCTGACCTGTACGTGACCCGCATGCAAATTGGCATCGTACGATTCGAGAAAAGTTTCGATCGCATCCACCGAAGAGATGAGGTAGTTTCCTCGGACATCGTACTCCAACCTCTTGGCCTCCATTTCCTTGGCTCCATAGCTAGCGCCACAAAATATCAACGGAATACAAAAGGAACGAACCCACCTGGTGAAAATACTATCGAAATGTCGACGGCACTACTTGGGGCTTCCTTGCGACGATGTGCAGAATTTTCGCCGGTTTACACCAACCGATGAATCTGCTATCGCTGGCTCGATCGGCAACTATTATCTTCGGCTCGTTAGCCCTTTTCACAGCACTTAGGTCTTCGCCAATAGTTGGCCACGTAATCAAACACCTGGATCAAATATTCTTCGCCACGCGGTGGTAATTAATCACGGCACTTGTTGCTCAAGGCAAGAAAAATCGCTCTCCAAATGGTTCGGAGAATTTTCACAATGCCACAATCGAAACTTTCAATTTTCCTCGATTGTTCACAATCAGTACACAATCGCCCTAGGCGAACAAATTCACTAGTGCGTTCTTGGCGCTTTCACAACCTTTTTTCAGCGTTCAATTTTCTGGACCACAAAGCCCGTTTGGCTTCTTTGTTTGCTCACTATTACCGGCGAACTATTGTTCCATTTACTGGTCACAGGCCAGCCGCAAAATGGCTTTTCTCAGCGTCACTTTGGCACTAGCACTTTGGTCCAAGATCCGGCTCGAAGGACCATGTTCGATACGAGAAATGAAACTCACGGGAAAATCGTGTCTCGGTCCGTTTGCCTTCTCTTGGTGCCCACAAGATTGCCGTGTCGGCGGAGTCGCGAGTTTCCCGCGAGTGTCGGCGAGTTTCTTCATTTCTCGTATCGAACACCATCTTTGCGAGTAATGTTTAGCATGTGCGTTTTTGACATTTGCTTCTAAAAGCAAAACTTATCAAATTCAATGGATGAAAACAGTGGTGCCAATTCAAATGATGATCATTTTGATTTAACAGTACATATTTTTCAACAACAAAGCATTTTGCTTCAAAACGCAAATCACTTGAAAATCAATGATAAATCACTTCGATTCGTAGTGCCGCATGACAGACTAAGTCAAGTGCAAGAGCATTTGGATTAGATGTGACCACTTTTTACCGTGCATGGATGTAAGCCACCGATTCCATCGGATACACGGCCAATGATATCAACCCAAATTTGAGTTCAGTTTACTAATAATCGCAGAAAGTGCAGCAACTCAGCACTGAGTAAATTTTCCTCCTGAGGAAAACCTATAAGAAAATTGACGAAAATTTTACTCAGTCTAGGAGTAGTACCAATAGACTAAGGGAATCCAATATAAATTTTTCTCATATTTGGGATTTTTCCTGGAAAAAAAACTGGAAAAACATCAGGCAAATTGACTCATCGCTGAGTTCCTGCTCTTTTTGCGATTTATGAGTAAATTAAACTCAAATTAAGGTTGATTTCATAGGCCGTGTAGGGGTACCACACATCTGATCGAAGTGTTTAAACTCTTGATTTTTCATATGCACAAACACATGTATTGTAAGTGTGTTTCACCATGGTTCAATGTGTTAAACACGCTGATTTCTAGTGTTTGAAACTTTGAAATGTTTATAATCTTTCTCTATCAATTTAAGTGTATTGCACATTCAATCACACTACTGTTCAAAACAGATGGATTTGAAGTGTTTTGTATTTCAATGCAACGTGAATTGCTTAAGCACCGAAAACAATCATCCTTACACTGAAAAAAATTGACATGTACCGTTTATTGGATCCATCATAGCAATGTCAGCAGATTTATTCATTCTATGTGATGATTGATAGATTTCATTGGATTATCACTTAAAAACTATAACTGCGATATGGAATGATTTCTATAGTAATTTCACATACTTAGTACTTGATAAAACTTGCTTCGAACGTGGTTAGCGATAGGTAAGACGTATTTGAATATTGAGCGGTTCCACGAACAAGTGGGAAATTTTTCCAGTTTTTATTTTTTGTATTTTTTGATTTGCATGAAACCTTGCATACAAGTTTTTGGGGAAGAAAAACGCCGTTTTGCATACTTGGTTCGCCATTTTGAATCTAGCCTTACTTATGAGAAGGGCCTATGAAAAATGCACATGATATCTTCAAAAAATTGTATCTCGGAAACGGTTTGTCCGCTTGGTTTGGTGTCTTGGGCGAAATTTTAGACAATTGTTGGTGTTATATGGAGAAAATATGCACGGTAAAAAAAAAGTTTGGTATTTGTGTTTTGAACTAAAATATAAATTTTCCCTTTAAAGTGACATGTCAATAATTTTTTTATTATCCTTATGTTATAGCTGACTAAAAATGCTATTTAGTGCACAGTAGGTTGTTCTGGAGAAAAATAGGTTACGATGAAAAAAATTGTTTTTTAAAAAAATACAATTTTCAAAAAAGCTATTAAGAAAAGTCAAAAAAGTTTGTCACCCTAATTTTATGAAAGTACATCAAATTTGCAAACAAAAAGTACTTCGGTAACATTTTTCTAAGATGCACCGTTTAGAAGATATTACTGATTTAATATTGTTTTTTTTTATAACTTAATAAGTTTTGGCCCTTTTCGGATGTACTCCGTGTTTTTCCAGTTTCAAAAGTATTTTTTCGGAAAGATTGGAAAATTTTGAGTTAAAATGACACTGACAGCTTAAAGATTCGAGTGAAATTCTCTGCCTTAAAAGTATTTTGAAAAACAAGTTTCAAAATCCCACTATCAGGAACAATGATTTCTTCAAGTGATTTTTGGTGCGTTGTGCTGAAAATGTGCATTCAACTCTTGCATATCGCCTAACAGTTTAATCCATTTAAACTGGATGTGTTTATACTGTGCATATTTTCTCTCTATTGCCGAACATCGCCACAGACATCAAACCGATGAGACAACTCGATTTCGAGATACACCTTTTTGAGAACTGCAAATGTAAGCTCCTCAATTAGCAAGATTCAAAAGAGCGAATTAAGCTTATTTTTCAGGGATGGTGATTGTGCGCAATAAAAAATAACATTATATGTTGGATATCATCAGTTTATTTTTATTCCTGTATTTTTATAAAATTATTGTTTACACAACTTTCTTAACAATATTGAATATTTTGGCATCATTGTCAGGACAGTTTGAATAAAGCTTTGCCTTTATTGTATTTTCTGATAGAGGAAGAAATGAGTGGAATTTTAGAGTTCCTTGAATTGTTTTTGCATTATTATATTGATTATTTAGCTGCAAAGACATATTTTCGTATTCTTCTGTAGTAGAATAACAAAATGACAACTTTGTAAGTTCTTCTTCTTTTCGTTTGTTTGCCCAATTAAACAACTCTCTTGCAGTCTTTATCGGGTGTTCGCGTTCTTTGGCTAAACTTGCTCTGGTAGCCATGCGTTCTAATTTTGAGCTGAAAAATGAAACAAACTCATCGGTTTGATTTACAATAGTTTCTAAATCACATCTGTCAGTGGTAACCCATTGTTCGAATGAAAGCTTTTCAACAAAGTTTTCTTCCAGTTGTTTCAATAAACTGTCTTCTAAAACTGAGGTATCTGGGCAGTTTTTACATCTTCGTAGATGGCAATGAGTTGTCTTATTTTCGCAAAGTAATCTATTCGTTAATGTTTTTAGATCATTCAAGACATTGTATTTTTTTAAGCTATGTAGAATTAAATTGACATTTTCATGCGTAGTGCAAACGCAAACATTATGTGTTCCTGTGATAGTCAATAGTTTACATTGCCTTGGCCGGAGGCTTGCAAATGATGAAAACCCTATTTTTACATTGACGTACATTTCATTAAAGCGATTAAAAGCTTCTCTCATTGTCTTCATTAACAATCTTTTCTGAACAGCTAATCTCTTATTTCCTGTCTTTACGCTAACAAAATCTCTTTGGCCTGGCATTGCACGGCTTATATCATCGTCCTCAAAAAAATTCAAAACCAGTTCTTTTGTTTCATTACTCAAAGCTTTTCCAGAGCTTGAACCTTGAGATGAATCAAATACATTATCTCTTTCCTTTCTTGCATCTGATGCCATATTTCTACTGGTTTTAAATTCGTCTACAATTTTTTGTACTGACCATGATTTTGGCAACAATGATAAAATTGATAGTTTTTCTTGCCTTGTGGCTGAATTTAAAAATTTAATTTTCATATTTTCTATGACTTCATCAAACTCGTTTGCTTTTTCTGTTTTAGCGTCTAATTTAAAAAGATTTCTTCGTACACCTTCGACGATTTCAGCGCACTTTTTTTCAGGATAGTGAACATTTTTAACCTTACCTAAATCTATAGGCGAAACACGAATAGCTGCTATTCCTCGGTTGAATATTTCGACGTCTACAGGCATCGTGAAGTCTTCATTTGATTTAATTGTGCTTAGCGTTGACTCTGATGGTATCGTGACCAAACTTTCATAGCTTTGCGAATCAGGTACATCAGGTATGGTCTGAACAGTTGGCATCCTTGAGCCGCCGGCTACGCTTTGTTCCTCGTTTTGGGTGAGGTGAGCTCTTGAATCAATATGTAGACGGCAAGACGAACAAACACGAAAATCCTTGGTGTTCAGTGTGGATACCTTGGAAAATCCAATTGATTTTAGTTTTTGGATGATACCATCCGTGAGATATCGCAGCTCTTTCGAACACTGAATGTCTTTGAATGGGCGAATACATCTTATTTTACTCATTTTGTAATCTGTAACATAGAAAATATTTTCCAATTGTTAGTTTTGTACGAAAATATCACAAAACATATAATTAAAATGTGTATTTAAAACTTACCTTTGCACCAAAACGTGTTACACTTTCCTTTACAATTATTATGTAACACTGGATCTCGTTCAAAAACACAGGATTATGAGCTGAAATTACTATAATCACTATGCTACTAGCAACCTTTCTGCATTTACTGTTTGGTTTTCCCTAGTAGTTACTGGATGAATTCAGAACCGAGTCAGACATTATTATACAGCTCACGGGTAGAAATCATAGAATGCTGGGTAAAGACTGTTGGAAGATAGGTAGAGTTGAACGCTCAGGTATCGTCGAACCTTCAGGTACGAGTTTGGAGAGTTGGAGCGAGGTAGATTTGCTGGCGTAGGTATATTGTTATTGAAGAAGATTGTAAATTGTATATACCTGGAATGAATAAAGAGTGCGGCGGTTGTTGATTGAGGTATCAGTCGGCAGCCCTCTAGTTTGATGGAAGGTGACTACTGCGTTCTTTTTATTTATTATTAAGGAACGGTCAACGACGGAGCTAGCCTCGTTATGGCCAGCGTGGCCATGGTGGACTAGTTCCAACAAAGACCATGTTTACAATCACCAACTGTACGTAGTACAGCTAACTGGTATCTGATTACCTGTATCTAATACTTGTTAGCACGTTTTCAGCACAACGCACCAAAAATCATTTGAAGAAATCATTGTTCCTGATAGTGGGATTTTGTAACTTGTTTTTCAAAATACTTTTAAGGCAGAGAATTTCACTCGAATCTTTAAGCTGTCAGTGTCATTTTAACTCAAAATTTTCCAATCTTTCCGAAATAAATACTTTTGAAACTGGAAAAACACGGAGTACATCCGAAAAGGGCCAAAACTTATTAAGTTATCAAAAAAATCAATATTAAATCAGTAATATCTTCTAAACGGTGCATCTTAGAAAAATGTTACCGAAGTACTTTTTATTTGCAAATTTGATGTACTTTCATAAAAATAGGGTGACAAACTTTTTTGAAAATTGTATTTTTTTTTAAAACAATTTTTTTCATTGTAACCTATTTTTCTCCAGAACAACCTACTGTGCACTAGATAGCATTTTCAGTCAGCTATAACATAAAGATAATAAAAAAATTATTGACATGTCACTTTAAAGGGAAAATTTATATTTTAGTTCAAAACACAAATACCAAACTTTTTTTTTACCGTGCATATTTTCTCCATATAACACCAACAATTGTCTAAAATTTCGCCCAAGACACCAAACCAAGCGGACAAACCGTTTCCGAGATACAATTTTTTGAAGATATCATGTGCATTTTTCATAGGCCCTTCTCATAAGTAAGGCTAGATTCAAAATGGCGAACCAAGTATGCAAAACGGCGTTTTTCTTCCCCAAAAACTTGTATGCAAGGTTTCATGCAAATCAAAAAAGATGAAAATTACTCGTTGCTTTAATGATATGGAACCGCTCTATTGTCTGATATATGTCATGGTGAAAAACTGTTGATATTTCATGGGTGGGAACAGACATCTTGAAACTAATGGAAAATCATAGCATCACACCTCAACAGTTCTGGATCGAATCCCAAAGCAGCTATAAAAAAAGACAACTGTGAAAGCTCCCACTGCCTGATTATTCTTCGATTTCTTTTTAGAAATCGATTAAATATATGTGTCAACAGAAGAAGCAAATTTCATGTGATTTTCACATAAACTTTACTTCGATTGATTTATGACACATATATTATATTGTGGTGAAAAGTAAAGCTTATGCTTATGGGTTTCAAATCCATTTCAGTTAATTATTAAAATTTGACCTATTTTCATTTATCATATGACGATCATATAAAAGTTACCAAATTATCAGCATTGAAAATGTATCAGATATTCATATAGATTTTACCTGACACATTTTCAATTATATCATTTTCAATTGATCTTATAGCGTAAATTTATTAGACTTACACATAACAGGAATATGTCATATTGGTTCAGTATATTACCCAGCCTCATATGTGAGAGGGTTAGAAGCAAAGGGGTGTAAGTGACTTTGATCGATTCTCTTCACCGACGCCCCAGCTTTATAAAAATATTTTGCGCTATTTCCGCCACATAGTTTGATAAAGGAAGTTCTCATCTAGCATCCAGAATGGCACACGAATCAAGGAATGTGTGTGCAGTTGAATTATTAACGAAAGAGAAAGTCGTAGAAGAGAATCGATCAATGTCACTTACACCCCTTTCCTTCTAACCCCCTTATATGAGAATAGCCGTGGGCCAGTGAGATCGAACGAAGCCACAACGGTAGCATTAACCAAATTTTATTAAAATAATTTGTTCGCAAACTAAACAGACTAAGATTGCACTCGTATATCTCACCGTGCAAAACTTTGAAATCATCATAACTTTCATAGTTCTTCCATCCTCCATGGGGGCCAACTTTGATTTGCCAATACATTATTTTTTTGAATAACTTATTCCCCATACGAATGTAGCGCCTTCTATGTGAGAATAAAACTGACACCTTAGGCCATCCGCATTGCTGAGTTTCAAAATTGTTTCAAGCTACACGACAGTTCTAAAATTTTGAAACTGTCAAAATTGAATCCGCAACAGATGATTCTGATTAAAGAACATGTTTCCTGGAACACGACGATTACAACAATGTAATTCCGTGTCAGGTAACGAGTTTGAAACATGAAATAATATCTGGAAGATGTGATTTGAATTGTTGAATAGTTGAAGATCTTTAGAAAATTAGTTGATCAACCTGATATCAGAATGATCAGTAGTATTATTCTGAAGATCTTCAACTGTCCAACAATGTGAATCAAGTATCTCAGAGATTCTCTCGTGAAATCAGGTGTCTTAGAAATTATTGCAAAGACCTTCAGGTGGTCATAGGTCTTCAAATCACATCTCTCAGAGATTCTTTCTTATGATACCAGGCAGCTCAGAAATTATTCCAAAAACCTTCATGTGTTTGAAAATTACCATAAAGTTCTCTGGATATGTTTACCAGTAAACTAGTAAACATATCCAGAGAACTTTATGGTAATTTTCAAACACATGAAGGTTTTTGGAATAATTTCTGAGCTGCCTGGTATCATAAGAAAGAATCTCTGAGAGATGTGATTTGAAGACCTATGACCACCTGAAGGTCTTTGCAATAATTTCTAAGACACCTGATTCCACGAGAGAATCTCTGAGATACTTGATTCACATTGTTGGACAGTTGAAGATCTTCAGAATAATACTACTGATCATTCTGATATATTGAAAAATATCCTGTGAAGTTTTTGAAGACCTATGGGCACCTAATGGTGTTTGGAACAATTTCTGATACACCTGGTTTCATGAGTGCACCTCTGAGAAACATTATTTGAATGTTGAACAGTAAAGATTAGGTATTGCAATTCCGGACCGAAGAAATTACTGGTTTGACGGCGAATGCAAACTGTTAGTAGACGAGAAGAATGCAGCACGGGCGAGAATGCTGCAACACCGCACGAGATTGAGTGTGGAGCGATACAGACAAAACTCGGTTTTCCGAAGGAAGAAGCGTTAGCAGGAAGACCGAGATCGCGAGGCGATGGAAATCTGTACCGCGCAAACGACACACGGAAGTTCTAGGAGAAGCTAAATAGTTCCCGCAAAGGCTACGTGCCACAAGCCGATATATGCAAGGACTTGGACGGTAAACTTCTCACGAACGATGTGAGTTGATTGAGAGGTGGAAGCAGTACTATGACGAGCACCTCAACGGTGAAGCAGCAGAAAACGAAGGTGGCACGGCAACATATCTTGGAGCAGGCGCAGAAGACGACAGGCTACCGGCCCCTGATGTTCAAGAAGTTGAGGAGAAGATCGGGCGGCTGAAGAACAACAAAGCAACTGGTGTAGATCAACTACCAGGTGAGCTATTAAAATACGGTGGTGAAGCACTGGCTAGAGCGCTGCACTGGGTAATTGCCAAGATTTGGAAGGAGGAGATATTACTGGAGGAGTGGATGGAAGGTGTCGTATGCCCAATCTACAAAAAGGGCGACAAGTTGGATTGCTGCAACTACCACGCGATCACACTGCTGAGCGCCGCTTACAAGGTACTCTCCCAAATTCTACGCCGCTCCTGTCACCATTTGCAAGAGAGTTCGTGGGGCAATACCAGGCGGGATTCATGGGTGCCCGCGCTACCACGGACCAAATTTTCTATATTCAGTAGGTTCTGCAGAAATTCCGTGAATACAACGTGCCCACACATCATTTGTTCATCGATTTCAAATCCGCATACAACACAATCGATCGAGATCAGCTATGGCAGATTATGCACGAGTACGGATTTCCGGATAAACTGACGCGATTAGTCAAGGCGACGATGGATCGAGTGATGTGCGTTGTTCGAGTATCGGGGACACTCTCGAGTCCCTTTGAATCTCGAAAGGGGTTACGGCAAGGTTATGGACTTTCGTGTCTGCTATTCAACATCGCGTTAGAAGGTGTGATCAGAAGCGCTGGGAAAGACACGAGTGGCACGATCTTCAGGAAGTCCACTTCAGCTTCTTGGCTTCGCCGATGACAATGACATCATGGCACGGAACTTTGAGACGATGGCGGAAACGTACATCAGACTGAAGACTGAAGCTAGGCGGATTGGACTTGTCATCCACGCATCAAAGACAAAATACATGAAAGGAAGAGGTTCTAGGGAAGACAATGTTAGCCTCCCATCTCGAGTTCAGATTGATTGATTCGTGTATTTGGGCTAACTGGTCACCGCCGAAAATGACACCAGCAGAGAAATTCAAAGACGAATTATAGCAGGGAATCGTTTCTACTTTGGACTCCGGAGGACGCTCCGGTAGAATAAAATTCGCCGCCGCACGAAGTTGACTGTGTACAAGACGCTGATTAGACCGGTGGTCCTCTACGGCCACGAGACCTGGACTATGCTCGTGGACGACCAACGCGCCCTTGGTGTTTTCGAACGGAAGGTGTTGCATACCATCTACGGTGGAGTGCAGATGGATGACGGAACGTGGAGGAGGCGAATGAACCATGAATTGCACCAGCTGGTGGGAGAACCATCCATCGTCCACATTGCAAAAATTGGGCGACTACGGTGGGCTGCGCACGTCGTAAGAATGCCGCACGACGACCCAGTGAAAATGGTTCTCGAAAGCCACCCAACAGGAACAAGAAGAAGAGGCGCACAGCGGGCAAGGTGGATCGACCAAGTAGAAGGCGACCTGCGAACCTGATTAGCCTGAAGCATTGAAAAAATATATTGAGACATTTTTGGAGATTTCCGAGCACCTGAAGATGTTTGGAATAATTTCTGAGACACCCGGTCTTATGAGATAATATCTGAGAGATTTAATATGAATTGTTGGCCAATTGAATATCTTCAGAATAATACTTGAGAGGAATCCTGACAGACGTGAATTCAATTTTTGGACAGTAGAAGATCTCCAGAATAATACTTGTATCAACCTGAAGTATTGGAAAATATCCAGAGAAGGCTTTGGAGATCTCTGACCACCTGATCGTCTTAGAAATATTTTCTGAGTCACGTGGTTTCACGAGAGACTAAAGGGTGATACGGTCAAAATTTGGTCAAGGGAAAACGCGTGTAAATCGGTGAAATCGTTTATTTAAAAAATCAAATTAAATTTCTTTTTCAAGTTCAATTAGTATAAAATTCAGGAAAAATATTCAGTTAGGCTTCCGCTTTTCCAAATCCGAATTGCCGGGCCTTACGCTTGACCCCTGCCATTAGATTTTGTACAGCCACCTTGTCCACCTTCTTCGCCGCAGAAAGCCAGTTTGCCTTGAACTGCTGCTCGCCCTTAGCAGTTTTTTTGGTCTTCTTTAGGTTCCGCTTGACAATAGCCCAGTATTTCTCAATTGGGCGGAGCTCTGGCGTGTTGGGAGGGTTCTTGTCCTTGGGAACCACCTGCACGTTGTTGGCGGCGTACCACTCCATGGCCTTTTTACCGTAATGGCAAGATGCCAAATCCGGCCAAAACAGTACGGAACAACCGTGTTTCTTCAGGAAAGGCAGCAGACGTTTATTCAAACACTCTTTCACGTAAATTTCTTGGTTGACAGTCCCGGAAGCTATGAAAATGCTGCTTTTCAAGCCACAGGTACAGATGGCTTGCCAAGCCAGATATTTCTTTGCGAACTTTGACAGTTTCATGTGCTTGAAAACATCTGCTACCTTTCCCCTTCCTTTTGCCGTATAAAACTCCTGTCCCGGAAGCTGCTTGTAGTCGGCTTTGACGTAGGTTTCGTCGTCCATTACCACGCAGTCAAACTTCGTCAGCATCGTCGTGTACAGCCTCCGGGATCGCGCTTTGGCCGTCGTATTTTGTTTATCATCGCGATTTGGAGTCACTACCTTCTTGTAAGTCGATAGTCCGGCTCGTTTTTTGGCTCGATGCACGGTTGTACACGATACACCCAGCTTATTTGCGGCATCTCGGAGAGAGAGGCTAGGGTTTCGCTTGAAACTACCGGCAACTCTCTTTGTCGTCTCAGCGGCTTCCGGTTTTCGATTTCCCCCCGATCCAGACTTCCTGGCTGTCGACAAACGTTTCCCAAACACTTTAATTACATTTGTAACGGTTGATTTGGCAACTTTTAGCGATTTTGCCAACTTTGCGTGCGAGTAGCTCGGATTTTCGCGATGCGCGAGCAAAATTTTGATACGCTGCTCTTCTTGCTTGGACGGCATTTTGACAACTGAAGAGTGAATTCCAAAATCAAAATAGGAGCAACATTCTACACACACACACCTTTCAAAATGAGGGGTGTTCAAATTTTTTAAATGCAAAATTGAAAGAAAATTTTGACCGTATCACCCTTTATCTAAGATGCGTGATTTGAATTATTGAACTGTTTGAGATATTCATGAACCTCATGTCTTGTCAAATTATCTTAAAGATTTCATGGAGATCATCGATCTGAACTGATGCTTTTTAAATAATTCCTGATCATCCTGGTGTCGTGGTTGAATATTCGACAAAAATATCCAAAGAAGTTTTCGGAGATGTCTGATCACCTGACCTTTGACCTACTTTCTGAGTTACGAGAATAGTTAAAAGAGAATATCTGAGAATATCTTAAAGAATTTAATGAAGATCTGAAAAAAGATTTGAAATAATCTCTGAGCAACCTGGTATCATAAGAGAATATCTAAGAGACTTGATTTGAATTATTGGACAGTATAAGATCTTCAGATTGATTGATCAACCAGAAGTATTTGAAAAAAAAACCTAGAGAAGTTTTTGGAGATCTCTGATCAGTCTGGTTTCCTGAAAGAATATCCGAAAGACATTATTATAATTGTTGGACAGTTTGCGATCAACCTCATGATTCCAAAAAAATAATTCTGAGTACTTAATACCTTACCAATCAGATTAAGGCTTTGATGTCCTCTGCTGTCCGAAGAAGTCGTCTCCACTCTACTCGATCTATAGCCACACGTCGCCAGCCTCGTAGTCTGCAAAGGGTCCGCAGGTCACCTTCTACTTGGTCGATCCACCTCGCCCGCTGTGCGCCTATTCTTCTTGTTCCTGTTGGGTCGCTTTCGAGAACCATTTTCACTGGGTCGTCGTCCGGCATTCTTACGACGTGCCCAGCCCACCGTAGACGCCCAATTTTTGCAATGTAGACGATGGATGGTTCTCACAGCAGCTGGTGCAATTCGTGGTTCATTCGCCTCCTCTAATCAGCGACTTGTAGATAGTCAACATCGTGCGGTGGCGAATTTTATTCGACCGGAACGACCTCCGAAGTCCAAAGTAGACACGATTCTTAGCCATAATACGAGTACTTGATGGAGATCTCTGATTACCTGAAGGGTTATGAAATAATTTCTGAGTCGCTTGAGATTCATATGTGAAAACATCTTAAGGATATGATTTGGATTATTGAGATTATTGGAGATCGCTGATTACTTGAGGGTCTTTGAAACAATTTATGAGCAACCTGGTATCGCAGGTGAATATTTGAGAGACGTGATTTAAATTGCTGGATAGTTGACGATCTTCATAATAATAGCGGTGCCGATGATGTAGTGGTAAGCATGACTGCCTCTCACTCCAAAAGGCCTGGGTTCAATCCCAGTCGGCGCCGCTGGAATTTTCTGAGGCATAACATCTTTGATCATGCCTTCTTTCGAAAGGGAAGTAAAGACGTTGGTCCCCGGTCCATGAATTGGGTCGATTGGTAGGGTCCAGGTTGCCTCCTTGGCGTTGGTACTCGGTACGAAACACAAGTTCGACGGAAAATAAATCATGGAACGACTGTATCTCTGATCACTTGAAGGCCTTTGGAATCTATTCTGAGTCACCTGGTATCATGAGTGAATATCTGGGAGATGTGATTTGAATTGTTGGATAGTTTGACAGAATAGTTTAAACTGTAGTTTTGCAAAAGTATCCAGGGAATTTTATGGAAGTCTTAAAACACATGAAGATCTTTGGAATAATTTCTCAGCAGCCTGATATCATGTGACAGAATATCTGATAGATGTGATTTGGATTGTTAGACAGTTTGATGTCTTCAAGTTTCCAGCGGATATCATGAAGGTCTTCGGAATAAATTTCTGAACAACTTGGTATCATAAGAGATGATCTACCAAACGTGATTTGAATTGTTGGATAGTTGAAGATCTTTAGAACAATGAAGCGTGTACCGTTTAAAATCCGCACACACAAAATTCATTCCCAAAATTCGAGTTTTTATCCGATTATCATCAAATTTTCAGGGAGTAAAAAAAAACAATTAAAGTTAGTTTTGGCATCATTTATTTAATTTATTTTGCCTTTATATCCGAATGCGTGAACCTTGGCCTTAGCCCCAGCCATACGGTTCTGCACGACCTCAAAATCGACAGTTTTTTGCATATTAACCCATGCTTTCATTTCTTTTACATTTTACATTTTTAGAAGGTGCTCCTTCATAATGGCCCAGTATTTTACTATTGGGCACAGTTCCGGAGTGCTTGGGGGGTTCAGATCTTTCGGCACGAAATCGACATCATTCGCCTTATACTACTCTAGCACGTCCTTCGTGTAGTGGAATGATCCCAAATCCGGCCAGAAGATCGTCGGACCGTCGTGAGCCTTCAGGAGAGGGAGAAGCCGCTTTTGGAGACACTCTTCCAAATACACCTGTCCATTCATGGTGCTTGCGGTAACGAACGGTGTACTCCGCTTTCCGCAAGTACAAATCGCTTGCCAGATTAAGAACTTCTTGGCGAGTTTCGACATCTTCTGTGTCCGAAGGTTCACGTTAACTTCTGGTCGTACAACTTTCGGGCACCTCTGAACCTTAAACGAAAAATGTCCCTGTGGCCAGTTCCCGGTTGTGGCAGGATTAGTTGAACTTGGTCGCTTTGAGTCCATGGCAAGCTATCAGTTGAGCAGTTTCCTCCTCGTTCTTCCGCTCGTACAATTGGCCTGAGTTCGACTGTAACGGAAATCCCCGCGCATCTGTCAAATTGTGTACATGCTTGCTGGTGACCTCTTCGTTAACTAGGACCAGATGACTCACAGATTGACCAATTCCTCCGAATAATGCAGAGCTGAACTCCCGCCCGATTGATCCCCTTCTTCCACTTCAGGAAAACAGCACTTTTTTGGACGGATTTTATCGCTCGGTGAAGGATTCAACATTCCACGGATGCGGAAATATGCGGGCTTCACTTTGCAAACAGTTAACATCTGGATCGAGACACTCCTTGGGATAGCTTTTACTTTTAAGATTAGGTTGAACATTCTTTCGTTTTCCGCGTTTTGCACGCTTTTCTTTTTGTATGGTCACGTTATTGTAAAACTACTCAGAAATGGGTAAAAATCTACCCATACAGGAAGAAATTTTGACAGTTGAACAATTTCCGATTTGAAAGTTTGTTAAATTCATAACATTTACTTTTGGATTGAAAATTACCTTGTTGTATTGAACATTTTTGTAGTAAGAATAACTATTTCAAGGCTACTTTTAAATTTAAAGGTTAATATTCGTTTTGTGTGTGTATAAATTGGAAATAACCCCAAACTTCTAAGAAGTTCCCAAATCTTCTGTAAAATTCCCAAAATTCTACCAAATCGTCTTAACTACATGAAATTCTCTGAACATTTACAAGAAACTAAAGACTGTACTCGAAAAAAAATATGTAACTGACAAAAATGATCGCCGAAAATTTATTTTGAGTCGGATATTTTTGAAACTCTCAGGGAATAAATAAACACATATTAGCTATGTTTATGCACCGTTGGTTTATTCAACCTCTTCTCCTAGGGTAAATACCCGCACATAACGCTACCCATCAAATACTGTGAAACACTTTCGCCATCTTTCTTACACACTTTCATCCACTGTTTCTTCAAATCTTTGTCGTTTTTGAAGACCTTCCCTGTTTTCAGAAGCTTGCCCTTAATAATCGCCCAGAATTTTTCCTATTGGGCATAGTTCTGGCGAGTTTGGCGGATTTGCCTCCTTCGACACAAACACAACATCGTTGGCTTCGTACCACTCCACCACCGGTTTCCCGTAATGGCACGATGTCAGACCTGGCCAAAACAGAGTATCACCAACTGGTGGAAACCAACGATTTTAAATTGGCTCACTACTTGACTAGCCTATTGGTCCCAAGCAAATCGATTAACGTATCTCATTCTAGTCGAAATTCTAGTACTACACAATGTTTGTTTTGATTCGCTATAAAAGTTTGACCGATAAAATGAAGGGCTCGTGGATTTTCCTATATATCGAGCGGTGCATCGATTGGCTTGGGACCAAAGAGAGTCACCTTTGTCGACCTTCTTCTTCCGGAACTTCTCCGGAACATTCAGGTGGGATACGTCTCGTCGTCCATTACGACGCATTTCGGCTGCATTGACCATTCGCGGTGCAGCTTCCTGGCGCGGGGTTTGGCCACCGTATTCTGTTTATCGGTTAGGTTAGGCGCCTTCCTTACCTTGAAGACATGAAGTCCGGTTCGCTTCATTGTCTGCTGGACGAACCAGACCGAAGAATTGACCTTTTTGCCCACGTCCCGAATCGAAAGGTTCGGATTGCGCTTGAAGTAATCCCTCACCTTCCTTGCGTTCACGGGGTCGGTCGTTTTCGCTTTTATTCCGCTGCCAGCTCGCCGCTGGGTCGTCTGAGTCTCCTTGAACGATTTTACCACACGAGACATGGTCGAATTGTCGATTCCAAACTGCTTCGCGATCCACCTGTGGGACTGGCCTGGATTTTTCACGACCGCTCCCATAATTTTTTGTCGAAGCACTTCTTGCTTGAAAGCCATCTCGATAACCACTTGACAGATTGTGACGAGATTTTCCACATGTAAACATCACACTCTAAACTAGTTTTACTCGAAATTTCATAAATTTTTACTCATGCAATAAAAAGCCATGCAAAACTTTCTTTTGTGTTGCATTTTTTTCGAGTACAATGTTTACATCGATAGAAATATGAAACAGAGTTCCATTCCTGCTCAGAAATAAAAATCCCAGCATTGCGAGGGATGTATTTCTGTTCTAGTTTGAAATTGAAACGGTCCTTATAAAATACAACGGCTTTGTGAACGGCCTACGGTACTCCATCGTGCAAAATTGGGCATGGGGTTCTCGGTACGCACCCATGCCCGGATATTATACCATCGTGTGGCTGCGGCTGCATATTGTTCCATTTCAAAAATACTCACAGCTCATTAAATTCCGAAAAAAAAAATGTTCCCTCGGTTTATTACCCTGAATAATGCTTGGCAAATTTAGCGTTCGTGGTAAATGCTACTTGGTGCTTTCTTTCTCACGTACGAATTCATTTGTTATTCAGTTCCAACCTGGATCGGGCATTGGGTCTGCCTGTTTTCTGACTAACGTCAGTTGGATCGTTTGTTTATAAAACCTATCTCAGGTTGAGATTCGCACTGAGTTGGAAGTTGGAACTGGTTCCAAGTCCAATATAAAACGCATTCGCTATAAGAAAAACGCGTGGTGGAAGGATTTTCACGTTTGCATGGATCAACGATGTGCTTTAATATTGAAAAACAGAAGATTTCCCCGAAGAACGCGTTACCCACTGTGTTGTACCCACCGCTTTTTCTCGGCGGGTTTTCAACCAATCGCTCTGATTTTCTGAGAATGGCCAGTTCCCAATTGATACTCCGCGTACGGGTAACGCGTTCTTCCGGGGATAGCTGTATACTCAAATCGACTATGTCAATTTGTTTCGGAACATTTCGAAGCCCCATTTCCCGCTAGATTTAGCGTAAGGTCTGAAGTTAACATACATAATTCCCTGCCTCCTTGCATATGGGTCATTCCACGCCAAGTGGTCACAATAAATTGCAAAAGTGAAATTGACCTCTTCCGATTTGGACCAAATTTGGAGGAAATGTTCATTTAAGTTCGAATTCTAAAATTCCAAAGTTGTATGCTGATCGTAGCACCCCTCGATCAAGGGCACATTTTTCATTTTTCATTATTTTTTAGAAACCACTACTTCCTTTTGTTCATATCTCCGGAACGAATAAAGCTACAAATTGCATTAGGTATTGTTTTAATAATGAAATTAGACAAGAAATCTAAATCTGTAACTTTTGTTTCTGTACAGTGTTGCCAAATATTTTTTATTTTTGTTTGAAAACTTTAAATGCAGTTTTCTCATTATACGTGTCGTTTAATTTTCATTTTAAAGACACCATCGTGTTCTGCATCCTTTTTTACATAAGAAACACTTAACGACAAAAAGTAATTCGCGTAGTTTCTGAGATATTGCATTTTGAATGAACGAAAGTCATAAATTATGAGGGTTATTTTTTTAACGTTTCCTCGTAATAAGATTCATTCTCATGACTTACTTTGTTAAATCTTGATCGAAACAAAATAGGTATGATTAAACCAATAATAGTTTTTATACAGTGTTGACAAATTTAAATATTATTTAGTGGCTGAAAACTTTACACTAGTAATAATCTAAACGAAGTGCATTATAAATTAAGACATTCCAATACATATTGTATCAAACACTGATCGATTTGTTTCTTACATTTTATTATAACAATGTAAAAAATTAGCGACTAAATTATGACGCAGCTCAATGGTACAACTTTATTCTGGTGTACAGTATAGGCATCAAAAGTGTGAACGGTTGCCAGCAAATGATTATAATGAATTCCCTGTACACTTAAAAAAAAACAAAAGAATAGTTTTCAGAGAAATCTGCCACTACAACGACTTCACCTTCACGTAAGCTATGACGAGTGAATTTGAAAAACTCGGATTGTTTCGCTACAATATAGACGTGCTTTCGTACGGCTGGGATTGAAATGAAAAATTCAAGATGAATTTTACCTGCAGATGGCTGGTCATTATCCATGTTTTTTTTAACCGCCAGATGACATTGCACGCATACTTTCCGACCTTCGATAATTTTTGGCAAAGTTCTTATTGTACTCGTCATGAAACCGGGCAGAAATTGGTTTTAAACTCTTGCGACGAATAACTGTAGAAGGTTGAAATTGTCTGTTTTTCAATGTTGAGCTTGATGTTGAATCTTCTTTCCTAATTGTGGGGGTGAGGGCTACTTCGGTGTCCCGATCAGTTTTTTTGTGGAATCCTACCGATCGTCCCTCCTTCAGAAAAAAATCAACAAAAACAAAAAAGGGCATCAAATGAATGGCAGTGCTGCCAGAAAAGATTGAAAAATTGGTTCTCATGGTGGTTGAAGGGTGTTTGAGTGTGTCGAAGAGTGTCGAAGAGTGTTTTTGATGTGTTTAATACAAGGTGACAAAGTGGCTTACCCCCTGAATAGAACACACCATTTTCCACTCGGTATCTGCAAACTTTTAATGAACTAGACAGATACGCCAGAGATCTTTAAAACATAGACGCCTAATGTATATAAAAAAAAACAAAAATGTCACATTTTATACGTTAATAGATGACATCTTCAAAGACATCTATTTGATCTCGAAATTCTGGATCGTATGCAAAACATGAGCAAATTTCAGTTTTGTCCTATATTTCACATTTTTGTCTTGTTTTATGGCTGACCATAAATAGTTATTTTGGCGTTCTTGTACCAAAAAATATAGATTTAGGTCCGTTGTGCACTTACCTTCTGAAAACATTTAAAATAATAGGTTTGGATATTAATTCCAATGCTTTAGAAAATGCATCAGAAAACAAAAACACTTTTCTTTTCTTTGTTTTCCGAAAATGTTACATTGCGTTGAACTTTGTTCTAGATAGTCTATCTTATGTAAAAATGCTGTGGGACACGATGGTGCAATCAAACCAAATTAGATGCATCAACTTAAAAAAATCACGTTTAAAGTTTTTAGTCGCTAAATAATATTTAAATTTGGCAACACTGTTCTTGGTAATGAAATCGATTTTTTTTTCTTTAAATATTATTTCACACAATAATTTATGAGATTGAATCCACTTATTAAGAGGAAATGGAAAAAAAAATTAAAAAAAAAGTTTTACCCTCATAATTTATGACTTTCATTCATTCACAATGCAATATCTCAGGAACTACGCAAATTACTTTTTGTCGTTAAGTGTTTCTTATGTAAAAAAGGATGCAGAACACGATGGTGTATTTAAAATGAAAATTAAATGACACGTATTATGAGAAAACTGCATTTAAAGTTTTAAAACAAAAATAAAAAATATTTGGCAACACTGTGCAGAAATAAAAGTTACAGATTTAGATTTCTTGTCTAATTTTCTTATTAAAACAATACCTAATGCAATTTGTAGCTTTATTTGTTCCGGAGATATGAACAAAAGAAGGTAGTGCTTTCCAAAGAATCACGAAAAATGGAAAATGCGCCCCTTGACCGAGGGGTGCTCCGATTAGCATAAAACTTTGGATTTTTAAAATTTGAACTTAAATGAACATTCCCTACAAATTTGGTCCAAATCGGAAGAGGTCAATTTCATGTGCTGTGTACACTTGGCGCGGAATGACCCATATGTTGCACGATTGGTAACTTTAACCCGTGGGTTTGGTGTACAACTGTGTTGGTTGGGTGTATATTTGTTTTTGATTCTCGGTGACATTCTTGCTCTCTTCGTGATGGAAAATCTATGCTACTTGTCGCTATGACGATTGAAGAGGTATACCCATTCGGCTTGCTCTACCTCTACAAAGCATCTGTTTGGACCGTTTTGACGGATGCTGGAAGACATGATATGACTCTCGCAGGCACTCTGATATTCACCTCTCAGCACAGAGAAACATTTACACCATTGCCATCCCCGGAGCACACGGCAGGACCCGGCTCTTCATTTGTTTGGGACATCTCTTCCGTGCTGGTTTTCCTATTCTCCAGCATTCTACATCCAACCATGCACCAGTTACGAAAACAAAGCTTCATTCCGCAGCTGTCACTCTTGATTTTGCCTAGTGCCTGTTGCCATCAACCAGCCACTTGCCCTGGATGAAGCAAATTGTGACAGCCAAAAAAAAGTTACAACGCCTTCACTGTCACAGTAATTTGCTCGACGATGGAAACATGTCAAACAAACAACATCCGGAGTTTTCCCTTCGTCGCGTTGGAGGAATGCTCGATGCTCAAAAAATATGTCTGTCATCATCACCAATGACGACGAAATGCCCGGGACTACTTAATATGACCCGTTGCAGAAGAACTATGCTGCGGGTAGTTCTAGCCACAAAATTAGGTTTCATCGGAAAGGAGCAATAAGATTTATTTGTGGAATGAATAACGGCCTACGTTATGAGGCGCAGATGGTTTTGGTCTGTTCTTGAGTGAATATCTTTGGTGACATTTTACGAGCAGTGATAAGGTTTTTTTTTTTTCTGTTAGACTCACGTGCCTTTTCATAAGTATCAAATTGGATCAGGAAAATTTGTCTTTGTTTCGTTCTTCGAAATGTAGGAGTTCTTCCGACTACGAATAAGAGCGTGGTGAATTGTTTAGGTTCATGCTCGGGTGCATGAACAGTTAAATACGAACGGCATTTTAACGACGTTATTAATATGATTTGTGGAATCAGACCTTTTCGGTGACGTCTTCATGGAAAATCATGGGAAATTTAAGACCGGATAATCGCCTACGGAGAAAGCTTTGCTTGTCTGTTGGTTAGGGATGGTCCATTAATTATGTCACGCAAATTTGGCCCATTTTCAACCCCCCTCCCCCCTTTGTCACATTTTTTGTATGGACCTTAATTTTTTTTTGTATGGCTCGTCACAGTTTTCAAAACCCCCCCTCCTCCCTAAATGTGTGACATAATTAATGGACGACCCCTTACTGGAACAGGAGCAGGAGAATGATTGACCGCCCGTGGTTGCTACTCCGCTGTTGCAAATATCAACTGTAATTGCACACACGGCGCTAGGGATTGACGTGCATCCACATTGTGCAAATGTTGGTGATGTTATGTATATTGTGCAATAATGTCACCGGCCACCGCCAAATGCAAATCAATTAATCGTTTTGTCAAGCTTTTGCATTCATGTTCCATCAGATGTCACTGCTGTTGTTTGCGGTGGCATCTATCGGGGGACAGTGCAGTGCAAGACATGTCTGGATAAGTCTATTAACGTCTCTTTAAACTGTTCCCCTGCAAGAGGAAAATTTAGTTCATTCGAGACGGGACAAGACATGTCTGGTGCCTCTATATATGCATTTAGATTAATTAATTAGTTCCTCCTTTCTTACACATTCTGCACACAAAATAGCTCACCTCTCACATAATTTCCCGCCGATTTTTATGAATTGGCGGGGGCAGAAAGTATCTTTTGTGCAGAATTTGTGAAAAAGGAGGGACTTCGAATGTTACTTTAAATGCATGTATGGAGGTACCAGACATGTCTTGTAGTGTCAGGTACTCTATTTTGTAATCTATGAAAGGGAAATCACAAATCTAGATAGAGCTGGAATTAGGGCGTATCAGCTTTTGTAAACAATGACTTCGCTCGATGATTTCTAGGAATTTAAGGCACGCCCACGTAAACTAACATAACCATCTGATAGGGGAAGTGTGTGTGTGTGTGTGTGTGTGTGTGTGTGTGTGTGTGTGTGTGTGTGTGTGTGTGTGTGTGTGTGTGTGTGTGTGTGTGTGTGTGTGTGTGTGTGTGTGTGTGTGTGTGTGTGTGTGTGTGTGTGTGTGTGTGTGTGTGTGTGTGTGTGTGTGTGTGTGTGTGTGTGTGTGTGTGTGTGTGTGTGTGTGTGTGTGTGTGTGTGTGTGTGTGTGTGTGTGTGTGTGTGTGTGTGTGTGTGTGTGTGTGTGTGTGTGTGTGTGTGTGTGTGTGTGTGTGTGTGTGTGTGTGTGTGTGTGTGTGTGTGTGTGTGTGTGTGTGTGTGTGTGTGTGTGTGTGTGTGTGTGTGTGTGTGTGTGTGTGTGTGTGTGTGTGTGTGTGTGTGTGTGTGTGTGTGTGTGTGTGTGTGTGTGTGTGTGTGTGTGTGTGTGTGTGTGTGTGTGTGTGTGTGTGTGTGTGTGTGTGTGTGTGTGTGTGTGTGTGTGTGTGTGTGTGTGTGTGTGTGTGTGTGTTGAAAACGTGGTCTTCCAATCTGTTACGTCAGACAAGTATCATCTGTTTGTCGACCAGTATCACTCCTGACTCGTTCATTGGTTCCAGCGCATTATCAGTAATCAATCATCCGTCACCTACCGGTCGCCTAAGAACTCTGGGACGCATTGAAGTTGGCACTACGCCCAGACAACGAGAAGTCGTACAACAATGTACAGACAGTATCGTAAATAACTACAGCTTAAGTCAACATCGCAAATAAGTATGACATACATGTACATGTACATCGCATTGTGTTTAAGTTAAATCGTATAGAATGCTAATTTGTGACTGATATGCGATGAATCATTTTTCCATCGTACTGTACCACAAATATAATTGGATTACATCGTAAGACTTTTCAAATTGAATTTGTTTATGACAGATTAAATCGTATATGATGTCAAATTAAATTAAAATTTTGCACGTATATGGCCTCCACTTTTGTAGGTATAAGCCCTTTTTTGCATTCTATACGATTTGATTGCTTGTATACATGTTTGTATATCACAGAAACAACTTAGAATATACGTTCATTCTGGTTGTCTGGGCGGAAGCCCCTTCTTCTCCCGCCACAGTCGACCCATTCCAGTCATCGTCCCGCAGTCGTCCCGGACCTGTGTGTGGGCTTGGAGAAGGGGTCTTCCAACCTGCAATTCAAGGCAAGTATGATCGTGTCATGATCTGTCCCGCTCTTGATTCGTCCATTGGTTTTAGCGCTATACCAACCTTCAACCATCCATCGCCCGCCTGTCACCTGAATACTCTGGGACGCATTGAAGTTAGCACTGCGGAAGCCCCTTCTTCTCCCGCCACAGTTGAGTTAATCCAGTCATCGTCCTGCAGTCGTCCCGGACCTGTGTGTGGGCTTGGAGAAGGGGTCTTCCAACACGCAACTCAAGGCAAGTATGTTCGTGTCATCACCAGTTCCGCTCCTGATTCGTCCGTTGCTTCCAGCGCCTCACCGCCTCAAGAGCAACAACCGGCTGGTTCGACTGAAATGTCATACTCCGATGGCTTCAAATCCCACATCACCGATGGGACATACAGCACTGCACGTTTTGGAACATCCCAGACCAGAACGCGCTGCCTGCTGCCTCAAGGAAGCCCCTGAGCCACTCAACCCAGTCGCGCTTGCTGATTCCTGTCATCGTAGTCGTTCTGGCCCTGTGGTTGAGAATGGTGAAGGGCTCTTCCAACCTTCTGCATCAGGCAAATATGCGTTTGTTGTAAACAGTTCTTCTCCTGATCCATCTCTGTGTTCCAGAGTACCACCATGCTCGTTTCGGCTGATCAATCATTCTGCAAACCCCCAACCGACTTCGTTCGACCGCCTGTTGGTGTATTACCAGAACGTTCGTGGCCTGCGAACAAAGATTGATGATTTTTTCCTGACTGCCGTTGACTCTGACTACGATGTCATAGTTCTTACGGAAACCTGCACACTTCGAAAAAGACATGTAAAGTTCAGTGCTCTGAGACCGACACATGCAAGCGGCCCTTTTGACATAAGAATCAATTGAAAAGGACGATAAAATCAATTCAATCAAACGTACTTTTCGTCGAGTTGCATTTGTTTCAGTTTCAGGACACTTAATTTTACATGCCATGTTTGGTTACGTTCCATGATTTATGCGAAGCTGAATTACATCTCGTGTAAAAATAATAATTTCTAAGTGTGTGGCTCGATGACCGCATTAATTCATCTCAATTATTTGGCAGTCTATTCACGGAATTTCGAAACGAATAGTACCAAATCGCGTGGGGGAGGTGTCTTGATTGTGGTATCCAAACGCCTAAGCTCCTGCATCGATCCTGCTCCAGTTTGCACTTCTCTAGAGCAGCTGTGGGTCAAAATAACGACGCCTCGTAAATCAATAAGTATTGGTGATATGTATCTACCTCCAGACCGGAAATTTGATTCGAGCAGCATTGCAAACCACATCAGTTCGATTGGTACCGTGTTCTCTCGACTAGAACAAAACGACCTAGCTCTGGTATTTGGTGACTACAATCAGTCTGGGCAAACGATCTTCCTAGCATTGATGTTCACTACGATGACCCCCGTGTTGATGTACATTTCGTCGCGCTGAGTCACTCGCTTGCCCAGGCAGACTGGCAGTTCCTTGACAAGTGTTCATCTATTGATGAAGCCGTCAACTACTTCGCTGAGGTCGTTGGCCGGGCAATAACTGATTCTGTCCCATTGAGGAGACCCTCTCGCAAACCCGCATGGTCCAATGCTCGACTACGGAATTTGAAGCGTCTGAAATCGAAGGCCCTCCGTAAATACTGTCGTACTCGTAACCCATTCACCAAACGATTATTTTCAATAGCGAGCAACGAATATCGCACATATAACCGTATTCTTTACAAGAGCTTCACAAGGCGTGTGCAGGTTAATTTACGGCTTAATCCAAAGCAGTTCTGGTTATTCGTGAATACCAAACGAAACGAGGAGGGGCTACCAGTCGAAATTCACGATGCCAGGAGTCGATGGTAGACTGCTCTTTCGAGCAGCTCGGATAACCCCGGGAGAAGGCTGATGGGTCGGTAGCTTCAAGGAGAGGATGGATCTTTCCCAGGTTTCCGGATGGGTATGACTGTAGCTGACTTCCAACACGGGGTGAAGTAGCCAAGTCTAAGGCACTGATTAAAAATCAGTGCCAGATTCAGAATTTGGTCGACACCTGGGGCCTTGATATTTTTAGATGATTTAGTATAGGCCAACAGTTCGTCAGCCGTAACCTCGGATTCCACAGGAAAGTTGTTGGGAATTCGATGGAAGTTGGTTGCATTTACCGCAACTGCAGTATTGAATGGACTAGGCATGTTCAGCTCGAGATTATGAGAGCTGACGAAGTGTTGACCTATAGCATCAGCCTTCTCGTCAGGCGTTATCAGATGGGCGACTGAATCATTGGGTTGATTCAATGGCCCAACGGGTCTTGGCTTATTTTTGAGGATTTTGGTTAGCTTCCAGAAGGGCTTAGCACAATCTGGGAGAGGTTCACCATCCTGGCTAGGACAATTTTTGTTAGACGGTTGCAATGGGTCTTCAAGGCCGGCAGTCCTGTGCGTTGGTACTGCCTACGTATGGTGTATCGGAGTCTGATTAATGGGACTATCAACGTTACTCACCTGTCTGGATACTGGAACGTGTTGTTCCCTGGCTCGGGATATCACCTCCTCCAAGGAACGCAGGCATCGGTCAACGTTTTCGGGGGCGTCCGGATGTACTTCGTAGTCGAAGGCGGTGTCGACGCAGTGCTGGAACCGATCCCATTCAACACGATGGTAGTTTCGCCGGAATGCTTGAAATCTGTTAGCCGAGAAGCCACCACTGGGTAGTGGTCCGAGCTCAGCTCCTGGAAGGCCACAGGTTGCGAGATGTTGTGTCCCATGTTGATGACAAAGATTTCGATGACTCTTGCAGATCTTCATTCAGGATGGTGCCGTCTCGATTGCTCCGACTTTGCCCCAAGCTTGGTGTTTTGCATTCAGGTCGCCAGCGATAATGAAGTTCTCGCACCTCCGGGACGACCCGTCCCTGATGTTGGTTTGCTTGGAGCATTAGGGTCCGATGATGGTGATAGGGCCAAGTGATGTGCTCACCTCCGATGGTATCGATTGTTTTCAGCTTGAAGTTTGTTAGTAGCCGACAACTGATGTTCCGTCTTGTAGCGATGGTCACTCCCCAACCCCCGGAGCTGGTGCGGTCAAGTCTGACGAGCCGGAAGTCGGGAAGGAATACGTTCAGTTTTCATGGACTTCAAGAGCGTCTCGGTGATAATAGCAATGTCGACCTCCTTGGTGTCGAGGAAATCCAGTAGCTCTGTATGCTTTTTCGTTAGTGAGCAAGCGTTCCAATTTGCAATTATTATAGCTTCACGGTCCATACTTGGTGACGAGAGAAAAGGCAGCATGAAGCTGTTCAGATCGAGTCTTGCAGGTGCGCAGGATGACGGTCACCTCTGCAACCAGCGTTACTAGTTCCTCCGATGTAAACGGAGATTCGTTAACTGAATCGCCTGAGGCAACACGGACATACGATAGTCCAGGCGCCGAGGCAGAAACTTGATTTGGCAGGGCCGCGGCAGCAGTGAGGCGATGCTGAGCTGAGGGGGCGGCTCGTTGATCGTTGAGGGGTAGCGGTGGGAGACTTGGGACCAGGCGACAAGGCTGGATTGCCGGGTATTGTTCATCCGTGATGGCTGGTAGTGTACTTTTGTTTCGATACCGGCCTAGCTGGTTGCTAATAGCCACCATATTCCTGATGTTGATGTATTTCGTTCGCTTGGGCAGTCCGGAGTAGTGGCACGGTGAGTACCGCCGCAATTCACGAACTTCGGCGCGGTGTCATCAGCTTGAGCACAGGTCGCCGTCGAGTGAGCCATAGCATACTTGTCACAGCGTGGTTTCATATGACAGTTCTTGTGTATGGTAAAGGAGTAATTAGTAAATAGAGTGAGACGACAGGAGTGACAAAAATACTCATCCTAGAGCTGCAAGTCCAGTACCGAGTGGCTACACATATGACTCGTTTAGAATTACATAGCGCAGAGAACTACTTCGGCTAAATCGTCCATTTTGCGCCTATCGCCAAATAAATCCATGACTTCGGCTTTAATTAAGCGTTTGGTACGATTGTTTCGTTCAAAAGCTACCAAGCGAAGTCAATAAAGACGCGTGATATGAATGTTTGCACCCATTATTCTCAAAAACAAAAGAAGCACTCCGAACGAGTAAATTTTTACCTTCTTCCGATAGGCCGAAGTAAATTCAATCGCTATTCAATGGCGTTGTAATGCTTAATGTTTATTGTTCGTATGGGAATGGCGTACTACAACGCCTTTGGGTGAAATAATATAAAGGGTGTATTCGATAAAAATTGCACACGAAAATCTTCTGTAACTTTTGAACCGTATTGTATTGCATAAACAAGAAAGGAAGAAAGTGGTGGTAAAATGACCAGGAAAGTGGTACAACAGTTCAAGAACCGTTCAAACATGTCAATTCAAGATGTCGCTGAAAAGTTCAAGGTGTCAGTCGGTTTTGTACAGAAAACCATCAAAAACCTACTGGGTTACATGTTTACAAGGTTGCAAAAAGCCCCAAACCGGAAGGAAAAGCAAAACATAACTGCGAAAACCCACGCCCGGAAACTTTACACGAAATTGCTCAACAAATCGTGTTGCATCGTGATGGATGACGAAACTTACGTCAAGGCCGACTTCCGTCAACTTCCTGAACAAAAATATGTCGTTGCCAAGTCTAGGTTCGATGTTCCGGAGGATGTTCGAAAGAAGAAATTATTGAAATTTGCATAGAAGTTCCTGATCTGGCAGGCGATATGCGGATGTGGTGAAATAAGCGCTACCTTCATCACTTCCGGAACAATGAACGGTGCGATTTACACGGAAGAGTGCCTTAAGAAGCGTCTCTTGCCATTCATAAGGAAGCACAAAGGGTCAACTCTGTTTTGGCATGATCTATCATCCTGCCACTACGCTCGAAACGTGTTGGAGTGGTACCGAGCCAACGGAGCCAATTTTGTGCCAAAAGATATGAACCCACCAAATTCACCGGAACTTTGCCCAATTGTATTAAAACAGAGCTGGAGTTGAAGAAAATTTGGGTAAAAACAACAAAAACACTGGTTGTGCAAAATTTGATGGGTGCAGTGAAAAGGAAGGTGCGGGCATTCGCGATGGGAGACGAAATTGACTAAAACCAATTTTCTAAATCATAACTTATTAGTAGTTTTTCATTCTCTGAAAATTTCAAGAAAATCCGATTATCGGTTTAATTTTGGTGAGTAAATATGTGTGTGTGCCATTTTTATCGAATACACCCTTTACTGTCGATACTGAATGCCACCAACTGCGATGGAAAATTTGGAACTGTTCCAATACATCGCCATCGCTGGCTGATTTGCCTTCTGCTGAGAGATGACATGGAATTGAATTTAGACAATTAACCAATGGCTGTAGGGCGGATCTTTCGTTCCCTCTCTTTCTAATTTAAATATATGGAATACTACAAATTAGAGAGAAAGATCCGTCCTACAGCCATCGGTTAATTGGATTCCGGAAAGCTAAACAATTGCATACAGGGTCGTTCAATCTAACTCAGCGTCTCAGTAAGTCTCTCACGCAAAAATATTACTCAATTATCTAAAAAACTTGAGTTACACAGAGCTCTGTGTAGCTCCAGATTTTAGAATAATTGAATCATATTTCCGTGAGAGATAAGTAAACTGAACGGCCGTGTAGGCAATTCCGGTTTTCAAATTAAGGGAAATTGAGAATGAAAAAAAAATGGTTGCTTGACTATCATCGCATACTATTCAATTATCTTCTGTGTACCTTTGATGCTGAATATTGTTTACCCTAGAAATGTCGGGTGTTTCTAACAGCTCCCGGGCACAGTCGTAGCTACAACAATAAAAACAGAAGCACACCTTCTCAAATTTCAATTAAGACCCAATCCTGCTTTCTTCGTTCGATGCGGATTTGGTGCGATGGTTACCCCATTAGGTGCAATGGACCGAAATGTCACGATTGTTATTTCTGTCTGTGTTCAATCACACCGTAAGCTCTTTTTTTTCTATCAACATCGTCAATCACGCAAGATCCTGGAGCAAGGTATCATTGTCGTTCGATCGGAAATCCCGGGAATAATTGGAAGTATAAATAACGGGCGGTAGAGGATGAGAGCAAAGCGGCTAGGGTTTTGACTCGGAGGAAATCATCGATGCCCTGTGGGAGTGATGAAATCTCCAATGATGAGATGTCAATATTGTTGAATGGTTTTCACTTTGCTTTCGGGGAACCATTCCAAGTGATTTTTCGGCTAAAACGACTAAGATTCCAAAAATCCAGGGCGCGATAATTTGATTTAGAATGATTTGTGCTGATGTTTTCCCCCTGTTGCTTAGGTGCCTGGTGTGCTCTCGCTTTCCTTTGTTGCCGGTGTGACTCGATCGCGCTGATCTATTATTAGGTTTTTGCGATGTACATTTCTTTAGTGCACAGAGTGACTTGAAAAAGAAAATTGATATTTAGTTATTGTGAGGTTGGAATCGCTGGAGGAGGAATTCTTTAAAATGACTTGAGAAAAATAAGCATCGGGAATGCGCTCCCGGATATATTGATCCGATCCGGATTGGGGATCGGATGCATTGTTTGCGGGAGCGGATGCGTGCCTTCGGGGGAGTAATCGGGATTTATTTTCATCGTTCCCATTTGTCAGAGGGATGACCACGATCGCATGAAGCATGTTCTTTGAGTTTTTACGGTTAGGTGTCTACGAATAATCCATCATGTTTTTTTTTCAAGTTGAAGCATGATTCATTCAGAAAATAAATCTTTTTAGTTTTTGTTGTATTGTTAGGTGTGATCTTAACATGATCATGAGGGCCGTGGTTGAAGACTGACGGTAGTCACGGTGGGTCATGGTGGGTTTGGTGGTTTTGACGATGAAATATGAAAAAGAAAACAGTCGTTTTAAAACGCAATAGAGTTCGGTCGAGATAGCTTAAAAGATGTGCAATATGTGTACGCTGGTAAAATCGGCAAGCGTGGAGGAAGGGGCACGGTAGCCCAAAAATGTGAAAATTTTATGGATGATGTTCCCGTCTTAAGTAAGGACCAAATTGAAACAACGAACGTCACGTAAAAATAGAATTTAATGAAGGCATAAGTGCTTTTTCGTAGCTTTGTTGTGGCTGGATTTGTTCGGTTGTTGCGATGTATGTTGAGTTTGAAATTTCGGAAAGGGTGTATTCGTGCCCAAGCCTCGTTACATTGCTGAGTTGATATATCCAGGCCTATATTGAAAAAAAAATCGTGGCGGTGCCGAGGTAAGTTACAAATTCGCTGTTGTCGTAGTCGTAGTCGCCGTCGTAGTCGCCGTAGGCAGTACCCTTAGTATATTTAAAATTACCCATCAGTAGCTGAAACTATCTGAATTATCGCGTATCACTGTTGTTCATTACATACCAAGTGAAAACTTAATCATATTTTGTTCCGAAGAGTTGTGGTTGTGAGATGCGCGATAAACCCTGGAGGGATCGGTTTTGCTTAATGAGCAGAATATTATGGGTTTAATCCCAAGCTCTCCCACAGCTTCCGAGAGCATAAAGCGTAGTTAATAACCAAAAGTTGAATAGTTTAAACCATATATTTCGGAAAGGGTGTATGCGTGATCCAGTTTGGAAGACATTGCTGGCTGCTTTCAGAGACGTCGCTGCATTTGAATAACATTTTGTTGAGTTGGTCGTAGATTGCGGTAATGTAAGGGGCACGGTGGCTATAGAGCAACTTTTTTTGCTTAATGATTACAAGATCATGGGTTAAAACCCAAGCCTCATTTCATTACTTAGTTGATAAGGTTGCGTCATTTGCTTAACAGGTTTTAAAAGATCGCATCACTTTCCAATGTGAATGCAGATCTAATTTACCCTTCCCACTAACAAAAATGTCCTTCCCGTGACAACAGTGGAGATGCAGAAGTGTACTCGGTCTCTAGTAGCAACGTTTGTTAAAATAACAATCCTCTCCCTCTCCGATATGCCTCTGTCAATATCGGAGGGATTTTAATTCTAAACAAGCCAATCGATTGTAAATTTTTCTACGAACCTGGTAAAATGAACACTTTATCAATTTTCAATAGGTCAAATTTCACGAATTTCCAACTGTTGCAATTGTAGCATTCCTGCTACGCATCAGTCATAGGATTTTTCCAAATCAATTATTAGGCGTGATTACCCCCGCCTCCTGAATTAGCTGAGTAAGCTGAAGAGAAAATAAAGGAATCTTTCCTAATCTAGACACGGGAGAGTGTGGACTTAATTTTGATGACAAGTCCGTAGTGAAGCATCAACGGGAGAGATGCTATTTGGCGAACCGCGACTAAGTGGCCAATGACCTGCCTTCTCCGAAAAATAAGTTCATCACGCCGCGAAACCAAGTGTTGCTAAAGTGTTCGTACAAAGTTGTGCAGTGATAAGTGCTAAAATGGGTTGGTTCACATCCGACAACTACATCACGAACCAAGTGGAAATGAACACCACGGAAATGAAAATCCTAGCAGGCGCGTGCGTGACAATGGTGATTGTGATCATCGCGTATCTCCTGCTGAGACTTCACAGCAAGTACATGAAAAAGGGGATCAAAAACGTGGTTCAACACGAGATCCAACTGAACAATGTAAGAAGTTCGTGATCACTAAGAACAATATAACTATCGCGTGTGTTACTATATGAGGAGATAACATAATGAATCGCGAAAACCGTACACATGTTTTACTCAGCGTGTGATGTATGGGGCTGTTTACCCATAATCGTAAGCACATCAACTACCACGATTCCGACAACTCCAATCGAAGAAACACGGAGTAACGTTTTGAGCACGGACGTTAATCATGTAAATAAGGTAGTGGAAAATAGTGGAACTGTCGAAAAACATTTGATATACGGGATAGCAACATTAACATTACTAATTGTGATAATTAGCGTTGTTTGGTACAGACGCAGACAAAAGAAGAAAAGAAGTGAAAAAACTAAATTGATTAAAGTAGTCGTTTTGATGGCACAGCAGTCCGTTCTAACAGAGACGTCAACAGTCAGGGGCGAACGGTCAGCGGTCAATGACCACCCTGAGAACGCATCACAATTCCAGGGCGAACAGTCACAAGACACCCTGAGGACTCATCAATTACCAGGGGCGAACGGTTACCAGACACCCTGTGAACGCATCACAAGTCCAGGACGAGCAGTCACCAGACACCCTGATGAAAATTTCAAGCCTCAAGATAAGTACCCATCAACAAAGATGATAATAAATAACTAGAAAATGTAGATTTATAGTTTTTCCATAGTCAAGTGTTTTCTGTAAATTATTGAAACATTCTGAGTAGGTAGATCGTTTAACAGGCGATGTATTCAATTCTCGGTCAAAGCAAGTGAAAGAAATGTGTTGTATGCTTGGGCAAAACGTGTGATTTTTCTTCTAAATGAGCAGATTAAGTTTTATCGAGGATTATATCTCAAAAGAGTTTACGAACCTCCGGAAAAGCGTCAACAAGGCTAAAACTCTTGAGACGATTACTTTGAAGGAAGAAACCTTAGGAAATTTATTCAGCGAGTATGTTAGTCTTTTGAAGTCAAGCAAGAAAGAATTTGAACAAAAAGGCACCTGGAAAGCGCATTACGAAACTTACGAAATAACGAAGACGAAATTTGAAGGGTGCAAACAACTTTTATCTAAAGCGATTATCAGTTCTAGAACGCCAAAATATAAATTGAAAACTATTGCAAAAACTATTATATTCGTTAATCGTTTAGCGCCTCCAAAGGTCTGCCCACCGAAAATTAAATTTAAAAGCGTCGCGAGACTAAGTATACTCCTGAAGCGTTTTCCAAACTCAACCTCTCAAATTCCACGTCCTACAAAAATTAAATTCAAATCGTTAGCAAAACTTATCGTATTATTACGACGATATAACTTCCCAACAGTGTTCGCAGACAACCCAATTATCAGATTCAAAACACTTGTAAAACTAATCATTTGGTTAAACCGATTCCCCAAAATGACCGATTTTGACATTAAAACGGCTCCTGCATTAGTCCAGCCATACAATGGAGATGCAGATGGCCTAGAAGCATTCGTCGACTCAGCGAATCTTCTAAACGAACTAGTCAAAGCTGATCACAAACCTTTGGCAGCAAAATTTTTACGAACAAGACTAACGGGTAAGGCAAGGCTTGGCTTACCCGAAACGGCCAATACAATTGAACTGATTATTAGCAACGTGCGAGACCGTTGCCAAGAAAAGATCACTCCAGACAGCATTATCGCGAAAATGAGGAACGTCAAACAAAAACAGTCCGTTCAAACACTATGTGATGAACTGGAAAACCTTACGGCAAAATTAAAATCCGTGTATTTAAGTAATAAAATACCGGATGATGTGGCGTCAAGTATGGCCAATAAAGCCGGAGTAGATGCCCTCATAAACGGTGTCACTAATAGTGATACAAAGTTAATCTTAAAAGCCGGAACTTTCAACAATATTAGGGATGCCATTACAAAAGTGGTGGAGAACTCAAATTCTCCTAGCCTACCAAATGCGGAAATATTCACATTTGCCAGCAGAGGTAGAAATAATTTCAGTAGAAATAACTACCAACGAGACTTTCACGGAAATGCAAGAAACTTTCAGAATAATTATCAAAGGCCAAACTACAACCGGGGATATGGTCAAAATTCTGGAAGACAGTATTTTAATCGAGGTTACAATAACGACAACCATAGCCGTAACTACGATTCCCAGAACGAGAACCGTAGCCGCAACTGTGATAATCGCTATCGTAATCGCAATAATAATGCTGACAATAGGCGTTACGATAATAACAACCGTAACGACAATAATAGCAGTCGAACTAATGAAGGCCAAAACAGAAGTCGAAATGTGTATTACGCGGAAAACGAGCAAACGTCATCGGCCCGTCCCCAGCCGGAGACGAACGCACCCACCGGGGTTGCTCAACCAAGAGCGTAAAAGTTTTCAATTTAGACATAAATTACACGAATTTTGTAACTCTGAAACTAGAGATGTGTGACAAGTCATGCACTCTAATAGTCGATACGGGAGCGGATGTTTCGTTAATCAAGGAAAACATCCTACAACCCACAACCAATATATACACAAATCACAAATGTATGATTAACGGAGTAACTAGTGGACAAATTGAAACCATCGGTATTTCACACACAAATATCCTAATGAACGGCGTTAAAATACCACTCAATTTTCAAGTTGTCGATAAAGAATTCCCTATTACAACAGATGGAATTCTTGGTCGAGACTTTCTTGCACATTATGGTACCAAGATTTGTTTAAAAACATGGCTTTTGTCTTTTGATTACCAAAATCAAACCTTTGAAATTCCTATCGAAGATAAATTCGATAGCAAAATCATTATCCCACCAAGGTGTCAAATAATTAGGGAAGTAGATATTGAAGGAGTCACAGAAGATTGTGTCATTATTGGTGATCAAATGGACACTGGAGTTTTCTATTCTAATACTATCATAAGTCCAACATCGAAATATGTTCAAATTGTCAATTCGAAAGAACAACCTGTTACAGTTCACGTTACTACCTTCAAACCAAAATTGATACCACTACGAAAATTCGAGTTCAAAACGCAACCACGTAAGGTTAATCGTAAAAAGGAAAGGTTACAGAAATTATCCGATGAAATAAATTTAGAGACTTACCCAGAAGCAAAGGAAAAGTTGAAGGAACTTTGTTTTAAATATAACGACATTTTCGCTTTACAAGGCGACACTTTAACAGCAAACAATTTTTATAAACAGAAAATCACCCTTCAGGATGAAAATCCTGTGTACATAAAAAATTATCGGACCCCAGAAGCCCATCTTGAAGAGATCGATAAACAGGTTAACAAAATGTTAGACGACAAAATAATCCAACCGTCGATAAGCTCTTTCAATTCGCCAATTTTACTAGTCCCTAAGAAATCAGTAACGGATGAGAAAAAATGGCGTTTAGTGGTGGATTTTCGTCAATTGAACAAACGAATAATCCCAGACAAATTCCCACTGCCACGAATAGATGAAATTTTAGATCATCTGGGCAGGGCAAAGTATTTCACAACTTTGGACTTAATGTCCGGATTTCATCAAATTGAACTTGATGAAGACTCTAAAAAGGCAACAGCTTTTTCAACAACTACTGGGCATTATGAATTCAATCGATTGCCTTTTGGTCTAAACATTTCCCCAAACAGCTTCCAGAGGATGATGACGATTGCATTAAGTGGGTTACCACCAGAATGCGCATTTCTATACATCGATGACATTATTGTCGTCGGATGTTCAGTTAATCATCACCTAGCGAATCTCGAAAAGGTCTTTGAAAAATTGAGATTTTATAACTTAAAATTGAATCCGTCGAAGTGTAACTTTTTCAAAAACGAGGTTACCTATTTAGGTCACCACATTTCTGACAAAGGCATACAGCCTGATAAGTCCAAATTTGAAGTTATAAAAAAATATCCTGTACCTACGAATTCTGACGAAGTACGTCGTTTCGTAGCCTTTTGCAATTACTACAGAAGGTTCATTCAAAATTTCGCTAATGTTGCCTACCCGCTCAACAAATTATTGAGGAAAAACGTTACTTTTAGCTGGACAACAGAATGTCAGGCAGCATTCGATACTCTTAAGAGCACACTAATTTCAGAAACAATTCTACAGTTCCCTGATTTCAAAAAGCAGTTTATTTTAACAACCGATGCGTCTAAAACAGCTTGCGGAGCAGTGCTTGCTCAGCAACACGGCAATATTGAACTTCCTATTGCATTCGCCAGCAAAGCATTCACAAAAGGCGAATCCAATAAATCGACTATCGAACAAGAGCTAATTGCAATTCATTGGGCAGTTATGCACTTTAGACCATACCTCTATGGCCGAAAATTTTTAATCAAAACGGACCACAGACCTTTAGTGTACCTATTCTCAATCAAAAATCCTTCATCTAGACTAACAAGGATGAGAGTAGATCTTGAAGAATTTGTTTTTGACGTTGAATACGTTCAAGGAAAACTTAATGTGGGAGCCGACGCTTTGACTAGAATCAGCATCGACTCCGAAACTCTGAAAAACATACAAACGCTCATTGTCCAAACGCGAGCCAGTTCAAAGAAACTTAAAGGAAAAGATCGAGAACCAACACAGAATAGCAACGATATGCCTGAGCCTGATCAACTCAATGCGTATGAGGCGTTGAACTTAAGTGAAGTTTTTGATTTACCAAAACTCGTCATAGAATTAGCACGAGGAGACTTTAATGTCAGAAATGTAGAAATACGAATATTCAACAAAACAAAAAAATGTCAGCTAGCGACATCAAAAGGTAAGCTCATACCTGAGAACACAAATATTATGGATATCCTGAATGAAATTGAAAGAATGGCCACAAAAATGAACATCAATGCTTTAGCTCTAGCGCTAAACAGCGATATTTTTCAGCTTGTTAATCCACATATCTTTAAGGAGAAATGTGCACAAGAACTGAATTCTCTGCAAATAATAATTTATCAGCCTAAAAGACTTATTGAAAATAAAAATGAGCAATTGGAAATCATCAAAATCAACCATGACACCCCTTTAGGAGGACATGTTGGTGTCAACAGATTATATAAGAAGCTTAATAACCTATACAACTGGCCCAACATGAGAAAAACTATTACCGATTATGTCAAACAATGCGTAAAGTGTAAAGAAACCAAACACGGTGTAAAAACGAACGAAAATTTTACATCGTACCCGACAACATTTAAAACTTTTGATTCCATTGCTATGGACACAATTGGACCGTTTAACAAATCAAATACAGGCAACAGATATGCATTGACTATTCAATGTGATCTGTCGAAATATGTTGTCATTAAACCAATTATTGATAAATCCGCAAACTCAATAGCAAAAGCATTTGTAGAGAGTTTTATTTTAATTTACGGAGCTCCATCTGTCATCAGAACGGATCAGGGCACCGAATACAAAAATGAAGTTTTTGAAAAAATTTCAGAATATTTACACATAAATCAACAATTCAGTACGCCTTATCACCCACAAACAATTGGAGGCTTAGAACGTAACCATCGTTGTTTGAACGAGTATGTCAGACAGTTTGTGAACGAGTCCCAAACTGATTGGGATGAATGGTTACCTTATTATGCATTTTGTTATAATACCACTCCAAACACAGAGGTTCGGTACACACCTTTTGAATTAATTTTTGGAAAACCTCCCAACCTCCCTCAAGATATCCGAAATCCATCCAAAGTTGATCCAGTATACAATACAGACTTATATTATCAAGAATTGAAGCATCGTCTCCAAAAAGCAACAATAACAGCTAGACAAATCATAACCAAAATCAAAGATAAGCGAATTATTGATCAGAGTGTAAAAGCAAACCCAATTAATGTAATGATAGGAGATAAGGTAATGTTAACAAACGAAAAAAGACGTAAATTAGATAAAGTATATAAAGGACCATATTACATCACAGAAATTGAACATCCGAATGTAACTTTATCAGATAATAACGGATATACTACAGTTGTACATAAAAATCGTATAATTAAAATTTAATCACTTCTTACTCTTTCCTCTTCTTCAGGGGGAAGGGGACAATGAAAAATCACATTTAATAAATAATCAAAATGTAATCAAAACATCACATTTAATAAATAATCTTATATCAATTATTCAAAAAATAATAATAATAGTAAAACTAGAAAATAATATAGTAATACATCACTGATTCAATCACAAGGAAAATAATTCATAACATATAACATATAAAAATATAATATAATAAAATAAGCTACCACAGACAGAGAGTTTACGCAATCTTTGAGAATAGCTTCGCTATTCTTTCAAAAGGGGATAGGTGTAGCATTCCTGCTACGCATCAGTCATAGGATTTTTCCAAATCAATTATTAAGCGTGATTACCCCCGCCTCCTGAATTAGCTGAGTAAGCTGAAGAGAAAATAAAGGAATCTTTCCTAATCTAGACACGGGAGAGTGTGGACTTAATTTTGATGACAAGTCCGTAGTGAAGCATCAACGGGAGAGATGCTATTCAATGGTGATCAAAATTATCACCGATGCCTGCCAGATTTCGAAATCGAATTCCATCCGGTCTCGCCGAACGGTGCTTATTCAATCACCGTGTGTGGTGGTGGTGAGCAGCAGCAGTGATTTCGACGCTACTGATTAAATTCAGTTGCTTGTTGTGAACCACTGTGGGCCATCTATGCCAAGCGCGTCACCCTCGTTCCAAACAACATACAGCTCTCCAACCTCATCTGTGTTGATCACCCGAATAGATCAGCATTACTCAACGATCACGACAAAACGGTCCTTTTCCGGACCACCATACATTTGTTAAAGAATCTTTTCTGGACATTTGTCCAGGTCATCAATCGGATGTCAGTTCCCATAAGTTTAAATCTAACATAACATGTATTTTTAAGGCAACATTGGGGGTCCAATTTCAAAAGCCAAAGTTGGTCGTGACATGAAAGTGGTCTGATTTAGATCCAGAGATGATGGATTTGAATTCATAATACGCCAATCGACATGAAATTTTTCTACGGTTCTCTTAAAATTAAGACTATCAGTTTTCAAAATGTCACCATTGAAAATTGCAGGAATGTGCAACTGTTGCTATGATATTTAAATTTTTCTTCGATTGCATGCGAAAAGCGCTTTCCCTAAACCAGATTTTAAAATCGAATGCCACCCGGTACCGCCACGTCATCAAGAGCCTTCGATTCACCGAAAAAGGAGGAAAAAGCCACGCCGCTACTGATCGGATTCAGTTGCTCGTCGTGAGCGCTGTGGGCGCTATGCCAAGCGCGTCATCCACGTGCCAAACCACATACAGCTCACCAGCCTCATCCGTGTTGAACACCCTACAGTCAGGAATCCTTATTTCCGGTATCCCTTATTGCCGGATCCTTATTGCCGGGCTATCCGCGAATAAGGATACCCACAGTTTATGGGATTTTCACTGTAGTGGATTATCTCATTTGTGTTAATACATAAAGCTATACTGTCTTCGACAAAGTTGCTGTACTGGGTTAGACCAACAAGCCTGTGCCATTGAATTTAGGTTAAATTGGGAACTACGCCGCTAGAGGCGCTTCACTTTTATGTTACTTATGACGGGCGCTATAATATATGGATCATATTTCCAACATAGAATATATCGTGATCCTGGCCATATAGAAAGTTACTGTCTTCAGCAAAGTTGTTCAGGTGACCAAGTCCTTTCGGATGGTGGCCTTATTAGCGCTAGTGTGCATGTGCAATTCCTATATAAACTGTATCTCGAGAGCCTGGCCATATAGAAAGTTGCTGTTTTCAGCAAAGTTGTTCAGGTGACTAAGTCCTTTCGGATGATGGTCATATTATCTCAGAACTCTCACACTACGCGGCGCTAGTGTGCACATGAACTTCCTTAATATGTTATGTCTCGAAAGCTTGTCCATATAAGATGTTGCAGTGCAATGTGAGAACAGGAACCGGAAAAGGGATGACGTGTAGAGGCCGGAAATTGATGTCAGATGCCATTTTGGAATCCAAGATGGCGACCATCGGGTTAAGAAAAACTGTCAAATACCCTACAATATGGGTATTTCCGGATAGGGAACAACGTTTTGAGGCCGGAAATCGATGCCAGACGCCATTTTGGAATCCAAGTTGGTCAAGAAAAACTGTCAAATACTTTACAATATGAGTATTCCCGGAAAAGAAACGACGTTTAGAGGCCGGAAATCGATGCCAGATGCCATTTTGAAATCCAAGATGGCGGTCATCGGTTCAAGAAAAACTGTCAAATACCCTACAATGTGGGAATTTCCGAAAAGGGACGACGTGTAGAGGCCACATATAGATTCCAGACGCTATTTTGGAATCCAAGATGGCGACCATCGGGTCAAGAAAAACTGTCAAATACCCTACAATATGGGTATTTCCGGATAGGGAACGATGTTTAGAGGCCGGAAATCGATGCCAAACGCCATTTTGGAATCCAGTTTACGATAGAAAAAAACAAAACAAATCAAAGCGTTTTATTGTTTTGAGGAATTTTCCACGTTACGTTGCGATCTTGATCAATGATACGCTATACACAATAAATTATACGCAATATGCTTGGTAATCCTTATTTATGGAAAACATGTTGCCGCTATATTGGATTCCAAAATAGCGTCTGGAATGTATATCTGGCCTCTACACGTCGTCCCTTTTCGGAAATTTCCACATTGTAGGATATTTGACAGTTTTTCTTAAAACCAACGGCCGCCATCTTGGTTTTTAAAATGGTGTCTGGCATCGGTTTCCGGCCTCTACACGTCATCCCCTATCCGGAAATACCCATATTGTTGGATATTTGACAGTTTTTATTGAACCGATGGCCGCCATCTTGAATTTCAAAATGGCATCTGGAATCGATTTTCGGCCTCTACACGTCGTTTCCTTTCCGGAAATACCCATATTGTAGGGTATTTGACAGTTTTTCTTGACCCGATGGCTGCCATCTTGGATTCCAAAATGGCATCTGACATCGATTTCCTGTCTCTTCACGTCATCTCCTATCTGAAAATACCCATGTTGTTGGGTATTTGCCAGTTTTTCTTGATCCGATGGCAACCATCTTGGATTCCAAAATGGCGTCTGGCATCGATTTCCGACCTCTACAGGTCGTCCCCTTTCCAAAAATATCCATATTGTATACATCCCTTTTCCGGTTCCTGTTCTGACATTGCACAGCAACATCTTATATGACAAGCTTTGGAGACATAACATATTAAGAAAGTTCATGTGCACACTAGCGCCGCGTAGTGTGAGAGTTCTGAGATAATATGACAATCATCCGAAAGGACTTAGTCACCTGAACAACTTTGCTGAAAACAGCAACTTTCTATATGGCCAGGCTCTCGAGATACAGTTTATATAGGAATTGCACATGCACACTAGCGCTGCGTAGTGAGAGAGTTCTGAAATAATATGGCCACCATCCGAAAGGACTTAGTCAACTGAACAACTTTGCTCAAGACAGTAACTTTCTATATGGCCAGGATCACGAAATATTCTATGTTGGAAATATGATCCATATATTATAGCGCCCGTCATAAGTAACATAAAAGTGAAGCGCCTCTAGCGGCGTAGTTCCCAATTTAACCTGAATCTAATGGCACAGGCTTGTTGGTCTAAACCAGTACAGCAACTTTGTCAAAGACAGTATAACTTTATGTATTGACACAAATGAGATAATCCACTACAGCCCCCATTAGTGAAAATCCCATAAGCTGTGGGTATCCTTATTCGCGGTTCCTTATTCACGCCCCGTTAGCCCGGCAATAAGGATTCCTGACTGTAATAGTTCAGCATTACTCAACCATCAGTACAAAATGGTTCTTTTCAGGACCACCATAAATTATTGTTTTTTAAGAGTAAATTTTCATTGAACGTTTGCTCGCCTTGTGCTGCCAGCCACATCGCCCAAAAAGCTCTTTGATAATGTATACAGAAACCAAACGTTTGTGGTTAAATGCGTAACAGTATTGAAGTGGTACATACACATTCTCTCAATGACCGAATACCACATGACGTTTTAAATTAACCAGAAGCTCTTCAAATTAAAGTAAGGTTTTCTTCAGGACGCTAGAAAAAAGCAAAAAAAAATCTCGAATTTATATGATTGATTGCGAATATCTCGCGATTGGAGAGTTTTACCAAGAATTTCCTCCAATAAATTTTCGCGTGTGTTTAATGCACAAAAATGCGTAAATCGAGGCGTTTCCGTGATGGAAAAAAGTGGTTCCCCTAGCACAGTCGCCGAATATTCATACCAAACGCGTAATCCTATGTCAAATCTACGGTCGTGTCTGGGATACAACCGCTTACTTTTCTTAAATATTTTCACTCTAACGAGCTCTAGTTATGGCTATTTAAAAAACAAACACATTTATGAGACTGTTATTTAGATCTCCCGCAGTAAAGGCGAAGCATAACCATGCTGCTTTGAAATTCCCTGGGACTATCATTGTGCTGGCTGGCTGCACAATCTGTGAATCCAAAGGTGAATTACGCTCAGTGATATGTTATTGGATCAGTTTGGTCTTGGTTACTGCCGACAAACTTTTTTTTTATCTAGTTCGTTTACTGAGAATCGCTTTAGTTTTACGGAGCCGATAATTCATTGGGTAAAAAGGTAAATGAATCATTAAACAATGACAATGTTCCAGGAAAAGTTGCCAATGAAGGATGGTCAATGAATATTGCTACGTGAATTACTTATCAATGGATTCCTTTTTCAAGTGAAGCATAATATTTAGATTGTCCCTAAGTCGCAGTATAGGGGCGATCTAGTTAAAATTGGCCAGGTTTTTTTTTGCCCCATCTTACCATAAGTAGGCAGCTAGTCGATTACTAGCGCCTTCGATGAATGCTTCGGCTTTCCAGCAGATTTCTTACGACTTATCATTAGGGTGTTTTCTTCCAATTTCAGTTCCATTTTTTTCCTTTGCACGGCTAATGCCAGTATATGTTTGCAAGTGTTTTCTTTAAAAAAAAAAAACAGTAGCACGTGCAATTCCACCGGCGGAAATCTTCATTTGACACGTTGATTCGATAGATTGAAGACTTCATGTCCAACTCGAACTCCTCAAAATTGGAATACTTCGGATGCTGAAACCTGTTGATATCGAACGCCGTAATATCACGCCTAGAGACAAAAATCAACTGTTCTCCTACGATCTTGGCCGATCTCAGTTTCAGTCCTTCGCGTAGGAAGTCAAATGATTGTCGTTCGTGCTTCAAAGAGTGGGTTCACTGGAACTGGACCGAACGGCTTGGATCCCCGTAAGATTCAATGATCTCTAGAATTTTGAATGTTCCGAATGGCTCCTTTCGACGATTTAGGAAGTTATATTTGAGTGCTTTGTTAATTGCCTCCACGGCATTGTTGGTGGATGGAACACCCGGAGCGAAAGCTTCATTCCAGCCAGAAAAGTTTTTGTCCGTTAAATATTTCTCGAATATTACCTCCAGCGCCGCTAGGTTTACCACGCTTCGTCTCTGCACCTGAAGTTCAAATGCTGAAAATGTACACTGTTACGAAACGACACGCACTATCCCAATTCACTTGTATGCAACTGGTTAACTCATATCAAGAGTAAAATACCCCTGCATGAAATTTCACTCATTATTTTGTCCATCCGCTCACTAGGCGCGTAAGTTTTCTCATTTGAGGTGGCATGAAATTTGATTCGTGGGATTACTTGGTATAATCTCCCGGTAGGATTACTTGTCGTCGGAAATTTAATTATAAGAAAAACACTTTAAGTTAAAGATTGCAATGAGCTAGACAGATGTGGGATACTTGGGAGGAAAAGAGATAGTATCTCTGATCGAATCGGAAGGTAATCGGAGATCGCCTTTGGATAAGATCGTTTTTTCGGTTTCCGGATCGAAGGCCAAGAATTGTTTTAGCGGCCTTTCTGAGGAATCCCAAGTTCTTTCTCGTCCACTCTAATCCAACCCGTGCAAGAGGCAGGACTGTGAAGTTTATTTGTATAGTTTCGCGGTGTGTATAGGTATTTAAAATGTGAGAAGTGTCTTTAAGTTCAGTGTAATTAATTGTTCGTTAATTTCTTTAATTAGGTGTAGTTACTGTTAATTTAGTTTAGTAGGCTAGTGCGGTACTGTGCGCGATTTAAGTTTCAACAAAAAGGTAAATGATTTGCTATGCGGTTTTGCAACAATGCGCTCATCCAGTTGTACAGCCGTTTGACGGCTTTTTGTCTCTAGTTTCGTCCCACCTCCCGCTCGACATACCGCGCCCCCCGTTATTACCACTACCCTGACCCTGAGTGGTCCTCTATGGAGGTGGCGCTTAAGCCATTCGTTTAAAAACCAATCCACGGAACACTCTAGTAGACCGATTTCGGCTAGCCAACTTTATGCCGGCTACAGGGTTCCAGGCGAGATGAAGTGCCAGGTGGTTGTGGAACTGCTTGCGATCTCGGCGCACTCTTGGTTAATGTTCTCCATCGTGTCTATCTCGTTGTTTGCTCCCTGGAAGCATGTAGCATTATCGGAGAAGATTTGATTTAGCTTGCCGAACTTGCTACAGAAACGAGCAATGACCATTCGACACGACTCTTTTTTTTTTTTAAATCTTTATTTGTTCCAAATTCAAAATAAATTACATTTCATTTAATTAGGTGCTCCAGTTACTGCAGTAACGTACAAGCCTTAATTGTTATGATGTATATCTAAGTGTTTTTACATTGTTCATGTATTGGCAATTAAGTATTTTAAACAGGTTTTTTTATACCTGCATGTCAGTATAACAATTGATATCTTAAAACTTAAAACTAAAACTAAATCTTATCTTAGTATAAAGAGAATTAATCGTTGCAATTGAGGATTGCAACGATTTTTGGCTGAAATTATTCATTATTTTGTTGGACATTTGTTCTAAAGTCTCAAAGTTTGAATTTCCTGTTTATAAGAGGATACAAACATTTAATATATTTGTTACATTTAGCTTGAATGCCCTCAATGTGATCTTTAAAAGTTAATTTTTGGTCAAGTATTAATCCAAGATATTTCACTTGGTTTGACCAGGAAATTGGAACTCCGTTCATAGTGACTATGTGACTACTACTAGGTTTCAAAAAGGAAGCTCTAGGCTTATGTGGAAATATTATAAGTTGAGTTTTGGAAGCGTTGGGAGAAATCTTCCATTTTTGTAAATAAGAAGAGAAAATATCTCAACTTTTCTGCAGTCTGCTGCAAATAACACGAAGACTTCTTCCTTTAGCGGAAATGCCTGTGTCATCAGCGAACAAAGATTTGTGGCATTCCTGAGGCAAATCAGGGAGGTCCGAAGTGAAAATGTTATACAATATAGGCCCAAGAATGCTACCCTGAGGAACTCCTGCTCTAACAGGTAGTCGATTAGATTTGGAATTTTGATAATTTACCTGCAGAGTTCTGTCAGTTAAATAGTTTTGAACTAATTTTATAATATAAAGTGGAAAATTAAACTTTTTCAATTTAGCAATCAAACCTTCATGCCAAACACTGTCGAATGCTTTTTCTATGTCTAGAAGAGCAACTCCAGTTGAGTGGCCTTCCGATTTGTTTGAACGAATTAAATTGGTAACTCTTAAGAGTTGATGAGTAGTTGAATGCCCATGGTGAAATCCAAACTGCTCATCTGCAAAAATTGAGTTCGTATTGATGTGAAGCATCATTCTATTCAAAATTATCTTTTCAAAAAGTTAACTTATTGAAGAAAGCAAACTTATTGAGCGGTAGCTAGAAGCTTCAGCTGGATTTTTATCCGGCTTCAAAATTGGAACAACTTTTGCATTTTTCCATTTATCAGGAAAGTATGCCAAATGGAAACATCTGTTAAATAATTTTACCAGGAAAGACAAGGTACTCTCTGGGAGTTTTTTGATGAGGATATAGAAAATTCCATCATCACCTGGAGCTTTCATATTTTGAATTTTTTTAGTTATAGACCTTACTTCGTCCAAATCAGTCCCCCAGGAATCATCAAAAATATTTTCCCGAGAGAAAATATTCCGAAAATCCCGAGCAACCTGATTCTCAATAGGACTAGTAAGACCCAAACTGAAATTGTGGGAACTCTCGAATTGCTTAGCAAGTTTCTGAGCTTTTTCCAAATTTGTGATCAAAATTTTACCACCTTCTTTAAGCGCTGGAATAGGCTTTTGAGGTTTTTTCAAAATTTTTGTGAGTTTCCAAAAGGGTTTGGAACTCGGGTCTAATTTAGAAATATTATTTTCAAAAGTTTTGTTCCTCAGGGCAGAGAATCGCTTTTTAATTTGTTTTTGCAAATCCCGCCAGATAACTTTCATGGCAGGATCGCGTGTTCTTTGAAATTGTCTCCTACGGACATTTTTAAGACGGATCAAGAGCTGAAGATCATCGTCTATTATAATTGAATCGAATTTAACCTCGCATTTTGGTACTGAGGCAGCTCTTGCTTCAACTATAGAAGTAGTCAGAGATTCAAGAGCATAATTAATTTCATCTTTGGTTTGCAAAGGAATGTTTGGATCGAAGCTATATTCCATTAATGTTCGATATTGCTCCCAATCAGCCCTATGGTAATTGAAAGTAAAGCTGTTGGGATTAGAAATTATTTCTTGGGATATTTCAAAAGTTACTGGAAGGTGATCAGAACCGAAGTCACATCAGCATTGGCTACAAAGTTGACATGAATCAGTTAAGACCAAATCAATAGTGGAGGGATTTCTTGCAGAAGAAAAGCATGTTGGGCTGTTTGGATATTGAATAGTGTAATAACCTGCAGAACAATCATCAAACAGAATATTACCATTGGAATTGCTTTGAGCATTATTCCATGAGCGGTGTTTTGCATTAAAATCACCAATAATGAAGAATTTAGAGCTATGACGGGTAAGTTTCTGGAGGTCACCCTTGAGAAAATTCTTGTGCTGGCCTACGCATTGGAATGGCAAATAGGCAGCTATAAACGTAAGTTGTCCAAATTTTGTTTCAACAGAAACTCCCAAAGTTTCAAAAACTTTGGTTTCAAATGAAGAAAGAATTTTATGCTTGATTCGTCTATGAATAATGATGGCAACGCCACCACAGGGTCCATCAAGACGATCATTTCTATAAATCAAGTAATTTGCGTCCTTCTTAACCTTATGGGCAGGTTTAAGGAACGTTTCAGTTATAACGGCAATATGCACGTTATGAACTCTCAAAAAATTAAATAGCTCGTCTTCATTATCTTTAAGAGATCGAGCATTCCAATTTAAAATGTTTAATGCTTTAAAATCCATTACTGAATTTTAAAGTCATGACAATATTATTAGCAAATTTTACTCCAGTTTGAATAGCATCAAACATGGAGTTAGATTTAAGCATATCAGAAATCATGTCAATTAATGAATTCTGTAAAAATTCCATTTTAGGAGCAGTAATGCTTCCTAAGTCAAAATTGTCAAAATTTCCGTTAGAACGTTGGTTAGTATTTTGATTTCTACCCGCTGCAATAGCAGCATAGGTAGCTCCATTAACTCGCTGAACATTGTTAGCAGCGAGGGGAGTAGGTACAGATGAAACATTTGAAGCAGGGGTGATATTTGTACCTACGGGTACGAATGTAGAATTTGTTCCTCGCTGACCGTTGTTAACAGCAGAGGAATTTGTACCTGGTCGGAAACGTGGAGCGTTTCCTACCTGTCGGTTAGAACGAGATTGTAGGATCGCTTTGCGAGTCTTACATTCCCAAAAATTGGATTTGTGGTTTTCACCACAATTTGAACATTTAAATTTCTTAGGATCTTCCTTCACAGGACAGTCGTCCTTTGCGTGAGAGGAATCACCACAATTCATGCATTTAGCTGGCATGTAGCAATTTTTAGTTCCGTGACCCCATCCCTGGCACTTACGGCACTGAGTGAGGTTTTGGAAATTTCCTCCAGTCTTCCTGAAGTGTTCCCACTTCACTCGGACATGGAGCATAAGGCTAGCTTTTTCTAAGGCCTTAAGGTTGTTAAGTTCACTAGACTTGAAGTGAACTAAATAAAAATCATTAGAAATCCCGTTGCGTGAATCGCCAGGACGGGATTTCATTTTCATTTTGATTACTTGGAGTGGCACAACTCCAAGTAATTTTGCCAGTTCATCTTTGATCTGAACCAGGGATTCACCACTGGGCAGTCCTTTCATGACAACCTTGAACACACGTTCAGTTTTGGTGTCGTAAGTAAAAAATTTGTGCTTCTTCTCAGTAAGATACTTGAGAAGACATTTAAATTCGTCCAAGGTTTCAGCCAATACACGGCATTCACCCCGACGTCCAATTTGTAGTGAAAACTTAACTTTCACGAAATTCAAAAGTTCCATGCGAAGAGCATGGAAATCGGTAGTGGTTATCACAATAGGGGGAATCTTTTCCTTCTTGGCATTAAGCCGGGAAAGTTTACTAGAATTTTTCTTGGATGATGGATCATTCTCATCATCCGTGAGCAAATCAAATTGATTACTCAAATTAATTTCTTCAGAAGGGGGGTCAAGAGTTTGCCCCTTTCTTTTGCGTTTAGGCGCCATGGCGGCAGTATTTTTTTTTTATCCAAATCGACTTCCAAGCAGATTACTATAAGAATCTGAAGGATCGAAGAGGAATTTTCCAAATCGATATCCAAGAAGGATTACCTCGGGTAGGGTCCAAACAAGGATCGAAGAGGAATAAGAGGAGTTGAACAAGGTAGAAAATTTTTCCAGGTTGAGCACTGAAAAGTGCTGTTTAAATTTGTTGTAGCTTTAGGTAGTAGTAACACTTCCTTAAGCAAAAAGCAAATAGATCCGCACGGCAAGAGAGCACGATGCGGACTGACGATTAGCCTTAGTGTTTATCATTGAACGGTGTAAGTCAAACGTAAGTTTAGGGTCCAGCATTACACCTAGGTCGCTTACTTGTTCTACTCTTTCTAGTACAAATCCATCAATTGAGTAATCGAATACGATTGGCGTTCTTGTGCGATTAAATGTCATGACCACACATTTTGATATACTGACGGAAAGCTTGTTTAAGCGGCACCAATCAACAAATTGGTCTAACATTGCTTGGAGCTGACGGCAATCCTCGACGTTCTTGACAACAATGTATAGTTTGAGATCATCGGCGTATATGAGCACACAACCACTCGGCAAGAGGAGCGTCACATCGTTGAAGAAGATTGTGAACAGCAATGGTCCTAAATTGCTGCCCTGGGGAACACCGGAGGTTGCAGCAAATGGTGATGAAGTGCACGAACCCAGCTTGACACGAAGTGTTCTGTTGGAAAGATATGATTTCAGCCAATCAACCAAACCATCCGAAATTCCCAGGCGAGACATTTTCCGAACAAGAATACCATGATCGATCCAACGATTTGGTCTTGTTGACGTTGATGGTGAGACCCGCCGCAGAGGAGCGTTCGGCTAGGTCATTGAGCTTACTCTGCATATCAGAGCGCCGTTGTGCTAGTAGAGCAACATCATCAGCCAAATCGAAGTCGTTGAGATGCTCCATGGTGATAGGCTGCTAAAGCAGCCCACGGTTCGGTACACGGTCAATTGCACCTACCATTATCTCGTCGATTACGATGAGCAACAGTAGCGGTGATAGTATACATCCTTGTCTCACACCAGCGACTACCCGGATAGGGTCAGACAAGGCTCCGTTATGCAGAACTCTGCACGTGAAAGCCTCATACTGCGCTTCGATGAGGTTGACGATTTTATCCGGGACTTCCTTGCGTCTCAGGGCGCCCCACAGATTCTCGTGATTGAGACGGTCGAAAGCTTTTTCGTAGTCAATGAATACCAAATAAAGGGACTCTTGGAATTCATTGACCTGCTCCAGGATGATGCGGAGCGTGACAATATGGTCCACACAAGATCTTCCGGCACGGAATCCTGCCTGCTGCCGTCGGAGAGTCGCGTCGATCTTCTCCTGTATCCGATTCAGGATAACTTTGCACAGAACTTTGAGAACAATACACAGTAATATGATGCCTCGCCAATTGTCGCACACAGTCAGATCCCCCTTCTTTGGGACCTTCATTAAGATGCCCTGCATCCAGTCGGCCGGAAAAGTCGCGGTGTCCCAGATATTACAGAATAGTTGATGCAACATTTGTGCCGATAGCATGGGGTCAGCTTTGAGCATCTCTGCTGATATGCGATCGACCCCTGGAGCCTTGTTGGATTTCATGCTTCGGATAGCTGATTCAATCTCCTGCAGTGATGGGGCCTCGGAATTGACGCGAGTGATGCGCCGCACCCTAGGCGGATCATGCCGAGATGTTGATGGCTGGTTGGCCGTCGAAACTTGAAGAAGTTGTTCGAAGTGCTCAAACCAGCGTTTCAGCTGGTCAGTGGGGTCGGTAAGCAATTGTCCAGTCGTGTCCTTCACTGGCATCCTCGGGTTCATCCTTGCTCCACTCAGGCGTCGTGAGATATCGTAGAGGAGGCGTATATCGCCAGTGTTTACGGCTTTCTCCCCTTCGTCGGCCAGGGAGTTCACCCACGCTCGCTTGTCCCGTCTGCAAGAGCGCTTGACTTCCTTCTCTAGAGCCGAGTACCGTTGACGGGCTTCGTTCTTGGCTCCTCTGGTTCTCGCCCGCTCTATCGCGGCTTTTGCTTCTCTACGCTCCTCAATCTTCCGCCAGGTTTCATCTGTGATCCACTCTTTCCTCTGGGTGCGCAGGTCACCCAAGTTGTTCTCGCTTGTTTCTATAAAGGCATTCTTGATGGCCGTCCATTGTTCTTCTACGCTGCCACCTTCTGGAACGTCCGCAGCTCGAGTCTCAAGTTCATGAACAAAAGACCTTTTTACCGCTGGATCTTCAAGTCGGCGTGTGTTGAACCGCCGCCCGAGTCTCTCCTCCCGTCGCTGGATCCGCGCCATGCGTAGGCGGATTTCACCGATTAGAAGGTGATGGTCAGACGCGATGTCGGCGCTGCGTTTATTCCGGACATCAAGAAGGCTCCGTCTCCATTTTCGGCTGATGCAGATGTGGTTGATCTGATTCTCGGTATGTCCATCACGGGAAACCCACGTGACTTTGTGCACTGGCCGATGGGGGAAGAGCGAGCCCCCGATCACCATGTCGTTATTGCCACAAAATTCTGCAAACAGCTCACCGTTCTCGCTCATTTAATTATCCTCTCATTAACATGCTCCCACTTGATGAGCGCAGCACTTGCCTAGACGCTAAGTAGGAGACCAACTCCACGATGGCGGGAAGCGCTAAAAGTCATTGCCGTTAAATCAGTTCGATGTCTTTCTCTGTTGGTTTCTGTAACAATTGTAAAGGTTTCAGAGACAGTAGGTGGTTGGCCTAAGGTCTCCTATCCGCCGTGATGGGGCTGCCATCTTAGGTGTAGCTTCCGGGGAAGAGCATTTCTTATTCAGCCGCTGGATGCCAGTCAGACGCTGTTTGAGCCGCACCTTCATGGTGAACAGACGCTCGGGTTGGCGAAGCATTTCCTCTATCACCGTGCTATGGTTACCGCGCCAGTGTTCGCGTCGCACCTCCTCACTCTGCTATTGTCTAATTGACAACATTGCCCAGGCTACGCCAACCAGCTGTGTCCATGTTTCAGCTGGCAGTCTTTTGTGATCATATGACTCGTGGAGGCGTGAGGTAGGAACTTGTGAGGACCGGAGCTAGGTATATCGCTCCTTCCAGATTGTCACTCACCATTTTGTAGCCCAGATTGGGATACTTGGGAGTAAAAGAGGTAGTATCTCTGATCGAATCGGAAGGTAATCGGAGATCGCCTTTTGAACGCCGGAACGAAGGTCAAGAATTGTTTTAGCGGCCTTTCTGAGGAATCCCAAGTTCTTTCTCATCCACTTTAATCCAACCCGTGGAAGAGGCAGGACTGTGAAGTTTATTTGTATAGTTTCGCGGTGTGTTTGTAGATGTATTTAAAATGTAAGAAGTGTCTTTAAGTTCAGTGTAATTAATTGTTCGCTAATTTCTTTGATTAGGTGTAGTTACTGTTAATTTAGTTTAGTAGGCTGGTGCGGTACTGTGTGCGATTTAAGTTTCAACAAAAAGGTAAATGATTTGCTATGCGGTTTTGCAACAATGCGCTCATCCAGTTGTACAGCCGTTTGACGGCTTTTTGTCTCTAGTTTCGTCCCACCTCCCGCTCGACATACCGCGCCCCCCGTTATTACCACTACCCTGACCCCACGCGTCGGCATTAAGGCACCTAACTTCGGCCGGAGTTAGAAGGAAGCTGCGCCGTCAATATCACGCTCCAGGTGAGCATTTTTCCCACCCACCGGGATATCACCACGAAAAACAGTTGGTGAATTAACGAATCAAGACTCGCACCCAATTTGGTGAATCTTTTGTATTCCGTGCAGCGAGCGTCGCAGGGGCGACAGATGATGGTGAGGAGCAGTCGGTAAAGCAGAAGCGTCAGTAGAACCGTACAATGTCCGCATGCATGCATTAAATCTGGATGAAGCGCCAGTTATAAATAGCCATTTAGAAATCCGCACAGTTAGGTAGGGAATTAGAGAGAGAGAGAGTAAGAGAAGAATGAGGGCTCCCGGATAAAAATGTTTAGGTAATCAAATTTTCGTTCTATTAGTTTTTTTTCTCATCATCCCACTGCGACCTAGCAAGAAGTACAGTCGACTTGTTTCGCGCTCCGGTATTTCGGAAGTTTTCGCGGTATTCGGTTGGTATAAATTATTAGTTTTTTCTCCCTTAGTGATTACTGGCATAGTACCCGGCTAAACAATTATCTGAAAGTGAGTTTTTCTGAGAAGAAAGTGTGGTTTTCAGCGTCATCGGAAAGAAAATTGTTCACTTGCATTTGGATATTCGCAAACCAATTTGCGCTTCATCGGTGCGTGATCACGCATACCTGCACACAGATTATCGTCATCGAGTGTCAGCATCTGCCTCCGCATTTATACCGGTCATCCATCATCGTGTGTCCAGCTGAGTGCCGAGCCTCATACAAGCACACCACTACAAAGATCCTCGGACACGCGCATCGAAGATCACCCACGCTGCGCGTCGCTCCGCTGCTGCTGTGTAATCACTCGGTGGTAGTAGTATAGCAGATAAGTTTTTTTTCCTGTTTCTTTCTCTCGCCCATCAGTTAAATTTAATTTTGTGTTTCTGTGTTTGTAGTTTTTTTCTGTTTATTGTGTCTGTGTGGTTTTAAGCATCGTTTCAGTGGTAGAGCGTTTAGCACTCCCACTAGTACGGCAAAATGGACGTCTTGTCAGAAGACGATATGGACATTTTGTCGGAAGATGACACCAGTTTGCCACTCGATGGCAAGAAAAGACGAAAACGTCCTGTCATTCATGGTTCGTCTCAGAAAAGCCCCCGATCGCGAGCCTATCCAGATGACTCGACTGGGCCATGGGTTGTCTAATTTCAGCCCAAAAACAAACCTTTGAACTTGATGCAAATTACCACTGATCTGACGAAGCGATACTCGGCCGTGACCGAAATCACGAAGGTTAGGCATAATAAACTTCGTGTTGTCGTTTCTAACCTGAAGCAGGCTAACGAGATTGCTGCCTCCCAGCTCTTTACGATTGAGTACAGGGTTTACATTCCAGCTCGTGATGTGGAGATCGAAGGTGTGGTCACCGAAGCGAGTCTGACCCCCGAGATCTTGGAGAACCCCTTGCTCCCCCCGGTGAAGATACTGGATGTCCAAAAACTGGGCTCAGTATCTGTCAGCGAGGGTAAAAAGAGTTTTACCTTCACAGACTCGTTTCGCGTGACCTTTTCTGGTTCAGCTCTTCCTCAGTACATCGAGTTGGGAAAACTTCGGCTACCTGTGCGCTTGTTTGTTCCTCGGGTCATGATCTGCCAAAACTGCAAACAGTTGGGACATACGGCCTCTCACTGTGGCAGCAAGGCACGCTGTTCCAAATGCGGGGAGAAGCACGAGGATGGCGCCTGCACAGTCACGGCACCAAAATGCGTGTACTGCAAAGGATCTCCTCCTCATGGTCTCTCGTCGTGTCCGGTGTACAAACAACGCGGGGAGAAACTAGAGCGCTCTCTTAAAGAACGTTCCAGGCGGTCTTTTGCAGAAATGCTTAAGACAGCCAAGCCATCGACCAACGAAACAAATCCCTTCGCTCTTTTGTCAGATGACGAGTCTGGCTCTGACTTGGCTGAGGAGGGAGTTTCTTTCAGTTTTCCGGAAGGTTCTGCCCAGAAACGAAAACGCATCCGTTCGCGGAAAGTTGCAGATCAAGAACCCCAAATCAGCTTGCCCAAATCAAGGAGTGGTGGAAAAAAGGAGACTTCTACTCCTCCTAGATTCCGCAGAATTGATTATACCCAGGATTTTCCACCTCTCCCGGGGACATCCAAAACCCCCGATACCCCAATTTTCAGAACACAAGCCCCTTCTTCATCTGGGTTGTTCTCATTTGATAACATTGTGGACAGTATCCTCAATTACCTCGATATTTCTGATCCTCTGAAAAGCATTGTTCTGGCAATGCTTCCTACTGTGAAAACCTTCTTGAAGCAGTTGACATTGAAGTGGCCCCTCCTTGCAGCAATCATCTCCTTCGATGGATAATTTTCCAAACGAGGTCGGAGATTTGATCACTGTTCTACAGTGGAATTGTCGAAGTCTTATTCCTAAGATAGAATCGTTTAAGTTTTTGGTTCACAATAATGATTGTGATGCATTTGCTCTGTGTGAAACTTGGCTCTCTTCAGATATCGATCTTCCTTTTCATGATTTTAACATTATTCGACTGGATCGTGAGGATTCGCGTGGAGGAGGAGTACTTTTGGGGATCAAAAAGTGCCATTCCTTCTATAGAGTGAATCTTCCACAATTTCCAGGTATTGAAGTTGTCGCATGTCAGGCTATTATTAAAGGTAAGAGCCTTTGTATTGCTTCTGTTTATATTCCTCTTAGAGCCGTTGTTAATCGAAAACAACTTTCAGATATCTGTTCGGTACTTCCTGCTCCACGGTTGATTATGGGAGATTTGAATTCCCACGGTACAGGCTGGGGGGAACTGTATGATGACAACCGTTCTACTTTGATATATGACCTCTGTGACAGCTTTAATATGACAATTCTTAACAATGGAGAAGTAACACGTTTGGCTGGCCCATCCTCGAATGAAAGTAGATTAGACCTCACACTTTTCTCTAACTCATTATCGTTGGATTGCACGTGGAATGTGATCCAAGATCCCCACGGTAGTGATCACTTGCCGATCAAAGTTTCAGTTGCCAGTGGGTTCAATCCGTCGGAACCCGTTAACAACGTTCAAGACCGCGATAGATGAAGCCGTGTCGTCGGTAGAAGAGCTTCCACCGTTGGAGGAATATAACTTCCTCTCCAATCTGATCTTGGACAGCGCGCTTCGAGCTCAAACTCGGCCGGTTCCAGGAACGTTTTTTCGTAGGAAACCTCCTTCTCCTTGGTGGGACCAGCAATGCACTGAGGTTTATCGTAAAAAGTCTGACGCGTTTAAGCTTTTCCGGAAACGTGGAACACCCGTACATTTAGAAGCGTACTCGGCTCTTGAACGCGAAATCAAGAGCCTCATCAAAACCAAGAAACGCGGGTACTGGCGGCAATTCGTGGACGGATTATCGCACGAAATGTCGATGAATACGCTTTGGAATGCGGCGCGAAGGATGCGTAACCGGTCTTCAAACAACGAGAGCGAGGAGTACTCGGATCGTTGGATTCTCAAGTTCGCGCGAAAAGTATGTCCTGATTCTGTGCCGGCACAGATGATTCCTCGCGAAACGACGAATTCTGTAGACGAGATCAGCCAGCCTTTTTCAATGCTGGAGCTCTCACTCGCGCTCCTTTCGTGTCGCAATTCGGCTCCGGGGGCTGATAGGATCAAGTTCGACTTGTTGAAGAACCTCCCAGACGTCGCTAAGAGGCGCATGTTGAACTTGTTTTGTCAGTTCCTGGAGCTTAATATTGTTCCGGATGATTGGAGGCGGGTGAGAGTTATTGCCATTAAAAAGCCTGGAAAACCCGCGTCAGATCATAACTCGTATCGTCCCATTGCGATGTTATCGTGCATTCGAAAATTGTTGGATCCTTTTTTGCTTGGACAAATGGGTTGAGTTGAACCACCTACTCTCAGATACTCAATTTGGTTTCCGTAGGGGCAAGGGAACGAACGACAGTCTCGCGTTGCTTTCCCCAAAAATTCAGTTGGCTTTTGCTAAAAAAGAGCAAATGGCTTCTGTATTCTTGGATATTAAGGGGGCTTTTGATAAAGTATCGGTTGAAGTCCTTTCAGACAAACTCCACGCGTGTGGCCTTTCTCCATTTATTAATAACTTTTTGTACAATTTGCTTTCAGAGAAACATATGAGCTTTTCTCATGGAAACTATACAGCTTCTCGATTTAGCTACATGGGTCTCCCCCAGGGCTCATGTTTTTAGCCCCCTTTTGTATAATTTCTACGTCAGAGAAATTGACAATTGTCTTAGTAACAATTGCACGTTGAGAAAACTTGCAGATGACGGCGTAGTGTCTATCACAGGACCCAGAGAGGCCGACCTGCAAGGACCCTTACAGGATACCTTAGACTATTTGTCTACTTGGGCTATTCAGCTAGGTATTGAATTCTCCACGGAGAAAACTGAGTTGGTCGTTTTTTCTAGGAAGCATAGCCCAGCACAACCAAAGCTTCAACTTTTGGGTAAACCGATCACTCATTCTATGTCCTTCAAATATCTTGGGGTCTGGTTCGATTCAAAATGCACCTGGAGATCCCACATTGAGTATCTGAAGCGGAAATGCCAACAAAGGATCAACTTTCTCCGTACAATTACCGGAACGTGGTGGGGAGCCCATCCGCAAGATCTTCTAACGTTGTACCGGACTAACCACTATCGGATCGGTTTTCGGAATTGTCCCACAGGCTCCTCACCCGAAATTATGAACCCACTGGTGATTGCAAACTTTGAGAAGCTTCTTGAGCTAAACCCTCAAACTCGTTTTATGACATTGTACTACGTGTACATAACACAGAATGTCAGCCCTTCACAGCATAATCCCCATCGTGTATGCTTCTCCGACTTCGGCAATTCAGTTAGTTTTGATTTATCTATGACGCGGGAGATTCGTGGTATCCCAGAACATCATTGTTCCATGATTGTTCCGTCAATTTACGCTGCAAAGTTTGGCCAAGTTGATTCCGCAAGATCGTTCTTCACAGATGGATCAATAGAGTCGTCCGCTGGTTTTGGTATTTTTAACGAATTTCATAGCGCCTCTCGAATGCTTCAAGCTCCTTGTTCCGTATATGTTGCTGAACTGGCGGCAATACACTATACGCTAGAAACGATCGCCTCACTTGCACCAGATCACTATTTTATTTTTACGGATAGTCTCAGTTCTGTCGAGGCTATTCGCTCCATGAGGCCGGTAAAGCACTCCTCGTATTTTCTCATGAAAATACGAGAGCATCTAAGTGCTTTATCTTTAAGATCTTTTGTCATCACCTTTGCATGGGTCCCATCTCATTGCTCGATTCCGGGCAATGAGAAGGCGGACTCGCTTGCAAAGGTGATCGCTATGGAAGGCGATATTTACGATTGACAAATCGCCTCCGACGAATTTTTCTTCATTTATCGTCAACAGTCACTCGCCAGATGGCAAAATAAATTGAGTGAAGGGATGTTGGGACGATGGTTACATTCAAGCATCCCTAAGGTGTCGAAGTGTCCTTGGTTCAAAGGTTTGGAGGACTTCATTCGTGTGATGTCTCGCCTCATGTCCAATCACTATTCACTAAGCGCTCACTTGTTCCGTGTTGGGCTGGGGGACAGTAATCTCTGTGAATGTGGACAAGGTTACCAGGACGCAGATCACATTATTTGGTCATGTGCTGAGCACCGTGGAGTCAGATCCGAGTTGTACGATTCCCTTCGGGCTCGAGGTAGACAACCTAATGTTCCAGTTCGGGATATTTTGGCTAGACGCGATCTGGAGTTTATGTAACTCAATATAATCAATATAATCTAATGTTTCGGTACCTAAGAACAAAGATAGTAAGATACTATTATTAACATTTCTTGATAACTTTTGTTTTGGAAGCATTCACTGGCAAAAAATTAGTGTTCGACCATTGATAAATATGGTACAAATCAGAATTTATAAATTCAGACATAACTGACATAGGTACGCCTTCCAAGGCTAAGTAAAGTTGTACATCATCAGCGAACATATGAATCTTACAGTGCTTTAAAACGGATGGTAGATCATTGATGAAACAAGAAAACAACAGAGGATCCCAAATTAAACCTTGAAGTACGCCAGACATAATAGGAATCTGTTTGGAGTACGTACCATTCACAAAAACAGCTTGCGTTCGCTTTGAAAGGTATGAATGAATCAAACTAACAGCTGAACGAGCAAACGAAAATTGAGAAGATAACTTTTTTAAAAGCTTGGTGTGTGACACTCTATCGAATGCTTTTGAGAAATCGATAAGTAATAAAAAAGCTACACCTTTCTTATCAATGACCGAATGAATATCATCGTGCACTTTCAGAAAGGCAGAAGTTGTACTGTGCCCACTGCGAAAACCAGATTGAAACTGGTGCATGAGATTGTATCTTTCAATATGGCTTTGGATTTGGTTTTTTAATATTCTTTCAAATACCTTCGATAAGGCACATAAAATACTTATTGGCCCTTAATTAGACAAATTAACATTTCTTTCTTTCTTTTTGATCGGAATTACTTTGGACGATTTCCAAGCTTGTGGAAATTTGAAAGAGGATATAATCAGGTTAAATATATGGCATAAAATTGAACAAATATTGGGAAATAAAAGCTTTATAAATTTTAATAGAATTTCATCTAACCCAACTGCGTTAGATTTTATGGAATTTACGGCTATAATAATGTCATTATCAGAATTTGGTGAGAACTGAAAACCATGTTCATTTTCTAATGGAATAGGGGGTAATTCATGGTCAATAGTAAAATTGAAACTGAAATATTCATTGATTTCATCGTGACTATTATCAAACTGTTGGATTTGTTGTAGATTTTTACCCACGTTAATATATTTCAGTTTTTTTCCATAAGTATTTGCTGGAATTCGTGGAAGTAAGATTTACAGATATGTACTCAACTTTTGCTGTATTAATTAAATGAGTAACTCTGTTCCGAAGACGCTTAAATTGGTGGTGATCAGAAGGAGTTCTATCAGAAATTCATATTCGATAAGCAATGTTTCTCTCTAGAATTGTACGAGCAATTTCATCGCTAAACCAAGGGTTTTTTTAAAGGCTTTGAAACACGAACTGGAACAAAATTATTGAACAGGTTAAGTAAATGTTCGTTTAAAAAATTTACAGTCAAATCAGCATCAGTTATACTGAAAATAAGATTCCAGTTGATCCTATCAAAAGCTGCCATAAGAGACGACATGTTCAAATTACAATAGTCACGGAATGTACGGATTGATTCATCATCAGTTCGGCTAATTTTTATAGATGAATAATAAGATAAGATATCATGTTTCGAAAATCCAGGTGCATAGACTTGGTTCAAATTTTCAACCAATTCTGGGTTTTTTTGTTAAAAACAAATCAATTAACGAACTGCCTCCTGAAAAAAAGTAAGTGTTCATTGTATTTATGCACTTTAAGCCCTAAAAATCTAGACAACTTTTGAATCTTTCAGATCGGCTATCAGTTGTGTTAAAGTTAGTGTTGAAATCGCCCAATAGTAATACATTTTGATACTGCAATGATAGATCAGATAATTTATCAAATAGGATTTCAGAGCAGTCTGTCCTAGGAGGGTTATAACAAACTCCCAGTAGAAACTTGGCAGTATTATGCATTATCTCTAAAAACATGAATTCAGTGCGAGACATGTTACCAGTTCCTACGAATATCTCAGAAGCAGAGAGTAATTTACTTTTCATAAAACTTCTGTAATATACACATACGCCTCCACCACGGCTGTAATTGCGATCATTTCTAACAATGTTGTAACCATCAATTGCTATAAGGGAATCAGGTATATCTGCCGTAAGCCAAGTTTCGCTCAAATAAATAATATCAATTTTGCTGTTATTAAAGCACTCTTTGAATTCATTAAACTTACTTAATTGACGCGCACAAAGACTTTGGATATTAATATGACACACATTTAAATTAATTGACCTGAGAGCACAGTTCATCACAACACGAGAAATTCAACTATTTGCAGGAGCATTGTTGGAATCACTACCCAACATCAAGAGAAACCAAAGGAAGTGAAATCCAGCACGAATGCGTCATACAGCCAAACTCACAGGAATCAACAATTAAATAGAGTAATGAGTAAGCATTCGAATAACATTTCATTGATATCGTCAACATCTCAATCCATTGATTACTATGAAGTGGTTCAAGTGAAGAAAAGTATAAACCACGGAAACATCAGTAGCAACAGTAGCAACAACAATAACAGCACAGCATCAGCAGCAGTATCCGCAGCAACCAGGAACCAGATCAAGCAGCAACAGTGATAACAGCAACAATTCCCCCCATCCCCTTTTGACTTTAAGGAAGGAAGAAGAGACGGATATACATAGGAATGGAATCAAGGAAATGTTTTGGAAGGAGAAACAAAAGCTACAAAATGGTGAGTTGACAACCTGGAAGGAGCGGAATACCTAGCCCTGGTCCTCACAAGTTCCTACTTCACGCCTCCTCGAGTCATATGATAACAAAAGACTACCAGCTGAAACATGGACACAGCTGGTTGGCGTACCCTGGGCAATGTTGCCAGTCCGGCAATAGCAAAGTGAAGAGGTGCGACGCGAACACTGGCGCGGTAACCATAGTACGGTGATAGAGGAAATGCTTCACCAAACCTGAGCGTCTGCTCACCATGGAGGTGCGGCTCAAAACGGCGTCTGTTCTCCATGTTAGGAGCGGCTGATCACCGTCCTAGTGCCAGCGTGGGACTCTAAACAGAGCTGTGCACGATGGTCCCCCGGCGAGACAGGGGGTTGGGGCAGGCCCAACAAGCCGCCCTGGAAAAAAACAAAGTTGCAAATACCGAAGAAAGAAATACGGATCGGAATAATCGGCACAGACCTATTCGACGAAATAAGGACTACGATTGGAAACTCGGAACATGGAACTGCAAATCGCTCGGCTTCCCGGGTTGCGATAGGTTAATCTATGACGAACTTCAACCACGCAACTTCGAAGTCGTAGCACTGCAGGTACTTTGCTGGACGGGACAAAAGGTATGGAAAAGCGGGCATCGAGCGGCTACTTTCTACCAGAGCTGTGGCACCACCAACGAGCTGGGAACCGGCTTTGTAGTGCTGGGTAAGATGCGCCAACGCGTGATTGGTTGGCAGCCGATCAACGCGAGGATGTGCAAGTTGAGGATTAAGGGCCGTTTCTTCAACTACAGCATCATCAACGTTCACTGCCCACACGAAGGGAGACCCGACGACGAGAAAGAAGCGTTCTATGCGCAGCTGGAGCAGGTGTACGACGGCTGTTCGCAACGGGACGTCAAAATCGTCATCGGCGACATGAACGCTCAGGTAGGACGGGAGGCAATGTATAGACCGGCAATCGGGCCAAACAGCCTGCATGCCGTATTGAACGACAACGCCCAACGATGCGTGAACTTTGCAGCCTCCCGGGGTATGGTAGTTCGAAGTACCTTTTTCCCCCGCAAGGATATCCACAAAGCCACCTGGAGATCACCTGACCAACACACAGAAAACCAAATCGATCACGTTCTAATCGACGGGAAATTCTTCTCCGACATTATCAACGTCCGCACGTACCGCAGTGCGAACATAGATTCGGACCACTACCTAGTTGCAGTATGCATGCGCTCAAAACTCTCGACGGTGCATAACACACGTCGAAGTCGAACGCCACGACCCAACATTGAGCAACTACGGGACACCGGAGTTGCCCAGGACTACGCGCAGCAGCTGGAAGTTGCACTACCCACGGAAGAGCAGCTTGGCGCAGCTTCTCTTGAAGATGGCTGGAGGGACATCCGTTCAGCCATAGGTAGTACTGCTGCAGCGGCACTAGGTACTGCAATCCCGGACCGAAGAAATGACTGGTTTGACGGCGAATGCAAACTGTTAGTAGAGGAGAAGAATGCAGCCCGGGCGAGAATGCTGCAACACCGCACGAGATTGAATGTGGAGCGATACAGACAAGCGCGGAACAGACAAAACTCGGTTTTCCGAAGGAAGAAGCGTCAGCAGGAAGATCGAGATCGCGAGGCGATGGAAAATCTGTACCGCGTAAACGACACACGGAAGTTCTACGAGAAGCTAAATAGTTCGCGCAAAGGCTACGTGCCGCAAGCCGATATGTGCAAGGACTTGGACGGTAACCTTCTTACGAACGAGTGTGAGGTGATTGAGAGGTGGAAGCAGTACTATGACGAGCACCTCAACGGTGAAGCAGCAGAAAACGAAGGTGGCACGGCAACAGACCTTGGAGCACGCGCAGAAGACGACAGGCTACCGGCCCCTGATCTTCAAGAAGTTGAGGAGGAGATCGGTCGGCTGAAGAACAACAAAGCAACTGGTGTAGATCAACTACCAAGTGAGCTATTGAAATACGGTGGTGAAGCACTGGCTAGAGCGCTGCACTGGGTAATTGCCAAGATTTGGGAGGAGGAGATATTACCGGAGGAGTGGATGGAAGGTGTCGTATGCCCAATCTACAAAAAGGGCGACAAGTTGGATTGCTGCAACTACCGCGCGATCACACTGCTGAGCGCCGCCTACAAGGTACTCTCCCAAATTCTATGCCGCCGTCTGTCACCATATGCAAGAGAGTTCGTGGGGCAATACCAGGCGGGATTCATGGGTGCCCGCGCTACCACGGACCAAATTTTCGCGATTCGGCAGGTTCTGCAGAAATGCCGCGAATACAACGTGCCCACACATCATTTGTTCGTCGATTTCAAATCCGCATACGACACAATCGATCGAGATCCGCTATGGCAGATTATGCACGAGTACGGATTTCCGGATAAACTGACGCGATTGGTCAAGGCGACGATGGATCGAGTGACGTGCGTTGTTCGAGTATCGGGGACACTCTCGAGTCCCTTTGAATCTCGAAGGGGGTTACGGCAGGGTGATGGACTTTCGTGTCTGCTGTTCAACATCGCGTTAGAAGGTGTGATCAGAAGAGCTGGGATAGACACGAGTGGCACGATATTCAGGAAGTCTATCCAGCTCCTTGGTTTCGCCGATGACATTGACATTATGGCACGGAACTTTGAGATGATGGCGGAAACGTACATCAGACTGAAGGCTGAAGCTAGACGGATTGGACTTGCCATCAACGCATCAAAGACAAAATATGTGAAAGCAAGAGGTTCTAGGGAAGACAATGTTAGCCTTCCACCCCGAGTTCAGATTGACGGTGACGAAATCGAGGTGGTCGATGAGTTCGTGTATTTGGGCTCACTGGTGACCGCCGAAAATGATACCAGCAGAGAAATTCAAAGACGCATTATGGCAGGGAATCGTGCCTACTTTGGACTCCGGAGGACGCTCCGGTCGAATAAAATTCGCCGCCGCACGAAGTTGACTGTCTACAAGACGCTGATTAGACCGGTGGTCCTTTACGGCCACGAGACCTGGACTATGCTCGTGGAGGACCAACGCGCCCTTGGTGTTTTCGAACGGAAGGTGTTGCGTACCATCTACGGTGGAGTGCAGATGGATGACGGAACGTGGAGGAGGCGAATGAACCACGAATTGCACCAGCTGCTGGGAGAACCATCCATCGTCCACATTGCAAAAATTGGGCGACTACGGTGGGCTGGGCACGTCGTAAGAATGCCGCACGACTACCCAGTGAAAATGGTTCTAGAAAGCGACTCAACAGGAACAAGAAGAAGAGGCGCGCAGCGGGCAAGGTGGATCGACCAAGTAGAAGGTGACCTGCGGACCCTTCGCAGACTACGAGGCTGGCGAACTGTGGCCATGGATCGAGTAGAGTGGAGACGACTTCTTCGGACAGCAGAGGACAACAAGGCCTTAGCCTGATTGGTAAGGTAAGTAACAAAAGCTTTGAAGGAAAGGTATAACTTTTAGGATAGTTCGGACAGATCCTCCAATGAACGTACCAAAACTGCCTCAGCATCCACCGCAGGCTTGACGAATACACATCCATCCTTGGTAAATACGGCATGCAATTTTCCCGAACGTCGCAGACTGATAGCTTTACCCTTGATTTTCCGAGCTTCTTCTGGTAGATTTTCATTGAGGTAGATTCGTCTATCAGCTTTGAACCCAACTTGAATCAATGATAGGTTGCGCACAGAGAAATACCGACGAAAAAAGTCATCTCGAGCCAGCTTGAAAGCAAATTGCAGTGCTACTGGAGGAGTAGTACCGATAACGATTTGTCCTCTGGCCAAACGTTTAGCGTAGATCAATGGCATGTTTTGTTCACCATATCCAAGAGCGACCGCAATCCTTCTTGAGATCTCATTCACGTCCTCGTTTGCAGCGTATGGAATACCAGCTAGCAGCAGATCGTTACACTTTTCAACAGCTCGGATTCGGTCGTAGTTCTGCCGGACATCAGCGCGCATTTTGGTAACTGATGAAGAGAGCCTGTTGATTTCACTGGTGCACTCCGACTTGAATAGCTGAACATCTTCACGTAGCATCGAAATTTCCACTTGCAGATCCTTCTTGCACGAATCAATTTTCGCGTTGGTGTTCTCGAACATGTCCTGCATACGGGCTAGAAGATCATTAAAGTTTTCTACTTGATCTTCAGTTTTGTCCAGGTCCTCTCGCGATCGTTTGTGCACATTTCCGTCATTGCCTTTCCCCAGGGGAAGGGAAGAGTTTGTTTTGCCTTTCACCATAATAAAATTGGTTTGTTTTGCTGACGTGATTAACAGAAAGGCTAGATGAACACGTTGTGAGTTCCAACTATACGAACACGAACGACGGATGAACCAAACCCGAGAAACGAATAACAGCAATGGCTACCGGTCGATAGAATCCAATCACAAATTTCGCCAAAAATTGATCGTTTAAAGGTGGTGTTGTGGCTAATCCAGAGCGTAGAATTCCATATGTTGATCTTCAGTGGTAATTGATAAAGCAGCTTACAGTCCAAAAAACTGTGTCGAGTTGAAAAATAGATAAAATCTTCACAAGAACCACCAGCACAGCTCGATCACTCACTACTCTCGCTCATCCCTTCAGAAACCTGTCTTCATCAAAGTTGTAGCTGATAAAAATTCATATATGAGCAGCTTTTCCGTAAATTATTATGGCGAAGTGCTAGGACTTTTAAACATGAAGTTCACTTTTCTCATAAAAATTATAAACTTCAAAGGGCCAATGCAGTATGAGTTTGCATTTGCAATGAACTCAAATTTTGGGAGAATAATCAGAACCTGATATAAAATAAATTGAGCCTAGTTGCACAAAATCGATATTTTGAAGCACCCTTATCGGTACTCGAAATCTGGAAATTTCCAAGTTTATTTCCAGCGCTTCTTTAACTGCAGCAAATGCATAACAAACAATGAATGCGTCAAATGATAAGCTCATTTGCATTGGCTCGCCGTCAGCCTTTAACATTAATGGCATTATTTGCTTCGCTCGTGATAGAAGCCTTGCCAATTATCTTCACCGGTGATGCCAATACTGAGAATGGAATGTTTGTTGACTCAACGTATCGTTGAATTATAATAATATTAGTTGAAAAGGCCGATCGGAGGATTAAACATTTCGGAGGCTTCAATTACGTGATGCACCCCAGTGTGCGTCCGACTTTTGCGAATTAGTTGTGGCAAAATGCAAAATGCATGTGAAAATACGGAGTGATGACGGTGCGAAAATTAATGTATAGCGCCTTTGCCACTTTGCTTTAATGAATTGTGGGTTTTGATACTAATGACGGAAAATGGCGCTTGTTGAGGTTTTGGTGCGATTGGAGCTTGGAAATGAGGATTTTCCGATTGCCAAGAGCATTTATGTCCGTCAAATGATTGAACTAACCCGGGTCGAAGCATGCGTTTCTTTCCACATTCAGTATCACCGCTTATCATGAGCATAAGCATTTATTAATTTAAAATCTAACATCCAATATCGTGTCCCCGATTTACGACCAAATGGTTCACCGCTTCCCCTCTAGGTCCTCGGCACGGTCTTATCGATGTGGATCACATTGACCGACTGGATGCCCATGTTCGGCGTGACAAAGTTGGCCAACCGGTCCACTCCGGTGCGGGCCAGCCGATCGAACGGATAGCCCATCGCCTTCTTGTCCGGATAGAGCCGATCGCGCACCCCGCAGTACGAGGCGGCATCGTTACAGGTGCCAACCAGATCCTGAACGACACGATCTTCCTCGTAGTCAGACACCATTATGAAGAGATCGGCCGGGAAGCCTTCCGGCAGTCCCTTCGGAACGAGCATATGCGCCGGCCAACCACAACCGCAAAAGTTGAAGGCTTCCTCCTCGGGAGTTGCCGTCTCCGGGCGGTTAGTGTCCAGGTTGCGGAAGGTCCTCTCGAACGGGATGGTAACGGTGGATTCGTTCGAACGACGCCGGATGCGGTTCGATCCTGGACGAACTGCGGGGGAAGAGAAAGGGTAGTTTAGGAAGTTGGAATGGAGAAATCAATCGTTAGAACTTACGTGCCACCAGGAATTTGTCCATCTCGATCATGAACAGCCGCTGATCCCGGAATAGCATTGGTTGGCCACGTTCGTCGTTCTTCGGTGCCATGAAGATTCGCACGAATCCCATCCGCTGTGCGTCCGACGCATTCTCGATCTCGATGATGTACATGTACGGGGCGTGCTGGAGGTGGGTGAACCTGATGGGGGGTAGACGGGGGAAAATGCACTTTTGAGTAAATTAAAAGTTTCGTTGGAAAGGGTAGTTCTCGGATAGGATCTGAAGAGCAATTTGAGCGATTTTCGCTTGGAGGACAATGACTGCTGCGGATGTCTTTAGGAATTGACTGGTGGATGATTCGAACAGGACGTGCTGCTATAGAAATCGATTGATGTATGCCTTAACATGTCCTTCATAGTTTGTCATGTCCTCTGAATTTACCCCGCCCTAGTAACGTTTCTGGTTTTATAAGGGCTCTGTTGATCATGATTTGGACTTGTAGAATGCTATAAAACCTCGATAAAACCCGCGAAGTTGTTTGGGAGGGGAGGAGGCAAATTTTTGTATCAACCAAAACACTCACGTGACAAATAACATAAGAATTCAGAAATAAGATAGGGTAGAGAATTAATTCGGCCTAAGGGCCCATTTTGGGCCTATCAAGCAGAAAACTTGCATCTCTTTTTCATTTGCATGCATTCCGGGTGCCGAGCGAACATGATGAAGAAGATGGCTTTATCACAGAGCCCCGTCTCGGAACGAGTGAATTGTTGAACGACATGGTCTACGATTCAAAATTGGTTTCTGTAATGATAAGTATCACGATTTTCATCGAAATGTAAGTATTATTGACAATAATCATTACAATCAACTCGTATTTACATTGAAATACATAAATAAATGGGCAGGGACGGTCCAACAGTGCACCCGATTGAAGTGAGGCAAGTGAAGCGAGGGGAGAGTGGAAATGCCAACTTCCTGTTGATAACATTTCGTGGATACAGGGTGGGCTCTTCTCCCCACTCATTGGGGCATCTTCCTGTTTGGGGGCTTGTCTTTTTGACCAATTGGCTGATCAACTTGCTGGAAGGAGATTCTCTTGTTCCGTAGATGCGTATAGGCGACTTTGCCTATCGATCTACTCAATCCGTTTTTGGCCCTTCATACAGCGACATGTTTAGGACAATCAGAGGTTATTAAGCTTGATCAAGACAAACAGAGAAGAGAGCCCACTGCTGTCGGACTTAGTTTCCGTGCTACAATGGGTGGTAAACCACTATCATGCATCATCAAGCAGAAAACATCAAATAAATCCATGATTTTGGCGTTAACTCGTAAATTATGCGTTTGGTACGATATTTAGTTAAAATCCTACCGAACTAAATCAATAAGAATGAATGTTTGCACCCGATATTCTCAAATACAAATGAAGCGCTCCAACCGAATCGATCTTTATCTTCATCCGAAGTGAATTCATTGACGTTTCAATGGCGTTTCAATGCGTTACGCCGAGTTAAGAATCCGTAAGCCGAGTTTGGCGTCAAGAGGCAGTGTTAGACTTTTAACAATATTTCAACAATTTGTTTCTCCTTATCAAATCTTACGGTTCATACGGAAAGGTAAATAAATATGGAAGCTATCAGTAATAATAACATTTTGTTTGGTGCTAAACTACGATAGATTAAGGGGGGTGTACACTTTGATTTTTCAACAAATGGCTTAAAATGTTCCTTGGGATGTATACTTTAATTTAGAAAAGACTCCAAATCCGCCAGAATATTCCTTACCGCTTTACGAAACGATTTCCTAAAACATGTACCGGCGCGCTGAGAGAGCAATTTTATCTTTAAACGCGTTTATCTCGAAACGGGGTTTTTCAAACTGGCGTGGGAAATAACTCTAACCAGTTATCATCAAATTTGGATATCGCCTAGGTTTTCTTGTTCCGAATTAAATTCTGCTTAGAAATACGTATCCACATTTTCGATTTTGTCAAAAATGGATTTTTAATCCACGATTTTGTAAGCATTTTTAGGGTGAAAAAATGGACTGTTTTTTCCTAAGGCCACAACTTTTGAAAAAATTAATTTAAAAAAAAAATCGGAATACGTATTTCGAACCCAAGTTTCATTACTAATCAGGATCTCAGGGCGCCATCGCCGTGCGCTGTTTCGCATGCCTTGACTCTCGCGGTCCCATCATATGTGATGTTGTCGGGTGACGAGAGAAGGGACTGCAAGGGTTTGTCACAGAAGACTTGTGTGCCCTTTTCAAATGGGGTGAAGTTTTTAAATGGTTCCAGAAATATCTTCTAGTATAGATGCAAGCAGACTCAACACATGGTTCCAGAGTTATACTGGAATCACCGTAAGATCACCACTCATGATCCTAGGAAGACGCAATTGCTTGTCGAAAGGATGCTAAAGGAAGGTAAAGGAAGACTACGTGAGCGGTGGATGGCAACCTTACGGTAGTTGGGATCAGGGATGGAAAATCGTTTACATTCATTTCGTGCATTCATTTACATTCATTTGTCTGTAACTTTTTCCATCAGCAGAATACCGTAAAATGATGTATGAAGCTTTTGTGGCTTTTGATATTAACTACAACTTTTGCAAATAATTAAAATCTGAATCTCTTATTCATGACGAACTAGAGCTGGCAGCACATGTTATTGTTTTTCAGTGAATGCAATTTACATTCACTGAAAAACAATGGTGGGTTGTTATCGCTCTGATTCATCATGCATAAGAGATACCGATTTGAGTCATTTACAAAAGATGTAGCTAATATCAAAATTTTGAAAAGCTTCAAACACTATTTTACGGAATTCTGTTAATGAAAAAAGTTAGAGGCAAATGAATGTAAATGAATGCACGAAATTAATGAAAATGATTTCCCATGCCTGGTTGGGATACCGTTAGCATGTTAGCACCCCAAATAATACCGGAATATCTGTGGAACTATGTGTCCTCCAACAAGTCCTTATGCGGAAATCTTCTAAAATACATTTTTTGGAAGCCTCTGAAGCTTTCAGCCCATTTGGTGGAAAAATAAACAAGTTATTGCGCATTTGCACCAAATTAGACTCAGAATCCCTCAGAATAATTTTGCTCAGACCAGTAAAAATATAAAAAGGACGATTTTGAATGTAAAATAGCACTACATTTTACTATACAAGAGCATGTAGTCGGCGTTAAGTCAGAAGCGACTAAGTAGGAAAATAAAAACAAAAAATGAGTTAATGATATCATAAGATCAAGAATTCCCTCAGCTATATTTCACTTTTTCAGCCAGATTTGAAAAATTAGAGTAGTAAGAGAAAACGGTCAAATGATTTGTCCCATTACATAAGACACAATATTGAACAGCCAACTTTAAATTCGTTTTTCTCGAAATCAAAAAAAAAAAAAATGTCACAGTTCGGTCTGACATGACCGATCATATCAACACGCTAGTAATAATAGAACTCTGAAGATTAATATTTGTATTTTGTCTTGCTTGAGTGAACACTATTTTAAGGGATTATTTTCAACGCAGAAGTGTACTTTGCTGCAAAAACGTTGGTGGTGACTTCTTATTACATACACACAACTCTACACTTAAAAATTAACCAAGTTTAACATGTTGTAAATTTGTTCTGTTATGATCAATTGAGTTGAAATTTTGACTCAAAACTTGCTTTTCCATTGACCTTTGTCCGATCAGCTATGCACAAATTTTAATTTTATTGTCACCTTCCAGCAGGTGCTTTAAAAAATTTGGTATTTCTTACCCGTGAAGCTCAAAATATTTGTAGTTTTGCGTCAAAATTTCAGCTCAATTGATCATAACAGAACACATTTACAACATGTTAAACTTGGCTAGTTTGTATGAAAACGACCTTTGTCCGATCAACTTAGCCCCTCAGTGTACGTAGGTACGAAATGCTGGATTAAGGTTAATGTAATAAATTTAGGAAAAAGTAGTGTCATATCTGTATTACGGATTGTTGCTAAGCTTCTTGCTTCAGGAATTGTATTGAATACCTGTCAATCAACAAACTTACTACGGCAGCAACTGAATTCTTCAGATGTGTTAGTGCTCACAGGATAGTTCATATCAGCCACCATGATGCTGAATTGAAACAATCAATTTGCGACGACAGATTTCTAAATAGTCCTAGTGTTAGTACCGTGGACCCTCGGTGAAATTAAAAAAAGCATATGTATTAACGAGCAAATAAACCACAACTTGATTGTACATTTCGCTTACCAAAGCCACATCTCTTACTTCGTTCGTTATGAATGGGCTATTTTTCAAGTTAATCCTTTAATCAACGAAAATTTCCGCTAGGAAAACTTTGTTGGTCATAACCATCCGACACCTCTTCTCCATAAGAGTGTAGTAGCTAGGTCGCTTTCCATCGTTTTCAAAACAAAACAACACTTTTCCCACATCAAGAACACGAGTTGGTCTTCCAGTTGAGTTTGTTATTTCGATGTCGCATTGAAACGTCGCTTAGCGACGTCTCATTGCGAAAAGCGCATGAGCTTCGGCTCACGCGACGTCGCATGATACTCGTTCTCATGAAACGCATACATCCGGAAATGTGCTGTGCTTACAAAACAGTGCAACACACTGACATTATAAGAATGTGAGATGCGACAAAACTGAAGAGAGAGAAACAGAGTGCTACAAATCTCTTGCGCATGAGACTGCTATGACCATGAGACTATTCATATTGCGTCTCGCATACGGTAGCGCGCGCACTGGAAGCCTGGTTATAACATATTTGCCCTCCCTGAGTGTTTTATTGCTTAAAAAAATTAACGAAAATGCCTTACTTTTTGGACGTTCAAAGTGTACTACCCCCTTAAGAAATACTAAAGCTAGGTTTAGACAGGGGAAGTCAGTTGATCAAGTCAGTTGAATTCAACTGAATTGCCTAGTCTAAACCCAGCTTAAGTGCGGGTTGTGCTTAATAGGCCGGAAATGGGGTTATTAACCCTAGTTAGTTGGCATATAGAGTACAAAGGAGGAATATGCAGAGAGAAGTTTTCGAAGTTTTCATGAAGTTATCTAAATTTTATTTGTGTAGAATTCCTCTAGAGTTTCCGCAATTTTCCAATATGTTCATAGAGTAGCCCTTTAGAGCTCTTCATTTTCCTGAAGTTTTCCGAAAGATTGATGCTCACGATTTCTTTAAATATCTTTAAACTTCTCGAAACATCTATGAACCTCCTTGAAGTTTCCTCAATGATCTTGGATCTATCCTGAAATTCCTGCGGTTTTTCTAGAATTCTAGGGACATTTGGAAGCATTCAGAACTTCTCTAAAGTTCTCGAAACTTGTGTAAAATATATGAAATTTCCTGTAGTATATAGAATTGCTCTGAGGTCTGCAGTCTTCAAAATTCAGTTTTCTAAAGTTCTAGAATGCGTGGCGTAGTCCTTGAGTAATGTTCTTGTATCGGTCCATATTCGTTGTCCAGTTATTGAAAGTAATTTGCCATTGTGTTGAACTTTCTTTGCGGGATCAAATGTTACGAACTATGTTGGAGGTTATGTGGCTTTCAGTCTTTTGATGCTCAAAACGGGGTTTCAAGTTTTCATCTGACGTTTCGGTCACATGTATTGTGCCTTTTTCAAAGAATCTGTGTAAGTATGCTAAATTCCAGTCAATGCTGAACTCCGTTATCTCCAGAAACAGGTCCAGGTTGATGTTTGTGTGTTGCTTGATGTTGTCCCAGTTGTTGATAACGTCGTGTAGTACCAAGTCCTTAGGGATGCACGTGAAAAGTTACACTACATCTAGGAAAATCAGGACGTAGCCGGGCGGAAGCTGCACGTTATTGATGTACTCATAGAAGATGAATGAATTTGACACGTTCTTTCTACCAGCGATGGACTTCTGTATGATTTTACCAACGAACTGCGAGAGTGTGTACGATTGTGAAGTCATGCATGGTACTACTGGCTCAACGGCAAACCCTCTTTGTGTGCCTTGGGGGCACCGTAGATTCGAGGGGACATTGTCTTGTACGTCTTCAACTTCATTTCGGTGACCCGATCACAGACGAACACAGCAAAGAGCACAAGAGTCACAAAACGTATCGGTTCCGCTATAGTTGAAGTGGCGCCATACCCAAGTCCTGCTAGTCGGTTCATTTTGAATTTCCCGCCACTATACTACCGCAAAACTGAAGTGGTCAAGTGAGTAGAATGCGTAGTATGGCGTACAAAGTAGTGTTTTTGTTGAGTTGTGCTGTGAAAATAAATTAATAATTTCGTGTGAAATAGTGGCGTGTGCCGCGAAAGGATTATTCCAACGCGTGCCCGTGGTATTTTTCTAACAGGATAAGTAGAGGAAAGGTTGCCTAGCAACTAGTTATTGTTTAATTTTGTATTTTCCCCCCGGCGCGCTATTGCTTTTGTGTAGTGAGCTGCGGCGGTAAAATTTTATTTTGTGTTCTCCTCCCCTGTATATGTGCTGCTGCTAACAGTGTTAGCGTTTAATTTGGTAAAATGGATGTGTGTAATGTATGCCAGTAGTCTATTGCTATGAGTGGGCTCCCAGTTACATGTGTAGGTCCGTGCAATGGAACGTTCCATTTCACTTGTGCGGCACTCACTAAGACTGCGGCGAGGCTTATAGCAGATAATGCAAATGTTCAAGTGTGATAGTTGTCTATCAGATCAGAGTTGTGACGAGCAGAATGATCTGATCTCGCGCGTCAAAAGGATAGAGGAAGAGATGAAAAAGGTTTTTCAACTCTCGGACTCGATCACTGACATGCGAGATCACATTGCTGCTCAGGTGGACATCGCGGTTAAAAGCGGGATGGCAGACATTAGAATAAATGTAAATGATCTTAAAAATTTAATTTGTGAGAAATTGGATAATATGAAAAGTTTATTTTTTAAAATTGATGCGGAAAACCAATTAGCTGTAAGAATGATCATCGCAGTTCATCTAGGACGATTCAGTCAGAATCGGACCAAAATACCAGACGCAAAAAACGTAAATTAGTAATTAGTAATAGTGATCATGATGATGATGTTGTTTTTCAAGAAAATGCGAGTTTTGCGGATGTTGTAAAAAGACATAGTCGTGCTAGTCAAAGTAAAACTAATAGTAAAAGTAACAAACCAGATAATCGTAAGACTCGTCCGGTCATTGTGATTAAACCGAAAGATTCCAAACAACCTTGCGCAGATACTCGTAAGTTTTTGAAAACTCAGTTGGATCCAAAAACACACAAAATCAGTAATTTTAGGAATGGTAAAGATGGCTCCATTATTGTTGAGTGTGCAACAGGAGCAAACGTAAGTGATGTAAAAAATGGTATTGAAAGCAATCTGGGTGAAACATATAGTGTTGTTGTTCCCACTTCGGTGCCAAGATTAAAAATAGTGGGCATGAGCGATCAGTTTTCCTCCGATGTCTTTATTGACTACTTAAAAAGTCAAAATGAAGACATCGCTATTAATGATGTAAAAGTAGTGAACATGTTTGGAAATCCACGCTTCACTTATAACAAGTTTAGTGTTGTAATTGAAGTCGATGTCAAAACTTATAAATGTTTGTTATGTGCGAAAAAAGTAAATGTAGGGTTTGATCGGTGCTCGATAGTTCCCGCGATTAATGTGTTGAGATGCTTCAAATGTGGAGAATTTGGGCACAAGAGCATGGATTGCAAAAATTGTGATAGATGCTCTAGGTGTAGCCAACAACACAAAACGTCGGAGTGTACGTCAACTGTATTGAAATGTATTAATTGTTTGAAAATGAATAAAGAACGAAAAATGAACTTGGACGTCAACCATGCCGCATTTAGCTCGGAATGTTTGCTCTATAAAAGACTTTTTGATCAGAAGAAAAGCAGCTTGCGTTTCAATAAATAGCAGCCAAGTTCCAGGAATGTGAATCAATTCGATTTTTTATATTTGAATATTGCGGGGTTGTCAACAAACTACGTAGCATTACGTCAGATTGTTGAGGAAAAACGTCCTCTTTTAGTTTTATTATCTGAAACTCATATTGTAGAAACTGAAGCTTTTGATCAGTATAGTATTCCGGGATATATTGTTGCTGCTTGTTTATCACATTCTAGACACACTGGCGGTGTTGCTATTTATGTCAAAGAATCAGTTCAATTCAACCTTCGTACCAACGAAGTTATTGATGGTAACTGGTTCTTGGGCATTACAGTTGTACGTGGCATGAAGACGGGTAATTATGGTGTTTTGTATCATTCTCCCAGTTCTAGTGACCAGCGTTTGGTTGAAGTTTTAGAGAACTGGCTCGAGACATTTCTTGATTCTAGTAAATTAAATATATTGGCTGGTGATTTTAATATTAATTGGCATGATAACCATAATTCGAATCATTTGAAGCGTTTAGCTGAGTTTTTTAATTTAAAGCAAACGGTAAATGAATATACGCGTATTTCCAGGCACAGTAGAACTTTAATTGACCACGTTTATTCCAATTTTGATTCCATTTGTTCAGTTAGGGATACTGATTTGAAAATAACCGATCATGAGACTTTAGTGATTAATGTCTTAGACCATGTTAAAGATAACGATAATTTTGTAAAATTGAAGTTCTGGAGGAAATATTCGAAGCAAGCTGTTTCAAACCTTGTTGAGAGAAGCCTGGATTTTCCATTCGCGGACGGTAACTTAGATGAATCTACTGATGTTCTTAATAACGCTTTGAAAACGTGTACCAATCAACTAGTTGAGCAAAAGTTTGTTTCTTTGAAAAACTCGAACAGCTGGTACAATTTGGATCTTTTGCGTCTTAAACGGAAAAGGGACAAATGGTACAAAAAGTTTTGTAGATCTAATAATAACAATCATTGGACTAGGTACACAATCGCGCGTAATAAGTATTCACAATCGATAAAGAAAACTCGTTGTGAATATGTTCAAAGGAAGATTGATCAGCATCAAAACAACAGCAAAGAGTTACGGAAAATTTTGAAATCTTTATTAAAACCTAGTAATTGCAAACCGCGGTCCATAACTTTTAATGGCACATTAGAACAGTCAGAACAAGTAATTGCATCTAAGTTTAATGATTATTTCGTAGACAGTGTTTCATTGATTAATCAATCTATTGAATTGGTCGATGAACCTGACGAAATAAAACAGCCAGTTAATAGTAGTTGCAGATTTGAAGTTTTTCACCCAATCACATTAGATGAACTTAGAGTTATTTGTTTTTCATTAGGAAAATCGGCTGGAGTAGATAATGTTAATGCTAGAGTTATTCAAGATTGCTTTCATGTCATTGGCCACATCTTTCTGGACCTTATTAATAAATCATTGCAGAATGGACATGTACCACAAATTTGGAAGGAATCCTTAGTGGTTCCTATTCAAAAAGTTGCTGGAACGATTAAAGCCGAAGAGTTTCGTCCCATCAACATGTTGCACACTTTAGAGAAAATCTTAGAACTTGTTGTTAAAGGCCAGCTGTTGGAGTATTTGAATAGCAACTCTTTGTTGATACAAGAACAATCGGGATATCGGGAAGGTCATTCTTGTGAAACTGCATTGAATTTGGTGTTAGCAAAGTGGAAAGACAACTTGGAGCGTAAAGATACGATTGTTGCTGTTTTTTGGATCTGAAACGCGCTTTTGAAACAATTTCTAGGCCCTTACTGTTAAGTACAATCAAGCGCTTTGGAATTACGAGTACTGCATATAAATGGTTTGAAAGCTATTTGTCTGACAGAACTCAACGGACTGTTTTTAATGATTCTGTTTCCAGTCCCGTGGGGAACAACCTTGGAGTGCCCCAGGGAAGTGTATTAGGGCCCCTTTTATTTATTATGTATATTAATGACTTGCGACGTGTTTTACGGTTTTGCGACATTAATCTTTTTGCAGATGATACTGTGTTATTCATTGCAGCTAAGGATTTAGAAGTTGCCGTCTCACACTTGAATGAAGATTTGCAGTATCTAAGTAGATGGTTGAAGTGTAAGCAGTTAAAATTGAATGCAAGTAAAACTAAATTTAGGGTGATTTCGCGGAATCGATTAAATGAGAACGTCTCTGTTGTAATTGATGATGAGACTATTGATCGCGTTCGGGAGATTAAATATATTGGCGTGATTATTGATGACACACTTAAGTTCAACTCTCACATTGACAATGTCATCAAGAAAATTGCCAAAAAGTATGGAATTCTATGTCGACTGAAAAACGATTTAACTATTGCCAGTAAAATACAGCTATACAAATCAATCATCTCTCCTCATCTTGACTTTTGCCCTTCCATTTTATTTCTGTCCAATGCAACACAAATATCGAGATTACAGCGCTTGCAGAATAAAATAATGCGTTTGGTTTTGAGATGTAATAGATTCACTTCCTCAACTTTGATGCTAGACGCCTTACAATGGTAGTCGGTGAAGCAAAGAATTGTATATTTGACTATGGTGTTCATTTTTAAAGTAGTTAACGGTTTGCTACCTCGATATTTGTGTGATCGAATTGAAAGAGGAAGTGACTATCATAGATATAATACTAGAAACGCGGATGAAATAAGAACACCACATTTCTTGACTTGTGCTTCATAGAATTCATTATTTTTCAAAGGAATAAATGTTTTCAATTCGATGCCTAGACACATTAAACGTTCAACAACATTAGCAGAATTTCAGAGACATTGCATTTCACACGTTAAAACTGTCTTTTGAACGGTTATCCAATGATTTTTTTTTATGAATTGACAAATTATGTATCTTGACGAAGTTATTTTTAACGGATTATTTTGTATGGATAGCTGTTATAACGACTTTTTAATAATTATTGTAGCACTGCAAAAACTATTTTGTTCGCCACGATGGTGATGATGGATTTTTGATATATGATTTAATAGCAGTAGTAAAAAAAAAATAGTAGTCTACAAAGGTTTGAGCCTCGCGCGCGTATTACGGATATAGAGGACTGAATTTAACATTTGATAAAAAAAATGCAATTTTGAAGCTTATTTGGAAGATACCTTGAGTTAGTAGTAAGTTTTCTGGCAAATGTTGGGGGTTCGTGAGCATTCCTGACATTGCTGAAAATTATGATAGCATCAGATTGCGGGGTTACTAGTGTAATAGGATGCGTTGTTGATTGTTTATTAACTCTTGATTGCTTGTAATGCTTATGAATATTTTAGGTGGACAAAAAGGCGAACTAAGAGAAAAGAACGCCTGAGCTTTTCCACATTTATATCGCTGTGAAGCAACTGTAAACTCTAGAGGGAATTTATATCTGTAACTGAAACCAGTTCGATTTTGTTTGCCAACCTGGTTAAAATGTCATATTTAATTATCTTAAAGATAAATCGTCCAGCTCAAACCTTTGTAGGGGTAAGAGGTGGGACCATCATCATCATCAGAAGTGCCTTTTAATGTACTCCTCGAGAGTATGACGTCCAGCTAACATGAGATCTTGTTTTGTAGCATACGATACCGAACATCGTAACAATTGTGCCTATGCTGTGGGCTCTTAACACTAAAACGGAATTTAGTTAGTAAGTAAGTACATGTATAGTAAATACATAGTTCGTAACAGTCGATCCCGCCAAGAAAGTTCAACACAATGGCAAGCTACTTTCAACAACCGGGCAACGAATATGGACCCGGTACAAGAACATTACTCAAGGACGAAAGTTCTAGAAGTTTACTAATAAAATTATAAATTTTATTCTGCTTCCCAAGATTTCCCAAAGTTCTTTAAGGTACCCGTTATTTTCCAAAAGTTAAAACGAATGAATTAATGCAGTTTTAGGGAGCTTCCCTGAAATTCCCAAAATTGTCAAGAAGTTCTCGGAACATTCTTAAGGTTCCGGAAATTTTCCTGATATACATTATTCCCTGTCTCCGTCATTTTACCATAATTCCTTGAAACTTGATGACAGTTTTTTTTGGTTTTCAGTTTTCCTTAAGTTGGAGCACAAGCTGGAAATACTTTCGTTAACGCGGGGCTTTAGGTAGTGATGAACGTCGCTAGAGCTATTCCACAGCCGCAGACAGTATATGAGCAAGTCAAACGTGCACTCTTTTGCCTGTGAATTTGACGACATACCTCAAATCCCCTCAGCCATCAATGTATGAGTTAGGTAAAGGAGTGTGCATTTGATTAGAATTGTCGCTCAACTTCAACTTCTGTACAATTTTCACACTGCCGTACTCTAGCGGAACTATCCACCTAACCTCTTCAAACATTTTTCTAGTTAATAAATTATCGCTACATCGGTTGATGAAATAAATAAATATATATGAGTATAGCATTTCCGCCCAACTCTGTAAAATTAAGTTGTTTTGAAAGCGATCCTAATTTGAAATGGAATTGCACAGGAGCTGCATATCATCAAAGATCAGATCTTCAGAGAAGGTCTTTGGAATTGTTTACGAAAACTTCTCCGGCAGCTGTAATCTGCCGGTAAAATTCCAGACATTCCGGATTACGGGGCTAGAACTCATAATTGCCGGGGGAGTACTTTTCCCTGCGACACTCAGCTTATCACCCACCGAGAAAATTGACCTTACTTCATTAGACAACCGGGTGCCTGCCTGCTGTCAACAATGGCAACACCCATTGCCACAAAGCCATTTACTGTAGAGTAGTTTTATTGGAATTCCAACGTAGGTACGGAAAAGTTTTTCAATTAAAACAAGCATCCAACAACGATCTCGGAGCGTAATCGCTTTCCTTCCCGAAGAAATTCAACTTAAATTGGTTACCGGAGCGTACCTCTGCTGCTGTAGGGATCAACAGTTTCCCATTGTTTATACTAAATGGAGTGCTGCATGTTGCATCTGCTTCCATGTTGGCTTAACAACCGGAATGGACACAGTGGGTCTACAGGATGTGTAATGGTAATTGAATTAGATTGTTAACAAATAATGTTTCCATCGTTAGGGGGAGGGGGCCAGAGGAGGCACCTATGGGAGAATGGTATCGAATAAAGCTTATTGTTGGATGTGCAAACTCCATAGCAGGTGAGGTAGAAGGTGTATTATGGATGCCCTGAAGCCCAAACGAGATGAGATTGTTTTGTCGTTTCAGGGTAATTATAGACAAATGATTCCGGTGCATGGTTGATTGGGTATCCATTTTTCAAGATCTAGTGGGATGTTTTGATGGAAGTTCATTATTTGCCTCTTATTTTTTAATGATTTGCGTTTAAAGGTTGAACCAATGCCATATGTATTCCAATTTGGCATGACAATAATTCTTGCAGCGAGAATTATGGATTTCCACTGGAGTTTGGTTTGCTTCACGTATCATCATCCTATATTTGAAAGGAGTACTGGGAAGTTTCAAGAAAACTTCTGAGAAACTTCAAGGCAACTATTGAGGGAGATTTTAAATCGTGCCAAAGAAACTTATATGAAGTTTCTACCAGAATTCTGCGAAGTCCTTCTGGAACTTCTGGGTTGTGTCAAGAATTCTTCTGAGAAGCGTCATGGAAACTTCTGAAACTTCTTTTGGGACGTATCAATGAAATTTCTAGGAAGTTTCTACAGGACTTCTGGAAAGTTTCCCTGAAACTTTTCAGCAGTCCCTTAGAACCATCCGAGAAAGTTCTGCGAAGCATCAATTGAGAGGTCTTTTGAAACGTTGGTACAGACTTCTGGAATGTTTCAATGGATTTTCTGGGATACTTTTAAGGGACTGCTGGGAAGTTTCAAAGAAACTTTTGAAAAGCTTCAAGGCAACTATTGGGGGATATTTAGGGACGTGCCAAAAAAACTTCTAAGAAGTTTCTGCCAGACTTATGGAAAGTTTCAATGGAACTTCTGGGAAATTTCAATGGCACTTCTGAAATGTTTCAAGGAAACTTCTGAGAAGCTTCAAGGAAACTTCGGAGAAGCTTGTAGGCAACTATCGGGGGATCTTTTGAGATGCGCCAATCACATTTCTAAGAAGATTCTACAGAACTTTTGGAAAGTTTTCTAGGGCTCGTGGGAAGCTTCTAAGGGACTGCTGGGAAGTTTCAAAGAAACTTCTGAAAAGCTTCAAGGCAACTATTGAGGGATATTTTGGGACGTTCCAAAGAAACTTCTAAGAAGTTTCTGCAGGACTTCTGAAAAGCTTAAATGGATCTTATAGGATGCTTCTAAGGGAGTAATGTTTCAAGGAAAATTTTGAGAAGCTTCAAAAAAACTTCTGAGAAGCTTCTAAGGGACTGCTGGGAAGTTTCAAGGAAACTTCTGAAAAGCTTCAAGGCAACTATTGAGGGGTATTTTGGGACGTTCCAAAGAAACTTCTAAGAAGCTTCTGCAGGACTTCTGAAAAGCTTCAATGGATCTTATAGGATGCTTCTAAGGGAGTACTGGGAAGTTTCAAGGAAAAATCTGAAAAGCTTAAAGGAAACTTCTGAGAAGCTTTAAGGAAACTTCTGAGAAGCTTCTAAGGGAGTTTCAACCCTAATAAACGGGTACCATACACAAACGATATCTTAGATGGTATGACAATACCACATAAAGTTGGCATGATATCCCGAATTGGTGGTTAGGCGCTTCTTATGGTTATTGTTTATGCGGGAAGGAAACTTCTAAGAAACTTCAAGGAAACTTCAGAGAAGTGTCACAGAACCATCTGTGAATCTTCAAAGAAATTTCTGATAATCTTCGAGGCAACTATTGAGTGATATTTTAAGACGTGCCAAAGAAACTTCCAAGAAGTGTCTACCAGACTTATGGAAAGCTTTAATGGAACTTCTGGGATGCTTCTGGGAAGTTTCAACGGTACTTCTGGAATGTTTCAAGGAAACTTCTGAGAAGCTTGTAGGCAACTATCGAGGGATCTTTTGAGACGTGCCAATCACATTTCTAAGAAGATTCTACAGAACTTCTGGAAAGTTTCCCCGCATTCCCTTAGAAGCATTCCGGAAGGTCCTGAGAAGCTTCTAAGGGACTACTGGGAAATTTCAAGGAAACTTCTGAGAAGCTTCGAGGCAACTATGGAGGGGCCTTTTGAGACGTTTCTATAGACTTCTGGAAAGTTTCAATGAATTTTCTGGGATCCTCTTAAGGGATTACTGGGAAGTTTCAATGAAACTTCCGAGAAGCTTCAAGGCAACTATGGAGGGATACTTTCGGACGTGCCAAAGAACCTTCTGAGAATCTTCTACAGGACTTCTGGAAAGCTTCAATAGACCTTCTGAGATGCTTCTAACCCAAGTAACATTTTGGGTTTTATGAGGGTTCTGTAGACCATGATTTAGACTTGTAGAATGCTATAAAACCTTAATAAAACTTACAATGTTACTTGGGAAGGGAGTACTGGCACGTTTCAAGGAAATTTCTGAGAAGCTTTGAGGCTACTATTGAGGAATTTTTTGAGACATGCCAAAGAAACTCCCAAGAACTTTCTACAGAACTTCTGAAAAGTTTCAATGGAGCTTCTGGGATGCTTCTAAGGGATTGCTGGGTAGTTTCAAGGAAAGTTCGTAGAAGCTTCAAGGCAACTATCTGTTGGGCCGTGCCAAAGAAACTTTTAATTAGTTTCTTCAGGACTTTAAGAAAGTTTAAATGGATCTTCAGGGATTTTTTAAGGGATCTTCTGGGATGTAGAGGGACATTTCGAGGTATCTTGACACAATTTGTGGTCGTGACAAAAACATGGATCTGGATGGGCATAGAAATCCGTAAAAGTGGTCTAGTGGTTTCATATATCACAGTGTTTAAAAAAGAACTGCAGATCTCTAGGATCAGTTTCGTGAATTTTTCTTTTTCACGGAATTTACGGATCTTCCGGGGGACGGTTTCATGGCCATCAAGGTCCATGTTTATGTCCCGACTTCAAATTCATTCTATCATCTTAGTTCTTAGTGTTTTTCAAAAACTGGGGAGCTCTAGGGTCAGTTTCATGGATTGACCACTTTTACGGATGTTCCGAAACTTCCGGAGGACGGTCCCATAGACATCCAGGTCCATGTTTAAGTCACAACCCCAAATTCTTTCAATCATCACAGCTCTTAATGTTTAAAAAAAATGCGGAGCTCTAGGATCAGTTTCGTAGATTGTCTACTTTTACGGATGTTCCGGATCTTCCGGAAAACGATCCCATGGCCATCCAGGTCCATGTTTATGTCACGACCCCAAATTTCTTTTATATCACAGTTCCTAATGTTTTCAAAAAAACCGCGGAGCTCTACCCAGGTAACAATTTGATGCTTAACAAGTGTTGTTTAATAGATTTTAATTCAACCTTAGATTGAATAATTGCTGTACATAGACCACGTTACCCTTTGTTCAGCTTTTAAACATCTAAATCTGGTGATTTTAATCAGCCAAAAGCTGAACAGTAATGTACATTATAAGCTTTTTAAGGCATTACATAACAGTCTTTTCCAACCCTTGTTCAGCCTTCTAGTTTTATTTCAAAAATAATAATGGAAGACCGCTTCATATCTTATGCATTTATATGGAACTGCTTTAAATTGTTGCTGACTAATTGAATTTACATATTTATGTTGTTAACATAAGTTTAAAAATTATCTTTGGATTTTGGGATTCGAACCGGCAGTCGCTGAATCACAGGCGTCAACCATACCTACTGAACCATTTAAGCATATGTGTGGCAAAAGATATGACCATTAACTTGAAGCACGTCAAATTTAAGTTGAATAACAGCAACCGGAAGAGTATTATACAGCAATGCAGAATTGTAAACGACAACTAATATTTTTGAAATGCGGTCTGAAACTTCAGTGCAATATAACAGACAAAACACAGGAATACAAATGTATACTTGTCGCAGCCCACATCTACCAGCTATTCCTAAAAATCTCCTTTTCCTTGTCTCTACTGCTGCCACTGCTTGTAATTAAAGATAGGCAGTGAATTTAGAAGAACTAAAATGTCGGACATGCAACGAGGGACACAGACACTGACGTTATTTAACAAATCAAGCTATCAAAATATGTGTAACGCATTGCTGATTTGTGGCGTTGTGTTAAGCTTAAATAAGGCTTGTTCAATCTTTGGATCAGCTAACCTCAATAGGTAGGATTATGGGGATACAATTCGCTTCATGCACTACTAATCAACTATATATTCAGCCTGATGTTAATCAGCTTTGTACACCTTAAATCAACCAATAATCAGCTTCTGTTCTCAATGTTCAGCTTGAATTGTTACTTGGGTAGGATCATGTTCATGGATTGACCACTTTTACGGATGTTCCGGATTTTTCGAGGACCCTTCCATTGTCTCCAGGATCCATATATAGAAACCATGACGGTACTCTGGCGAATTGTGAACATTAATCTAAATTACAGAGTTGGTTGGAAATGCTAGCATGAAGCTTTAGTGTGATGATTTATTAGCTAGAGAATGATCTTTAGAAGAGTGTAGGTGAATAGTTCCGTTAGAGTACGGCAGTATGAAAATTGAATAGAAGTTGAAAATGAGCGAAGGGCCATTAAAGCGACAGTTTTCAAGATAGACGCACATTTTTGCCTAGCCCGTACGATGTACGCGGGGACTTGAAGTATGTCTCCAAGTCCACAGGCAAAAATGTGCGTCTATCTTGAAAACTGTCGCTTTAATGGCCCTTCGCTCATTTTCAACTTCTATTCAATTTTCATACTGCCGTACTCTAACGGAACTATTCACCTACACTCTTCTAAAGATCATTCTCTAGCTAATAAATCATCACACTAAAGCTTCATGTTAGCATTTCCAACCAACTCTGAAAATCGTTAACTTCGCGTATGAAGTAACATAAAAAACACTTTGAATCTAAATTACAGATCTTGCGCCACTTGCAAAACCCTATAAACACACCTTTAAAAAAAAAACGTGTAACAACTCTTTTCGCTTTCTAAAAAATGTAGACGACTCTATTTTCAATTTTTTACAATCAAAATCATCTGCAGTCCCTAGGATCACAATTTTTGAATTTAATTAAGAAATGGCTAAGTTATGCCATTGCAAACTTGCCGTTACACGTTTTTCGGAGGCTTCGTAGTCGGCGTAAAGTTTTTTACCCACCGTATTCGGAGTGTTTTAAAGGCTTAAGGGATCTTTTGGGGGATCGTGTCAGGGAAACTTCTAAGAAGTTCCTAGGGGACTTCTGAAAAGTTTTAAGGGAACTTTTGGAAAGTTTGATGGATCAAGGGGGATATTTCTATGGAACTTTTTTTTATTAGTTAAGGAAGGAACAATTTCAAGGAACCCTCTAGGAAGTGTCATGGGAGCTTTTGAGAAGTACCAAGGGAACTTTTAGCCAAGAAATTTTTGATGGGACATTTGGTATGTTTTGGAAAAAAACCTCTGATGTATTTCGAGGGAGTTTGTGGGGCATTTCTAAGAAGAAAACAAGAGAACATTGGAGAAGACTAGAGGTAACATCGCGTAAGTACAAAAGTCGCATCTGGGATGTTTCAAGTTAACTTCTAGAAAGTTCCAAGGGAAATTTTCGGCACTTCCGAGTAAAATTATGGATAGCACCAAGATTACTTCAGGGAAATAATGAGAGAATTATCTCTCGGAACATATGAAAAGTGTGATGTAAAGTTTATACAGGACTTCTGGGATGCTTTACATGGACTTCTGGAATGCTTTGAAGGATCTTCTGTGAAGCACCGACAGAACTTCTGAGAAGCTTTGAGTGATCTGTTGGGATGTGTTAAGGAAGCTTCTAAGAAGATGCAAGATAATTTTTGGGATGTTTCCAAAAGACTTCTGGAAAGTTTCAAGGAAACTTCTGGGAAGTGTCAAAGAAGCTTCTAGCAAGGTTCTAAGGAACTTCCGGGATGTTTCTAGACTACTTTTAGGTTTGAGGGATCTTTTGGGACGTGTCAAGTAAACTTCTAAGAAGTACTTTGTTTTCAGTTGTTACGCTTCAATGCCTCAGGGTAGTTTCATGAATATCGGGGAAATTGCGGTAACTTCAGGGAAGTTTATACAACTATAGTAGGGCACTTCCATCAATATCAAAAAAATACTGGGATCCTTAAATAAGTTCCAAAGACCTACGGATAGTCCAAATAACTAAGGGAATTTAGTGAACTTATGAAAAAAAAATCAGGAACTTCACAGAAAATTTCGCAAACATTTAGAAGTAACGAGAAGATCAGGAAATTGTGAGAACAGTACAGTGAACTTCTAAGGAAATTCAAAAAAAATCTGGGAAGTCCTGCAAACTTCGAGGAAGTCCGGAGAAATACGAGAAAGTTTAATCATATTTCAATTATCAGCGTAAGGCTTTAATATCAAAACTATAACATAATTTGAAATCGGTTGAACAAATTAACATAGATTTCAAGATTTGTTATCAAGATGTTTTCAATAATATCTAAACTAGTTATTTGTGTGAAATCCAACGTGCATTTTTTTGTTATAATTGATATTATTTGTATTATGTTGGCTGTTAATTCAACTGCAATGATAACCTATCAGTTATCAAACCTCGATAACAGGGTATCAGAACTTGTTATAATTTTGGTTTAAAACTTTGGTCGTGGTCTGTAGAAATTGAGACCTGCCAAAATCCTTTACGAGATGGCAAGCTGGTGAAAAATATGCTACGCTATTTATAGATGGTCCCTTCCATAATTGATGGAAGAATGCAAATGGCGGTAAGCTCCATTGAGAACAATACGCCAATTTCTAAACTCATATTCATACCGAATGTGGATTCCAGTGACTCCTGGCAGATATTCGAAACGTTCTCAACGGCGATTCCCAAAAAAAAATATCGGATGGTCCAAATGAAGATTAATGCAAGTCCCGAACAGAAATTCTCGATGAGGATTCCAGTTGTTTACGATGGAGACCCGAAGTAATTCCGGACAATTTCTACAAACATTCATGATCTGACTTGGTATTCAAACTGCAAACAAGTGATTCCAGACATTTCATTCATGCATTCATGACTTGACTTGGTATAAAGACGTCCCAGACGGGTACTACAGACGATCCCGGACATTCTCGGTGAGGATTCCACCAGACGTTCCCGTAGTTATTCCGAACATTCCTTACAAGCATGATTCTAGACATTCCTTACGAGCATTCATGACTTGACTTGGTATCCAGACGTTTCAAACGAGAATTCCTGTAGATTAGGTCAATGATCTAGTGATTCCGGGCATTCCCTACGAGCACTCATGACTTGACTTGGTATTAAGACGTCCCAGACGGGTACTACAGACGATCCCGATGAGGATTCCACCAAACGTTCCTGTAGTTATTCCGGACATTCTTTACAAGCATTCATGAATCGACTTGGTATTTAGACGTTCCCGACGAGGATTCCAGCAATTTACAATGGAAAATCCAAACGATTCCGAAGTGATTCCGGACATTCATGACTTGACTTGGTATTCAGACGTTCCCGACGGCTACGGGTACTAGAGACGTTCCCAAAAAGATTCCGAACATTCCCAACGAGTATTCCAGTAGTTCAAAATGAAGTTTCCAGACGTTTCGGAGTGAGTCCGGACATTCCAAATTATAATTCCTGGCTTGACTTCGTATTCAACCGTTGCCAATGCGTGCTAGAGTCGTTACGAAAGTTATTCCGAACATTCTCTACGAGCATTCATGACTTGACTTAGTTTTCAGACAGTCCCAAAGGGCACTAGAGCCGTCCCCGAAGTGGTTTTGGACATTTCCGGCGAGGATTCCAGCCATTCCCGAAGGAATTCTGGACATATCTTTTAAGTATTTATGACTTGACTTGATATGCAGACGATCCCAACGGGTACTACGGCTGTTCCCCAAAAGAATTTCAGCAATTCAGAATGGAGATTCTAAAGGCTCCCGAAGTGATTCTAGACATTCCTTAGGAGCATTCATGATTTGATTAGGTACTCAGAACTTGCCGACGTAGAGTAGTTCTCAAATTGAATCTGTAAGTTCCCTATGAGCATTCATGACTTGACTTGGAACTCAGACGTTCCCGAAGAGAACATTTTTATCGCGTCTCGATTCTTATTTGAGAACGAAAACAGTGAAAGAAGCCAAGTGAGATAAATCAGTGATAAGGTATATACGAAACAAATTGATGCCATTTTGGCTTAGACCCTTATGAGTGCTCGGAGGGATTGTAGTCTCCCATTTCATTCTAGTTTCAAAGCGTCATCTTACCAGATGCTTCACCCCGGTTCAACAAAAACAAACCGTAATCGACCGGAAGCACAAACAGCAAACATCCCTCCATTGTCCCGGAGTTTCTGATGCCCCGGTTTCGGACCATGTAATCAATTTGCTCGGACTAATTTATGCGTAGAATGATCCTTCTCCGACGAGATGTAGCACCAAGATTAGCCCTTCGGATCCAACGTGGTCGTGGACACGGACAACAATGCAAATGTGTCTGTCACACCATCTGTCGGTGTTGTTGGATCGGATTATAGGTTCTGAAAAGCCGATTGATACGTGTCGATAGAAATTATATTGTAATTAAGGCCGGAAAATTGGGTCCCGATGTCCTCGTGGGTTTATAACGATTGTAACATGGTTGCAATGTTTTTTATTTCGTTGCTCTGCAACACTTGTTTCCATAACCCAATCAGTCGGAAAATGCAAATTGGCCCCCGTTCGACACGGTGTCATCCTACTCTGACTACTGGTGCTGCTGTTTGTTGGTTGTGTTGTGTAAATTAACTATTCGGCAATCGAGATCCTGACCTGACCGACCGTATGGCCGTGTGCTGCAAGGCCCCATGATTGTTGGACAATGTGTTTTTAATATAAACCCTCATCGTTGAACTTGTTGTCGAACATGTTTGAATTGGTTTTCTACCTCTACGCACGCACTAATAGTGCGTGATAAGCAAATTTGCACAACCTGCACCCACTTGCTTTATTAATTTATCGGTGTGCAATATTGCCCTGCGGTCCTTGGCCCTTGTTTACTGGGGGTGCAGATCCGCGTCCAATGTATATGCGCTCGAAGAGGGAGGTTGTCCCGGTATGTTTAAATGGGTTGAGTTCATTCCGATATGGTTGAAATATATAAATTATTTGCATCAATTATGGGTCATGTCAACTCGGTACTGTTTACGGTTCATATGGGATAGGTTGATAAATATGAAGTGACCCAGTCGAAACTTGATTTTTAGGCTCTGAATGTGTTGTATCTCAAAAAATGTTGATGTCTAAAGAGTATCACGAGTGTGGTCTTGTTGACCAGTAGAAAACAGTGGTAGAGAACCACTGGATGTACTGTTGAGGACCACTGGAAGTGGTCCTGATGATCACAAAAAGTGACCATGAAGACCGCTAGTTGTGGTCTTGAAAACCACTTGAAGTAGTTCTAGAATTGGTCCTGAAAACCACTACAAGCGGTCCTGAAGATCACTAGAAGTGATCCACTAGTGAGGGATCACTAGAAGCAATCTTGATCCGTTAGAATTGGTCATGTAGGCCTCTAGAAATAGTCCTGAAGACCAGTAGATGTAGTGTTGAGGGCCACTAGACGTGGTCGTGAAGATCCTTAAATGTGACCATGAAGACCGCTAGTTGTGATCTTGAAAACCACTCGAAGTAGCCAGTTACAGTTGTTTTGAAGTCCCTTAGAAGTGGTCTGGAAGACCACTGGAAGCAATCCTGAAAACCACTAAAATTGGTCCTGAAGACCACAAAAAGTGTGGATCACCGGAAGTAGTGTTGAGGGCCACTAGAAGTGATCTTCAAAATCCCTAAAAGTGACCATGAAGACCACTAACTGTGGTCTTATTGACCACTTTCTATAGTTCTGAAGATCACTACAAGTTACCATGATGACCCCTAGAAGTGGTCTTGAAGACCACTCGAAGCAATCCTGAAGACCGCTAGAAATGGTTCTGAAGATCACTGGAAGTGGTCCTGAAGACCAGTAGGAACAGTGGTAGAGGACCACCAGAAGTATTATTGAGGGCCACTAGAAGTGATCGTGAAGATCCCTAAAAGTGACCATGAAGACCGCTAATTGTGGTTCGAAGACCACTTGTAGTAGTTCTGATGACCACTTGCAGTTGTTTGAAGACCCCTGCAAGTGATACTGAAGACCCCTAGAATTGATATTGAAGACCGCTAGAGTTGGTTCTGAAGGCCACTAGAAGCAGTCCTGAAGGCCACTAGAAGAAGTCCTGAGTACCAGTCGAAACAATGGTAATGAACCACTGGATGTAGTAATGAGGGCCACTAGAAGTGGTCCTGATGATCATTAAAAGTGACCATGAAGACCGCTAGTTGTGGTCTTGAAGACCACTTGAAGTAGTTCAGAAGACCACTTGCAGTAGTTTTGAACACCCCTAGAAGTGATTTTGAAGACCACTAAAAGCAGTCCTGAAGACCGCTAGCGTTGGCCCTAAAGATCAGTAGAAACAGTGATAGAGAACCACTGGAAGCAGAATTGAGGGCCACTAGTAGTGGTCCTGAAGATCACTAAAAGTGACCATGTAGACCAATAGTTGCGGTCTTGAAGACTGTAGTAGATAGAGTTAGTGTGGAATAGAAATGAGTAGAATCGAGTGAGCGTGAAGCGTGATAGACCGTATGTAAACGGAATCTGATTGGTCCGGGAAGTTTGATCCAGCTAGAGGTACAAATATGAGGTACCTAAGCTCGTTGACGGCATTCTCATGACGGACTGTGGAGAGACAACCAGAAGAAGGGAAAGCGGCACTAGCGGACCAACAGAGGTAGCAGCAGATTTGTGGAACCGTGACTGAGGCTGGAAACCTCGGTACGGTTACTACATCGGACCACCAGCTGAGCGGTAGATTCGTGGAACCGTGACCGAGGCTGGAAACCTCGGTCCAGTCACGACAATGGTGCAACTCGGTTAGTGAGAACCGTCCTCTTGGATACTACTGGCGCTCCCTGAGAGGGCAGTTGAAATTCTCTGACAGGGTAGATGAAATTTCTCCGAGAGGGTAGAAGACATTCCTCCGAGAAGGTAGAAACAATTCCTCCGAATAGGTAGAAGAAATTCCTTCGAAAAGGTAGAAGACATTCTTCCGACAAGGTAGAAGACATTCCTCCGAGAAGGTAGAACAAATTCCTCCGAGAAGGTAGAAGAAATTCCTCCGAGAAGGTAGAAGAAATTCCTCCGAGAGGGTAGAAGACATTCCTCCGAGAAGGTAGAACAAATTCCTCCGAGAAGGTAGAAGAAATTCCTCCGAGAAGATTGAACAAATTCCTCCGAGAAGGTAGAAGAAATTCCTCCGAGAAGATAGAAGACATTCCTCCAAGAGGGTAGAAGAAATTCCCTCGAGAGGGTTGATTAAATGGGGTTAATGTGGCCGTGGACTCCCAAAAAGGTCTCTACTGACCGAGGTCTGAAAAATCATGAAGTTGGATATGTCGCATGGCAGGTTTCGATTCTTTTCGAGAGTTGGTCACTCCCTCGAGGGCACCGGATCATTCCCGGGAGGGCCAATGTGGCCGCGGGCTCTCAAAAAGGCTTCTACTGGCCGAGTTTTGAAAAATCATGAAGCTTGATGTGTCGCATGGCAGGTTTCGGCTCATTTCGAGAATTGCCACTTGCCACCGGATCATTCCCGGGGGGCAATGTGACCGTGGACTCCCAAAAAGGTCTCTACTGACCGAGATCTGAAAAATCATGATGTTGGAAATTTCGCATGGGAGGTTTCGGTAATTATAGAGAATTGATCACTCTCTCGAGGGCACCGGATAGTTCCCGGGATGTGTCGCATGGCAGATTTCGGTTCATTTCGAGAATTAGCCACTTGCCCGAGGGCACCGGATCATTCCCGGGATGTGTCACATGGCAGGTTTCGATTCTTTTCGAGAGTTGGTCACTCCCTTGAGGGCACCAGATCATTCCCGGGAGAGCCAATGTGGCCGTGGACTCTCAAAAAGGTATCTACTGGCCGAGTTTTGAAAATCATGTAGTTTGGCAGGCATGGCAGGATTCGGTTCTTTTCGAGAATAAGCCACTTCCTCGAAGGCATCGAAACATTAGCGGGACGGTCAATAAGGCTAACGACTCTCAATAAGGCCTTTACAGGGCCAGTTTTGAAAAATCATGAAGTTTGATATGTCGCATGACAGGATTCGGTTCTTTTCGAGAATTGGCTACTTCCCCGAGGGCACCAGATCATTTCCGGGAGGGCCACTGTGGCCGCGGTTTTGAAAAATCATGAAGTTTGATGTGTCGCATGGCAGGTTCCGGTTATTTTAGAGAATTGGCCACTTTTCCGGGGGTACCAGAACATTCCCTGGACGGGCAATGTGGCCGCGGACTCTCAATAAGGTCTTTACAAGGCGAGTTTTGAAAAATCATGCAGTTTGATATGTCGCATGGTTTTTTTGAGAACTGGCGACTGTCTCGAGGGCACCGGATCATTCCGGGGTGGGCCAATGTGGCCGTGGACTCCCAATAAGGCCTGACCAAGGCGAATTTTGAAAACTAATGAAGTTTGATATGTCGCATGGCAGGTTTTAGTTCTTTTCGAGAATTGGCCACTTTCCCGAGGGCATCGGAAACCGATGTGGCCATGGACTATCGATACAGCAAACGTTGGTCCAATTTTATCATTTGAGTGAGAAAACCTCATGTTAACCATATTTACAACTATAACAGAACAGTCAAGCCAAATGCCGAGCCAGAATGATCGCAACTGAACCCGGAGTAACTCCGGTATCATGTAATGAACCATAATTTTCTTTACGGATTCTAAAACCTGATAACATTCTTGACAAAATACAACTTGATGTGCAGGAAATTATTTTAAATGATTTTGTTAGAGCCAATTTAATTAGTAAATCTAACCAAATCTAGATGTTAGGGACGTGAAGGTTGAATCTTGAACTTGAATAAATATTCAAAGATTCAGGATCTTTGAATAAATATGAAAATATGTGGGATTAATTTTCATAATTCTGTGTCCTTGAATAATTTTAAGAATTATATTCAAAGGTAGCCACACTTTTCCCATATTTAAAGTTTGCCAATTAGGAAGCCAGATTATATAATTTTGAACAAATTTTAAGATAGAATAGAAAATATTTTAAGAATTAAGACTTTGACAATATTTGAGAGGCGTCAGGAACAGATTTCAGATGATTTTGCCTTTGATTTTTCAAACATGTTTCAAAGTTTTCTTCTGATGATATTTCTTACTTAAGATTTTTCATAGCAGATTTGAAACTTCTTTGAAACATGAGCGGTTTATTTTTAAGGCTTTTGGACATCTTGGAGGTTTAATGCATCAACTAAATGTGGCTTTTTTTATTTGCTGCTGATTCTTTTTAAGGTGAAGCTCTGTTAAGTTCTTATTTCTGATAAAGCCCATCTTTACTTAGAATAATTAAGAGCACAAATATCACATATCACAATTATGGTTGCATTGGAAAAGTGTGAAGCTGCTGTAGTTTCCGAGATTTGTACTCTACACAATTTGAAGTGATGGAGCAAGTCCGTCATCATATCAGCTGTATTTGGACTTCATGAAGTATTTCCTAAAATTGAAGCAACGTAGATGTCGTATTTCGAAAAGTGAAAAACTATACACATTTCAGCCATTCGGCCTAATGACACATCACCATTCAGAAGACCACTAGAAGTTGTTAGAAGGACTGAAGACCTGTTACGCTTAATTAACAATTATCGATCAAGAAAAATGTGACTGCTTCTCACTCCAAAGGGGCTGAGTTAAATGCCAGTCGGTCTCGTTGGGATTTTCTGAGGCATAAAAAATCTCTAATCAGGGGAAGTAAAGCCGTTGGTTCCCGGTCCATGAGTTGATGGGAAGTCCTTCCTTTTTTGCATACACATCACAAAAAAATCTTTCTAAGCTGCGCCCCATTTATAAAAACGACGAGAAATCCTGTTAGGGGCGGGACTTAGAAAGCATATTTGTGCTGGCTGAGTATGCAAAAAAGTAGGGACTTCAGATGTGAATCTAAATTCATGTATTGTCAGACATGTTTCCACTGTCAAGTACTCTATTTTGTAGTCTGTGAAGGGGGTTTCTAGATTTTATGACTGGCTAACGGAAAACATATTATGCGTAATTTCCGATCGATTTCACCGCAAACAACAGCAAAAAATGAATGCGAAGCTTGACTAAATGAACTTCAAACCATTCCACACGGTTTCCCCGAAGGCACCGATATCAAAATATCATTTACTGAACCCATGCCCGAGAGGGCCAATCGATTTGAAACCAGGACGCAAATATTATCCAGCTCACACCATTCCTAGCTTCGCTTAAGTTTGCCCATATGCGTAATGAAATGTTCCCTCATTAGGCCTGGTTCGATTTCGTGTTGGTGTAATTATCGTGTATCAAATATCCACCCCGCAAACGAAATCACCCATCGGTTCAGAAACGGTAATTATTATGAGAGGTCACACATGTCATTGGATTTCAATTTGAATCGCATTAGCCCCGTCGCGTCGCCATCATTAGGCCCACTCACGTACTCACCTGGCGAATACGTTACCACGGGGAACAAAGTCCATACCACGCGATAGGTCCACATCTGATTGCTGCCAGTAGGTGTGCATCGTGTTGGTTGGAGCTCCTTCCGATTGAACGGCGATTCCCGTCACCGAAATGCCTTCGTACGTCAACTGCGGAAATCGAAAACCGTCGCGTCATCAAACAACTACCGTTTAGCCACCCTTATGCAACCTACCTGGCTCTTGGTGTACGGTGGCAGCTTGATTTTGTACTCCTGGAAGATGTCGTCGATGAACGCGTGCCAACGGTAGAACACCGGATCACGCATGGCCGTAGCTACGTCACCCATCACGCCGAACGACTCCAGATGCCGATGGTCCGGATCGTGCGTGTACGACAGGAACACATGCCCGACGTTGTGCATGTCCCCGTAGAGCTGACGATTCGGTGACAGGATCGATGACTCGATGATGTTGCCCAGAATGTCGATGCCCTTCTCCTCGTCCAAGTTGATGCGATTGCCGGATTCATCAACGACGTACCCTTGGTGGACCGCTTCGTAGATGCGATCGATCCAACGTTCCAAATCCGATACGTCCTGCTTGATCTGATCCAGCTCGCGGTTCAGGTCCTTAATTACCGCATTGTCGACCCGTCCGGGCCAGGTACGGGACGCTACCAGCGAGTCCAGTTTCGGGAAGTATCCCTCGGCGATCGGTTCGCGTAGATTGTTGAGTCGTTTAACTCGCTGCAGTCGATTGCAGAGCCGCTCGAAGTTGTACCTGGCGATCAACTGCGAGTGCATGAAGTAGAACAGCTCCCCCCGGCGATCCTTGTCCACGATGGCACGGTTGGATGCCTCGAACGGGTACACCAGATGCCAGTGCCAGTGGTGCAGATTGACACCGATGTCCTCACGGAAGTACCACAGCCGGTGTTCCTCGTCCAGATCGGAAGCGGTAAAGTCCTTCGGGATGACGATGGGCATTCGCATTCCCTCCGGCACGACGGTCGCTTCCTCGCGGATCTGTTCGAAGACCCGTGAATCGACGTACTTGTCCGGGAAGACTTCGATGATCGACGGCAGATCTAGGTCCTTGGTGTCGCGGCGGTGCAGCAGGGCCACCGAGAGGGCATAGTTGAACAGGTACGGGTTGATGCGGTCCCGAGCGAAGACGGCACAGCTCTGGAGGTCCTCGATGTTGCGCATTCCTGGGGGTGTTGGGGAGGTGAAAGGGAATAGAGGCTTGGTTAGTTTGTGTTCCGATCACGTAATGTAAAGTCTACCGATTCCCGTCAAAGGGGATGGTCTAAACTTAATCTCTCATGTGAGGTCTCCTTTAGCTCAGTCGGTAAAGGCGCAGCTACAAAGCAAGTCCATGCTGGAGGTGGCTGGGCTAGATTCCCGGTCTGGTCTAGGATTTTTTCGAGTTGGAAAATTTTTTGACTTTCCTGGGGGTGGAGTATGATTGTACTTGCCACACTATTATACTAATGCAAAAATGGTGCAGTCATCGAATGCTCTCAATTAGTACCTGTGGAGTTTTGAGTAATATGCGATAATCTTAATAATTGTCTTGTCCCCCGTCTCGATGAGTCTCATCGTCGCCCACTGGTCCCTATAGCCGGTCGAACTCCAGACGAAACTAGAACCGCACTACCGTTCATACTGGCGACAACGCTCTGATGAGACAACGAAATCCCACCCACAAGCTCCTGATCCTATCCTTCGACAATGTACCCTTCTAACTTCGGGAAGGCCGCGAGTGTTCTAGACTAGACTGTTCGAGTGACTAGACATAGATATAAGTGAATTTTGTTACAAATAATGAACAATGAATTATCGGCTCCGTAAAGCTAACGCTATTGAATATACGAACTAGATAAAAAAAAATTACATTGCCAGCGTATCAAAAATTGTACAACTCAAAAACGTTGGCGGCAGCGGCATGTTAAAAAGTTTCGGCGGCGGTGGCGTGGCGCGGCGGCGCACAGGTCTAGCAGAAATAGTACAGGCATAGAATGCTCTCAATTAACTTATGTTAAATAATGGGACGTAATAAAGCGCAACGAAATGGTCATTGCCGATAATTGAATTATGCATAACCTGTTTTTTAATTCCTAAATTCCCATTTTATCGAAGACTACAAATCAAGAAGACTGGAAACTGTTCCCTTCTCCCATACAAATGTCAAACTTCACTGATAACAGCGCCTCTGTCAATCAAAGGTGGAACATTGAAGTACAAGTGCACTGAACGAAAACATCCGCAATACTTCGACTGATTATTGTATTGCTTGAGCCCTTTAACCATATGCTGTTGAATTTTGGATGATTTCCTTATGGTTGAATTCGTCATCAACTGATGAGCATCCATATGACTGTCCTCCAAATAAAGGATGATATTTATTTGAAAATTGGCTGTAAAATATACAGGACTCAGAGGACAACAATTTAAGGATAGGATGACTTATAAATGCTTTAGATTAGATTATTAATTCGATTGTTTACATTTCCATGTTAAATAGCCATGAACAGCCATTCATCATGGATACAAAATTCCTTGTTGGTTGGTAGAGCAATCTTCCTCCACCACGAAATAGACAATTTACGGTTTCCACGCTTTACCAATGCTCGTACCACCTCTGATAGCGATGGCTATGCTTCCAACTCGTTTGTCTATTCAGAGCAGCAAATGACATTCGATCGAATTATTTACATCATCGTTTTGAATGATTTGTGTTAAGGGGCTGAGCCAATACCAAATTAATTTCAATTTAAGATGACTACCATTCTGCAGAGAGCATTACGCATTCCAACTGAGCCCTATCCCTTTTCATAACAATGTCCATCCTGTATTCGAGAGGAAAATCATCTGATTTCAAAACAACCGTCATCCGGTTGCAGCTCTCATTCGAAAAGGCGATTTCGATGTTTCGTTTTGAATCGTCTGAGGTTTCATTCGAATTGAGGACGGTGGTTTGGTACAGTGTGTTAGTGAGACTGCACATTGAGCTTTCTGACGTTTATATTACACACACTTGCGTAATCCCATTTTCAAGTGCGAAGTTTGTTTTCCTCACTTTAGTCCCAGCCAAAAATGTTGGTTTGTTATTGTTATCCTAACTTTCGGACCGTCAATACTCGCGCACATAGAATGGACTATAAACAGTGACTGTGTGTGTGTGTGACCTAATGTCACCGAAACGAATAATCACAACACGGTACTCGTTGTTGTTTTTGTTTTGCTCTACAAAATTTCACGGCGATTTGTATCCTAATCACAGCAAGCCGGTGGTTTTCCAACTCCAAACCGAGAAACTTGTTATGGTGGATCACGTGGAGGATAGAAACTCGGATCGATACCTAGTAAAAGTAACTTTTACTTGTGAATGAGGAACCGGAATATTGTTTACTTTGCCTGTTGGAAGCAATCAATTATAAGAAATTGGCGGCGCCCTGAGAAACTTCCACCACCATTGGGTGAACTACCGTCATTCGGAAGCTGCTGGAAATTAAAGGATTCAAAAGGAATAAAGATCCGGTACCCACTAATGTTGGAGAAAATGATAATGAAAAATAAAAGGCCTAAAATCCCAAACTGTACGTATTGATAAAGAATATATTTCCATTTTAGATGTTGTCAGAACATGAAACCACCGGATAGTGATCCCCTGTATGGTTTAACAATTCTCGGAATGGATAAAACCCCTTTCAGAGAATGATAACAACAGTGACATTCAAATGGTCAGCGAGTACTGTGCCAAGTTGCCGAGCGTCACAACTTAACTCCCCCGCTGTGACCAGGTGTCAACGCCGTGCAGCGCATGCATTTTACTAATGCACCATACGAATGTCCATAAATGCATCACTAAAGGGTTTTGGAAAAGTGGAAGATAATTCAGAGATAGCAAATTAATGATCGAGGATGGTCCCACGATGATTGTGAATGGCATCATTGGCCTCATTCGGCAGCTGCTGCACGACACCATCATACATAGGTTCCACTTTTGCTCAGAAGAGGCGTTGCCAAGGAGCAGGTCACTCCGCACACCAATCTTGGATCAACATTTTTCTCAGTGTGCCGAAGGTGAGCTGATTGTGCCAGTCATACAGCAAGCTGCAATTTTTTTAAAACTACGAATATTATGGAATATTTGGCAACCCGGTATTTCTGACAGCTTGAATGTTTTGTCGAATATCGTGCTCGATAAGGATTCCTTCAACCGACGAACAAAACGCCTCTTCGCCAACTGGAAGGAGTCAGAGTTTTCCCATGATGATTCTCTGCAGAAGGTGGATTGTATTCTGACGTAGATCGGCGTAGACTAGGAAACCATCTTCAGCAAATCCACCTTGCTGCAGACCTGGCTGCTGGAATACGAGCTTACTCATGCGATTACGGTCCATCATTTTTCTGACCAGCAAGAATATCGACTTCTTGAAGCAGATCGAGAAGAACGGTGAGGATAGCATTCCGTCGATGAAGCTGTTGGCTCGGGATAAGAACGACAAAGACAAGGCCAATTTTGAAAAGCTGCTGGAGGCGATCAAGGGATCCAAGGATGGCAAAACGTTGGGCTTCTTCTCCAAGGACATCTTCCCGGGTGAATTCTGTGAATCATGGTGAGCCTTCGTCAAGGACAAGAGCTTCGTTACGGTGGACATCAGCGTCCCAATCGGGTACATCATGTGCTCCAAGAAGAACTCCGAGGTTATCACCATCAAGAAGGCCTGCCTGGCGACGGTTGACGTTTTCAACAAGCAACACTGTTTGTAATGGTTTATACAGTATTTTATTTTGTCTATCTTAATTAATGAAATTATTGTGAACAGGTGTATATAAATTCCATAAGTTATTGTGGTGTTGAAGTGAAGACAATTCTTGTTCTCTGGAAGTGTTATACTTTTTCAAAAAAAGTCATAAAAAGTGAAATAATTTGATACTTTCACTGTGATCTTCAGGTCATTCAGTAGCTACTCGAAGTCTGCCTCATGTGTTTGAGATAGTAATAGTGCTTTCTTTTGTGCTGCTTGCTGTTGTTGTTGGTTGGCTGCTGTTGTTGTTGTGTTCAATCTTCCTCTTATCGCGAGTAATTTGCTCTGTTCCGTGGTGCGAACGTCATACGAGATACTGCTCGAATCGACTGTTGATCTAGTACGTCTCGATTGTACACAGGGAAAGAAACTTTGTTGTGGTTCTGTCTTGCAGGCAAGGGCTATAGCTCTCATTGCATTCGGCTGTGCTCAGACAGTTTGCATGTAGTTTGGGACTGCTGTGGTCGGAAAGAGACAGATTTAACGGTTGGATGGAAAGTGAAGTGGTTGGAGACAGCGACTTGTTTTGACAAGTAGCTTGCCGTGGGACCTTTATTTGGGGGATCGACCAGATCATACACTTTAGCTCAACAAACATTAATTGTATGCTCATGAATAATATCAATGTTGCTATCGTCGACTGTGGGGATTTGACATACCGCAGTGTAGTGAATGATCAGATGGATCAACCTTTTTTCATGTTAATCGAATATTCGTAGCACTTAGAGATCAATAATTTATCGTCAATTGTATAGTTTTCATATTTTTCCGTCTGTGTTGTGGCGGTGCATTTTGTTCACCATAATTCATGAAAAAGTTTTCAGAAATTGCTAGTCAAATTGTTGTATGTTTATGCTATATTTATTGATTTTTCATTTGCAGTGTATTTATTTATTGATTTATTTATTTATTTATTTATTTATTGATTTATTTATTTATTTATTTATTTATATACAATAAGAGTTTAGGATGGATGTTACCGATATTCTGTGTGTAGTGTGCAAGAAAGTGGAATTAGATTAAAAAAATTGTATAACCTGCATGTATTGTTTTTCAAGTTGGCATTTTAAATGCAAAAATATTGTTGGTGGTGCGGTTCAACGCATACAGCAAAACATGTATTTCTGTTCCGCAAAATGCGCGGAAATATACAAACGGATTACAGAAATGAGAGACCTTAAAATCTCCGTTATTTCTTCGGTTAGTGCTGCGTTGAAGACCACAATATCTCAAATTTTTTGTGCTGAACTAAGTGCTGTTAGATCGGAGGTCCAAGCCATCACTAATGCTATCGAAAAATCTCAAGATTTTTTGTCATCAAAGTTCGACAAAATTGTTTCAGATTTCAATGAGTTGAAATCTGAAAATGAGAGTCTCAAGCAGGAACTTGCTATTCTTAAAAACTCCCAAATGTCATTGGAGGCAACAGTCCAAAACATGGAAAAACATGCTAACACAGCTGATAAACTTGCGATTTCAAACAATGCGATGTTTCTAGGTTTGCCTTCCTCTCCAAAAGAGAATGCTATTGAATTAATTCATAAAACTGCAGCAAGTATTGGAGTTATTCCAGATAAAATGTCGATTATTTCAGCTTCTAGGCTGTATTCGAGTAAGAAAAGGAATGCTATCGTACCAATAAGAGTTGTTTTTAGATCCAAAGCTGACAAAGAACTAATATTTGAGAAAAAAAGAGGACATGGAGAGCTAATGTCCACTTCTGTTGACAAATCTCTTGTTATCGATGGTAAACCCACATCTATTGTGATTCGTGATGAACTAACCCCGTCATCAATTGACCATTTGAATGAAGTGCGAAGCATGCAGCAAAGGTTGAATTTTAAGTATGCGTGGCCAAGCAGAAGTGGGGAAATTTTAATAAAAAAGGATGAAAATTCCAAACCTGAAATTGTTTGAAATAAAAATGATCTTAATCGCTTACTGGATCTCTTTTGTAAATGAGTTATTTTCATGCTTTCATTGATAACCAACGTTAGTTATTCAATTTGTTTATTAAATGTCTTAAATTATAAGAATGGATAATTTAAAGAATTTCTTCCACGATAATATTGATGATTTCAATGAAACCTGCTTAGGCAACAATCCTAGGTATTTAAGAATTCTGCAATGGAATGTGAGAGGTCTAAACGATTTAAAAAAATTTGATGATGTCCTAGAATTTTTAGATTGTTTACGTGTACAAATTGATGTGATTGTTCTAGGGGAAACGTGGCTTAAAACTGTAAATTGTTCTTTAATAAAAATTCAAGGGTTCAGCTCAATTTTTTCTTGTAGGGAAACATCTTCAGGGGGTTTAGCTGTATTTGTGCGTAACACTATTCAATACAGTACTATTGAAAATTTTTCTAATGAAGGATTTCACCACATCCATATACAACTTAAGATTAATGGAATGTACTATGATGTTCATGGTGTGTACCGTCCACCCTGTTATGATTTCAATAATTTTCATGTCATGTTAGAAAATTGGTTATCAGAAGCCCCGGCTAATCGTCCACTTTTTATCGTTGGAGATTTAAATATTCCAATGAACTTATCAAGCAACAATATAGTTGTGCGGTATAAAAATCTTATTGAATCATATGGCTATCTCTGTACTAATACTTTAGTTTCAAGACCTGCCAGTATGAATATACTGGATCATGTGGTATGTAATTTTGAAAATGCTTCTCGATTACAAAACGATACAATTTTCAGCACAGTAAGTGATCACCTTCCCATCATATCATGTTTTGAGATAGCCGTTCCTGCAAACCTTGTTAAACTAACCAAAAAATAATTAACCACAGTAGATTAAACCATGAATTCCAAACTTATATCAATGGTATCGATAGAATAGACAATGTTAATTCATGTCTTGAAAATATTACTCAAAATTACAATGCTTTGTTAGAAAAATATACAACCATAGTGACTAAAAATGTTAAAATTAAGGGTACTCAATGTCCATGGATGAATTTAGGCCTATGGCAACTTATAAAAATTAAAAATAAATATCTAAAAAAAAGTCAAAAGGAACCCTAGTGATGAACACGCAAAAGTTTTACTGGATCATGTCTCTAAAAAAGTTGAAAAGTCTAAAAGAACTTGTAAAAAAGCATATTATGAAAACATTTTGAACAATACCACTCACAATAAACTTTGGAAAAATATAAATGAAATTTTTGGACGCTCCAAAAGCGCAAATAAAATAAACTTGACTGTGAATGGAAATAGTATAACTAATGATGTAGAAAACTGTGAAGTTTTTAACGATTATTTTTCAAATATTGGTGTAAACTTAGCTGATAAGATTCCAATGTCAGATAGACGTGATCCACTGTCTGATGTCAATTATTTCAGAGACTCTATATTTTTGCGCCCTAGTGCTCCCAACGAAATCAATTGCATAATTAATGGCCTAAGTTCTAACAAAGCCCCTGGTCCAGATAATATTCCGACTAATTTATTGAAAGACAATGCTCTCGCCTTTTCAAATGTTTTGTGTCAATGTTTCAATAAAATAATTGAGTCAGGAATATATCCAGATTGTCTTAAAGTTGCAAAAGTTGCTCCTGTTTTTAAATCTGGTGATCCGTGTTTGCCTGATAATTACAGACCAATATCAACTTTGTCAATATTTAATAAAATATTTGAAAAATTATTGGTCAGTCGTTTATTAGAATTTTTTGGAAATAACAATTTTCTCTATAAATTTCAATACGGTTTCAGACAGGCTTGTAGTACAGCACACTAAACCACGAGATATTGTTGAAAAAACTCTATAGGTATGGTATCAGAGGTATTGCCTACAACATAATTGAAAGTTATCTTAAAAATCGAAAACAGTTTGTGTGCATAAATGGTGTCAGAAGCGCCTTTAAACCTGTTTCAACAGGGGTTCCACAGGGAAGTAATATTGGTCCTTTGTTATTTCTAGTTTACATAAATGATCTGGGCAATTTGACATTAAACGGTACTCCTCGATTATTTGCAGATGACACTGCAATATTTTACCCGAGTATTAATCCTCACTTAATCATTGATAGTATTAATCATGATTTGCACCAGTTGAAGATTTATTTTTCTAGTAATCTCTTGTCCCTCAATCTCCAAAAAACAAAATACATGATTTTTAGATCTTCAAGAAAAATATTGCCTAATCATTTGGAACCTAAACTTGATCAAACTGCTATTGAAAAAGTGAATTCTTTCAAATATCTGGGTGTTTACCTGGATTCTACGTTTTCTTGGGAAATACATGTAAAACAAATAGAGAAAAAAGTAGCGGCTTTATGTGGCGTTTTGAGAAAGATTTCTAGCTTTGTTCCACAACATGTCTTACTTAAGTTTTACTATGCTCACGTACATTCTTAATTACAATATATTATCATAGCTTGGGGCCTTGCATGTAAATCAAAATTAATTCAACTACAAGTTTTGCAAAATAGGTGCTTAAAAATAATTTTTAACCTACCTCCGTTATATTCAACTTTTGAACTCTATGCAAGCAGAAATCATAATGTCCTTCTAATTTTAGGTTTATGTGAACTACAGACACTCTTATTGGTACACGATATTATTCATCATGATAGAACACATTCTAATCTTGTAATCAATATTGGCAACCGTTCTCACAGTACCAGACAAGCCGGAAACTTAACAGTCATTAGAGCTTCCACAAGTCAAGGTCAAAAACGAATATCTTATATAGGTCCATTTAAATATAATGCTTTACCTAGTGAACTAAAACAAATCGTAAATCGAAATCAATTTAAACTCAAAGTTAAACACTACCTCAAAGGAAAAATCAATGAATTTCTTATGTAAACTGTATGACCCATTATAAACAGTAGTAGTAGTAAATTAGTTTATTTAACTTGGTGTTTTTAAGGATCCATTAAAAGGAGAATAACTCCACTGGGAATCCATAGAAATAACTATTTCATATTATTCAGTCTCTTTTTCTTAGATTTATTTTATTTAATTTGTAGTATATTTAAATTTCTCAGCTCGTTCTATAAAGTTCTTGTTTATTTTGTGTTGCCAATAGAGCTGAGAAAAGTTGCGTCCACTACCAGGGAGCTCACATCGAGCTTTTTGGTGTGGGGGAGAGTGGCGGGTAAAAAAGAAGAAGAAAGAAGTACCCCAAGGATCACATCATGGAGATAATCGATGCTGTCGACCAGGAGTTCTTGATTAGTCAGTAATCTTCTCCATTGAGTTTTGCGCCACTGCATGATCCAATCCATCCAAATTGTGTTGCCGTTACTGTCTCCTGATTTTTGGCAGAGTTGCCAGCCTGCTTGATTTGTAGTGTTCGATTTTATGCTAGTATTCTGATGCAGTTAATGAAAACAATAAAAAATGATGCAAAAAAGACTCATGTACTACTTAAGCTCTCAACGCTTTTACCTCCGGGTGCCCAGAAAGTGCCCGTGTCGGCCTTCACAAGCTTTTCATAGCATTAAATTTTCCGAAGTTTCACGGCAAACACTAGTGCCGCAGTTCCACCATCGAAAACCGTCCAACAAACGCGGAACTCTTTTTCTACTTCCTATTCGAGCGTACACTCTAGTAGAACAATGGAAAGCAGTCGCTAAGAATGGAGAAACGTGAATCCCTGAGCACCGGGCATAAATCAGACAACAACGGAACACGATGCCATGAAAGACTTGAAACAGACACAGCATTCAGTTTCTGCTTGAGCTACTTATTCCTCACTTCTCCCCCAATGCTCCTGGCAGCTCATTATCCGTGATGATGGAGAGAGGGTGAAGCTTGTTGAAACAGTATTCTTTTTTTTTCTAGGCAGCTCGGCTATGCCCTATTATTCCCATTTAATTTTCCATCGCTTTTTGTTGCACGCCGTTTCCGGCTTGGAAGAAAAACTAGATTTCCTCGCTGTTGGCAGCCCGGTGAATAAGCAGCGGACGGGAAGCTGTTTGGAGACTACAAACTCGACCTTTTCTAAGTGGTCGGGTGGTAAGAGGGAAGGTGAAGAATGCGAGACAAGAATGTCGAGCAACAATCGGTCGTCATCATCTTATCCCTTATGGGCGAATGCTTATGTTACCGCCCCCTCCCCCGGAATGAGACTCGACAACTTTTGTGCTTGAAATATGATATCAAGTGGCACTCAACGGGAGTCTTTCAACATGTATAGTTCGGAAAAAATGACGCAAATTCCGGAGCGCTTCCAGCTGAAAAGCTTGTACGGTTAGAGTTCTTCAAATCCCGGTAGCATCCTTGAAATGCAGTCGGGTTTGCCATTTTTTGTCGTCATCGTCGTAGTCGTAGTCCTCCTGACGCAAATCCAATCCGTTTGTAGTCTTAACTTTATTTCGTCTGGAGGAAAATGCACTGAACTTGGAGCGGGATGTACGTAATTCCATTTTGAATATAAAATTCCCACATACGATGATTGCAGAATGCACGCCAACATGTTTGCTGGATTTACTTGAAAGAATTCGTCATGATAGCTGCTCTAGGCACTGGCGTGCCAAGGGAAGAAGGCTATCCCTTTTATCTGAAATATGTTATGTTAGTTTTTAGAAGCCCTCGTGGTAGCAAAGCAAGCTTCGGCTAAAGGCTGACTAAAAGTAAATTGGAACGCCCCTCGCGCGCCGCTAGCACGCCTCTAGTGTTGGGAATCGCAAATATTTGACATTCGTTTGTTTACACTTCTATAGAGAAAAGCTGGTGCAAGTTTGATCAAAGTAGTCGATTGCGTTCAGAAATAACGTCAAATGGAACTCGAAAGAAGCAAAAATATTGTGCACAAACACCTGGAAAATCCGGAGTGGTTCGGTTTCAAGCTGGCTAAAGTGCTGAAGATGCCGAAAACAACAGTTTGTCGAGTGTTCAGAACCTACAAAGAAACCCTGAGTGTGGAAAGGAATCAGCGGACCTACGAAAAAACTGGAACCAGGGATCGTCAGCTGCGCAGCAAGGTGTTGAGGTGCGTTGAAGCCAACCTCGGTCTTTCGATCCAATATGTGGCCAGAAGGTACAACGCTAACTTTCAAACGGTGCGGAACATCCTTGCCAGGGAATTAATTAATTAATTTATCTTTATTAGGGAGGCTTTCAGCCTTGGGCTGGTTCGCCTCCAATTGCCAGGGAAGGATACAAGTCTTACAAAGCCAATAAACATCTGAACCGGCACATGACGCAGAATTCCGTAGCCAAAAAACGTGCAAGGCTCTTATACGACCGTGTTTTGACGAAACACAAGGACTGCACTTTGATCAATGACGAAACATACGTCAAACTCGATTTTAAGCAAGCTCCCGATCAAAAGTTTTACATCGCGACTGAACATGGGGATGTGCCGGGAAGATTCAAGTTCGTGCTTACCGACAAGTTCGCGAAGAAGGCCATGATTTGGCAAGCGATTTGCAGTTGTGGCCTGTAAACGGAACCATTCGCCTCATCCTCGAGGATGACATTCCAAGTTTACATCGAAGAATGCTTGAAAAAGCGTGTATTGCCGTTCATCCGCAAGTATATATAGAGGCAAAGTCATCTTTTGGCCCGATTTGGCCAGCTGGCACTACTTCAAGGTGGTCCTGGAGTGGTATACTGCCAACAAGATCGATTTTGTCCCCATTTTGAATCCTCCGAATTGCTCGGAATTTCGAACAATCGAAAAATACTGGGCAATTTCAATGCAGCGACTTCGTTGAAGCGGCGGGGCAGTTAAGGACATTCAGTAAATGCGGGCAAAATGGAAGAAATGCGCTAATTCCGTGTCCGTTTCCACTGTGCGGGCGCTGATGGGCTCCATCAAGAGGAAGGTTCGAGATTTCATTCGAACTGGAGAAATTAAACCGTCTAATGCTGTAGCTATGAAGTTTAAATAAAAGTACTATAAAGCAACCGTTAATGGACGTTTTAAACTTATTCAATCACGAATTACAGGTCTTTTTGTGCGTACCAATCTACTTTTAGTCAGCCTTTATTTGTTTGCTAAATATTCAGAAGAAAATCTATGAGTGGGTTCCAGTTCCCTGCTCGACTTCACACGCTTATGGACTTTACCTGTTATGCTGCAAGGTAGCAGTATGCAGCTCATGCTCTTGGGTGCATCAATGCGCGCAATTTGAATAAGATGATGCAATTCTTCTCATATCCGATCCAAACGATTTTCGGGGATGGTATTTTTCAATCAGCTTTCAAATCAAAAAGGATCCAATAAAGACGGTGTGAGTGACTGGAAAATTGGAAGTGTCGTAACTAGTAAATAGTTTATGTGAGATGTGGTTGGAACAATGTAAATGGCAGTAAGAATAATACTTGTTCAACCTAAAGTCTTGAAAAAAAAAATCCAATAAAATTTACTGAAATGTTCGTCTATCTAGAGATCATCTGAATAGGAAGATGGATGAGCATCAAAACAACAGCAAAGACTTATGGAAAATTTTGAAATCTTTATTAAAACCTAGTAATTGCAAATCGCGGTCCAAATCTTCTAATGGCATATTAGAACAGCCAGAACAAGTAATTACATCTAAGTTAAATGATTATTTTGTCGAAAATGTTTTATTGATTAATTAATCCATTGAATTGGTCGATGAACCTGACTTAATAAAACAGCCAGTCAAAAGTAGTTGTAGATTTGAAGGTTTTCACCAGGTTTTATTTTTCATTAGGAAAATCGGCTGGAGCAGACAATGTTAATGCTAGAGTTATTCAAGATTGCTTTCATGTCATTGGCCACATCTTGCTGGACCATTGCAAACTGGACATGTGCCACAAATTTGGAAGGAATCCTTTGTGGTTCCTATTCAAAAAGTTGCTGGAACGATTAAAGCCGAAGAGTTTCGTCCCATCAACATGTTGCACACATTAGAGAAAATTTTAGAACATGTTGTTAAAGGCCAGCTGTTGGAGTATTTAAGTAGTAATAGTTTGTTGATACCTGAACAATTGGGATATCGGGAAGGTCATTCTTGTAAAACTTACGAGTGGAATTTGGAATTACGAGTACTGCATATAAATGGTTTGAAAGCTATTTGTCTGACAGAACTCAACGGACTGTTTTTAATGATTCTGTTTACAGTCCCGTGGGGAATAACCTTGGAGTGCCCCAGGGAAGTGTATTAGGGTCCCTGTTATTTATTATATATATTAATGACTTGCGACGTGTTTTACGATTTTGCGACATTAATCTTTTTGCAGATGATACTGTGTTATTCATTGCAGCTAAGGATTTAGATTATATCGTTTTACACTTGAATGAAGATTTGCGTTCTCTAAGTAGATGGTTGAAGTATAAGCAGTTGAAATTGAATACAAGTAAAACTAAATTTATGGTAATTTCGCGGAATCAATTAAATGAGAACGTCTCTGTTGTAATTGATGATGAGACTATTGATCGCGTTCGGGAGATTAAATATCTTGGCGTGATTATTGATGACAAACTCAAGTTCAACTCTCACATTAATAATGTCATCAAGAAAATTGCCAAGAAGTATGGAATGCTATGTCGATTGAAAATCGATTTAACTATTGCCAGTAAAATACAGCTTTACAAATCAATCATCTCTCCTCATCTAGACTTTTGCCCTTCCATTTTATTTCTGTCCAATGCAACACAAATATCGAGATTACAGCGCTTGCAGAATAAAATAATGCGTTTGGTTTTGAGATGTAATAGATTCACTTCCTCAACTTTGATGCTAGACGCCTTACAATGGTAGTCGGTGAAGCAAAGAATTGTATATTTGACTATGGTGTTCATTTTTAAATTAGTTAATGGTTTGCTACCTCGATATTTGTGTGATCGAATTGAAAGAGGAAGTGACTATCATAGATATAATACTAGAAACGCGGATGAAATAAGAACACCACATTTCTTGACTTGTGCTTCACAGAATTCATTATTTTTCAAAGGAATAAATGTTTTCAATTCGATGCCTAGACACACTAAACGTTCAACAACATTAGCAGAATTTAAAAGACACTGTGATTTTTTTTATGAATTGACAAATTATGTATCTCGACGAAGTTATCTCTAACGGATTATTTTATATGGATAGCTGTCATAACGACTTTTTTTTAATATTTTTTTTAGCACTGCAAAAACTATTTTGTTCGCCACGATGGTAATGTTGGATTTTTAATATTTGATTTAATAGTAGATTAATTAAAAAAAAAAAGAAGTCTACAAAGGATTGAGTCTCGCGCGCGTATTACGGATATAGAGGACTGAATTTTACATTTGAAAAAAAAAAAACAAAATGCAATTTTGAAGCTCATCTGGAAGATACCTTGAGTTAGTAGTTAGTTTTCTGGCAAATGTTGGGGGTTCGTGAGTATTCCTGATATTGCTGAAAATTATGATAGCATCAGATTGCGGGGTTGCTAGTGTAATAGGATGCTTCGTTGATTTTTTATTAACTCTTGATTGCTTGTAATACTTATGAATATTTTAGGTGGACAAAAAGGCGAACTACGCGGACGCCTGAGCTTTACCACATTTATATCGCTGTGAAGCAACTGTTAACTCTAGAAGGAATTTATATCTGTAACTGTAACCAGTTCGATTTTGTTTGCAAACCTGGTCACATTTTTTTTTATTTAATTATCTTAAAGATAAATCGTCCAGCTCAAACCTCTCTAGGGGTAACAGTTGGGACCATCAACAGAATCATCAGTTTAATTTATTTTACAATCCACCTGACTTTGGAATTTCAGATTGAAATAAATATACAAGTCAAACTGAACCTCATTTCTCATGAGAAGTACCAATTGTATTTTAGGTTATTCTGTAAATACTTCAGCATAATTGAAGCATATATCAGGTTATTGTTGAACACAAATTAGTCTAATTTAATTCATTTCAGAAATCACCCAGCTTTGGAATTTAAATTTGAATTATTTATAATCCAATTGAACCTCAATTTCCAAGAGCAGTTTCAAAAGTAAAGGGTGTCCCACATCAAATTGCATCACGGAAAAAATGCTGTACAAAATTGCCCATTGGGTATTTTCTCTTGAACATTGGGGTAGAAGTAGTTAAGAGTGTATTTTTATCGCTGTCAGTTTATCGAAAGTTGGAAAAAATTGCGTCACCCGAAAAGCAACGTCACGAATGGATTTTGCGCAAACACCTGGAAAATCCTCAACTCTCTCATCGGGACATCGAAAAACAACTCGGAATCGTGCAGTTAACAGTGAGTGGTGTGATTAAACGTTACTACGAAATTCTGAGCATCGAACGGAAGGAAAAATGCGGTCAGAATGGATGTTCTGATCAGGATCAGGATCACAAGCGTGTCGTGAAAGCGTTTAAGCGGAATCCCAATGCTTTGGTCAGGGATGTGGCCAAAAAGTTGAATCTGTCCAAGTCTTTCGTTCAGAGAGCCAAGGACTGGGATGGACTGCATACGTGCAAAGTGCAGAAGGCTAAAAATCGTGACGAACGGCAAAATACGGTGGAAAAGTCACGGGCCCAGAAACTGTACACCCAGATGCTGACGAAGTCTCATTGTCTCATCATGGATCATGAGACTTACGTCAAGGCGAACTTCCGGCAGCTTGCGAGGCTACTGTTCTTCACCGCCCAGCACAAGTTTGATGTTCCGGAGGAAGTAAGGAAGCAGAAACATTCAAAGTTTGCCAAGAAATACACGATTTGACAAGCGATCTGCTCATGTGGCAAACGGAGTGCGGCGTTCGTGACTACCGGGACAAGCTTCCTCTGTTGAAGCAACACGAGGGCCCTACGATTTTCTGGCCGGATCTAGCTTCGTGCCACTATTCAAATGTTGTCCTGGAGTGGTACGAAGCCAACGGGGTCACTTTCGTACCCAAAGACATGAACCCCACCAACGCACCGGAACTAAGACCTATCGAAAAATACTGGGCTATTATGAAGCAGGCACTACGAAAGCATCCCAAGGAGGTCAAATCTGAGGAAGACATGAAGAAAAACTGGGTTTCCGTACAGAAGAACCTGCAGCCAGATGGTGTACAGAACCTAATGAGTGGAGTTAAGCGTAAGGTGCGAGCGTACGGTTATGGTATTGAAGTTGAATGAAATAAATATTCCAAGAGCTTACTGGCTTTGCAAATTCAATTTGAAATATATATAAGTCAAACTGAACCTCAATGCTCATGAGTTGATTCAAAAGTATTTGAGATAATTCTGTAAAAATGTCAGTATGTTTGGAGCATAGACTTGCATGTATCGGGGTATTATAGAAAAAAGTTACCTTATTTTATTTCAGATTGAATTATTTATAAGTCAAATTGAACCTCAATTCTCATGAGGTTCCAAAAGGATTTTTAGTTATTCTGTAAAGATTCCAGCATATAAAATAATTAGACCTAGGGGAATTTACGTATTCTCGGCAACCTAAGCAGCGACGTTCATTCTATATCCTTTTTCTCTAAGGAATGCACACATATGCAGTATTGGTTTGTTTACAATCTTTTGCTGCCAGCTGCTCTAACAATTTCAGTCGAAAGAATTGTCAAAAACTGTTTTGAAACGCTTTTACAAAGCTCCAATCTTCTCTAGTGAGAGCGAGTATTGTCGGCAACCAGTTTTTCTTCGGCAACCGTTCCATTTAAACTGCATGTAAATCTGCTGATCTATTATCGGCAACTCGAAATCAGCTACAATTTGTAGTGCGTGTGTTGCATTTCAAGAAAACCTTGCTAGATTGCTTTTTCTCAGTGGTAAAAATATAGTCAAATTGAAGCTGAAAGCATAAAGAATCGTTTGTATGCATTCAGCGAAGTGTTTTCGTAAGAAAATCCATGCGTTGTGAAAAATCCGTTTGTAAACAAACGGTTTGGTTGACGTTTCCTCTCGAACTCGCGGTGGTGCATTAAAAAGGTCTATACAGGGTGTTCAGTTTCTTAGTGCAAATATATTAAGGGGCGATAGAAGATCATATTGGATGAAGAAAAAGTTCTACGCATATGATCGAATTTGATAGATTACTGAGTTATTAAACTATTTCTTGTTTGGTCAATACTTGGCATAAATTGGCTCTAACTAAAAAAACTACTTAGCACAAAATTATCGACTCCTATCGACAGCCTAAAAAAAAAATGCCTTATAGCATGCTTGGCATACACAGTTTTGGTCACGAACAGCTCATTTGCTAATACCTTTCCACACAGTTGACAAAACATAGTTCAGTTTGAAGCAGTAGATACACCCAACCGGTGGATGTAAGATTCGCTTACAATTATGTGGGATTCATCATCAGAGGATGTAAGTGGAGACCGCATGAACCGAGGATGCGATATACCTAGCTGCGGTCCGATGTAAGAAAATTGGAGACCGAAAAATGTGGAGTGTATTAGTGAGTGAAATTAATTATGTCGCAAAAAAATAGAAAAAAGGTTGCCGACTGGACTCGAACCACGGACGTTGCGACTATCAGACCTGTGCTTTCTCCACTGCTCTCTCCATGCTCCTGAATATGGATAGCCTAAAAGCAAAGATGAAGCGCTCATTTTCTCGCATGCTCGACTTCGTATGCTTTTTCTGCTGGAGAGATTCGAGATAAGTGTGTGCGTCGTTCTACAATGTTCTGCAATGTGCGTCGTTCTACAAGCTTACTGGTATAGTCGAAAGCGTAGATGGAACACGAAATAAAAAAAGACAAAAAACCATTACATCGCCTGCATGGTCAATTTCTAACATTCGTTGCGATGTTCATGAACAGAGGATGATAGGAAACGGAACTAACATTCATTGTAATAGATTTTTGGTTTGCGTGTAGAATAAAGTTTAATCTTGTTATAGGTACGTAAGAAAAAGTAGATTTTAATTTTAGTAATAAACTGTATATATTTTTGTGTTGTAAAAATCAAGTGAGAAATACTCACTGCACATCTCAGACTAAAGGGCGAACACGAAATTATTTCGACGCATTCAACAGGGCATAACTTTTTTACCATTGGGTAAAAATCAACCAAATTTTGCACACTTTCTCATTGATGTGTATTGTGTACATGCTGTCAAACTCGAAGTCGTGTTTTTCGATTCAACGAAAATGGAGGTGAACCAACGCGAGTTGAGAAAACAAATTCTTTCCAAACACCTGGAATTTCCTGACCTGTCGCACCGGCAGTTGGGAAAAATGTTGAACATTCACCATTCAACCGGCGGTTGACGTTGGACCACGGCAAAGGAGCTGGAAGAAAACCGGGACCGGAGAACAAAACGACGGAGGGAAAGGTGAAGCGGATGATTAAAGCAAATCCCAACGTCTCAAGCCGTGATTTGGCTAAAAAGATCGGCATGTCGCAGAGCTACGTCCAGAATGCAAAGAAGAGAGCTGGACTACATACATACAAGGTACAGAACTTCCCAAACCGCGATGAGCGGCAACAATCGACGGCTAAAACTCGGGCACGGAAGCTCTACGAGAAGATGCTGACAAAATATGGCCGCTGTGTGATGGACGACGAAACGTATATAAAAGCCGGTTTTAAGCAAATTCCGGGGTTGGAGTTTTTCACCGGCAAGAGCAAGTTCGATGTGGACGACAAATTTAAGAAGAAGAAAATGTCGAAGTTCGCCTCCAAATATCTCATTTGGCAGGCCATCTGCTCTTGCGGACTGAGGAGTGAGCCTTTCGTGACAAAGGGCACAGTAAATGGCGAGATCTACAAATCTGAGTGCCTCGAGAAGCGCCTTTTGCCGTTCTTGCAGCAGCACGACGAAGCTCCGCTATTTTGGCCAGATTTGGCATCATGCCACTATTCTAAAAGTGTCCTGGAGTGGTATGAGGCCAATTCTGTCCATTTTGTTCCAAAGGACATGAATCCGCCAAACTGTCCGGAGCTGCGCCCGGTGGAGCAGTACTGGGCAATAATGTTACTGTCGACGTCTGTATGCAGCGTGCACAGCACACTTGATCGCCGCGTGGAGTGACGGTCTGATAAGTGTGACCCAAGTCCCCGGCAAAGTGACAGATCACCTTAGTTTCACGTACCCCCTTGCAAATAGTAGATGGCACCACACAACGTACACAAAGGGATTGTGCTTCACCGCCGCAACGGTTCCAACTAACAAATTTCGCAAGGTAAACGCTTAACTCATTTCCTTTATACAGCCTCAAGCTGTATTCAAGCGTTATACGATATGAGGAAACCTTTACTTAACCTCTATACAAGCAAATCTGGTGAACTTAGTCAGCTACTTATGGCTGTTGTGACGGTTGGGACAAGCTCTTATTGCATATCGATTTACGCTTCTATACCGCGTTATTCTGCTGTTTAGTTGTGTGTGAACTTGAAAGGCGCTTACTCAACCTTTACCCGATTATCCAATAATCACTACACAGGTTTCTCTTGACGCCAAGTTAAATATTGTTTACGCTGTTTTTGTTGGAGGAATTTATCAAGTTTATTTTACTGCGAATCAAATTAATCAAAAATTAGTTATAAGCACACCACCAAATTATTTTCACTGTACCGGAACCTGGAATCGAACTCAAGACGACCGCAATTGGCGAACCTTGATACTACCAACTTCGCTACGCCAACACTTTGAACTGACGTAAACAAATTTATATGCCCTTCAACAACAAGATTGCTGAGTAGAGGCTTTATAATAGTGCACATTAATCACTTTTCTCGACTAAAGGGTGTCCACGATGAAATTGCCACACTATGAAATTGCTCTAACTTTTTAACCGTTGGGTAGAATTTAATGAAAATTTGGGTGGATTTAGTTCATAGTGCATTATTTACATCCTGCAAGTTTTAAAGTCCTGTGATCAAAACTCGCGGAAATGGAGTCGAAATAACAGCTCGTGCGTGATAAAATCTTGCGCATTCATCACGAGAACAAGGATCTCTCGCATCGTTCCATCGCTAAAACGTTGGGAATCGCGAATTCCACGGTGTCGCGAGTGATTAAGCGGTTCGAGGAACGGTTGACCACCGATCGGAAGCCCAGAAGTGAAGGAAAAAGTATTCCGTACAACACCAAAAATCACAACCGCGTAGTTGGGGCCTTCAACCGAAATCCGAACGCCTCCGTTAGGGATGTGGCTAAGAAGCTGCACCTAAGCCGAAGTTTTGTCCAGAAGGCCAAAACTAAGGCTGGGCTTCGAACGTTCAAGGTACAAAAGGCCCCTAATCGCGACGAGAAGCAGAACAAGTCCGCCAAAACCCGTGCCAGGAAGTTGTACCTCAACATGCTGACGAAAGTTGAATGCTGCATCATGGACGACGAAACATATGTGAAGGCCGACTTCAAACAGATCCCCGGCAACCTGTTTTTCACGGCCAAGGATAAGTTCAGCGTTCCGGAGCATGTCCGCACTCAGAAGATGTCCAAATTTGCGAAGAAATTCCTGGTTTGGCAAGCCATCTGCACGTGCGGGAAGCGGAGTGCACCTTTCGTGACCCAGGAAACGATGAACGGACATGTGTACATAAAAGAGTGCCTCCAGAAGCGGCTGCTTCCTCTCCTGAAGGCCCACAACGTCCCAACAATCTTCTGGCCGGATTTGGCCTCACGCCACTACTCCAAGAACGTGCTGAAGTGGTATGCGGACAATAAGGTCAATTTCGTGCCGAAAATGTTCAACCCTCCCAACACTCCGGAGCTCCGCCCCATCGAAAAGTACTGGGCGATTATGAAGCAGCACCTTCTTAAACGACCTAAGGTAGTGAAGACAGTCGAGGAACTGAAGAAAGTATGGGTTTACATGCAAAAAACGGTTGATGGAAAATGGTTGCGTATGGACTGTAAATAAAATACGAGTAAAATGGTAAAATGAAGTTTAATAGTTATTTCTCAATCCCTGAAAATTTGATGGCAATCGGATGAAAACTCGAATTTTGCGAATCAATTTTGTGTGTGGCAATTTCATCGTGGACACCCTTTACTAAACATATAGTCAAAGGTTTTATGTGTCAAACACTTGCCTTTCAACCTCTTGTTGTACCTAAAAAGTACAAAATATCTTTATAACATCTAATGATTCCAAATTTCCGAAAATATTTTTTTATTGGAAATGAGTGGAAGCAAGCCTGGCTGAGTGTACAATTTATTCCCACTCCCGCTCTCGTTAATCTGACGACTCGATAGTTCAATATCATGGTCTGTTATAAAGCTTTTTTATACATTAATTTATATGGATTTGACAGCCGGATTATCGGATCAATTCCACTAATCCGGCCACAAATTTGTCGCATTAGCAGGTAGATACTGTAACTACGCTCTTACTCGCTGCAAATCCATTATTTTTTGGCCATCATCGACGATAATAGCAATAGCGTCGAAATCACCGAAAGTATCCTCGTTCAATTCTCATTTGGTTTGATTAATTCGAAATGCTAACATTAAGCTTTAGTGTGATGATTTATTAGCTAGAGAATGATCTTTAGAAGAGGGTAGGTGGATAGTTCCGTTAGAGTACGGCAGTATGAAAATTGAATAGAAGTTGAAAATGAGCGAAGGGCCATTAATGCGACAGTTTTTTAAGATCGACGCACATTTTTGCCTAACCCGTACGACCTGTGGAATAGTTCTAGCGACGTTTTCATCACTACACATCACAAAAAAAAAACACTTTGAATGTAACAACTCAAGGCGGGAGTAGCCGTCAACAATGCTGATGATGGTACAGCACGCAACAACCACCCTACTGCCTTCTCTCTGAGATGATCACGTTGGTCATGACGAGAGGAGTAACACAATAGTTGGGTAAAGAAGAACTGCATTATAACACACCATCGACTGGAAATGCTCTCGCAACGTGGGGCTTTAGGTAGTGATGAAAACGTCGTTAGAACTATTCCACGGCCGCAGTCAGTTTATGAGCAAAAAGAGGGACGCACATTTTTGCCTGTGGAGTTGGAGACAAGTCCCCGCGTACATCGTACGGGTTAGGCAAAAATGTGCGTCGATCTTAAAAAACTGTCGCATTAATGGCCCTTCGCTCATTTTCAACTTCTATTCAATTTTCATACTGCCGTACTCTAACGGAACTATTCACCTACACTCTTCTAAAGATCATTCTCTAGCTAATAAATCATCACACTAAAGCTTCATGTTAGCATTTCCAACCAACTCTGAAAATCGTTAACTTCGCGTATGAAGTAACATAAAAAAAAAAAACACTTTGAATGTTGATTAATTCGATGACAATCACATATTTTCGTTCAAAAAATCATACGTAAAAGCTTTTGGTTCTGTTCTGCTCAAATACCAACGAGACTATCACCCCTATTCTGTATTTCGTTTCGAACGAAATTCTCATACAAAAAAAAAATATTTTTTTGTATGAGAATTTTGTTCGAAACGAAATACAGAATAGGGGTGTATATACACAACACCAGAGTTTTTAAAGTGATTATGAATTGTGCATTCGACTGGAAATCAAAACGACATTCCCCGCTGGCATCACTGGACTTCCTATGTTGCTAATGTTTATTGATACTAGAGAGGGTTCAGTATAAGGGAGGAGCGGACTGGTTGGTTTTGAGCCAAACGAACTGTCACAGCCAGAGCCAATCGAGCAGCGCCTATCTTGATTGCATTGGCAGTGTTGCTAGAATTCACCTAGGTATAGGTTGCCAAGGCAGTTTGTTTTGAATCCGTGCCTCTCTTATACTAGACCCTCTCTAATTGATACCAACGAACTATTTGTTTGCTTTCGCGATCCAGGTTACTCTGTGACTGCTCCATTTTCACTGCTTCACTTCTAAAAACTAACTTTAAACTCACTGCGCAAAAATTGCCTGTTTACAACTTCAAAGTGCGCCATTTTGAACTTAGGAAAAGTTGATATCAGAACCATTTACCCAGAATCTGGGTAGATCCCACTCATCTGAGCAAAACCAGTTTACTATTTTTTTGAAAACTCCATACAGCACGCAAAATTGAGTGCCAACAAGAACATAGGCTAACAATTTCTCAGCTGAAAATTTTCTCATACCTATTACAAATTTAAGCTCTCAAAAAATTAAAGTTTCCAATGTCTATGATCTTTAATTAAGGGCCGTGTTCAGAATCCTATTTATAGCGGAATTGGTTCTAACGTTGGCCTATGGATCTAAGATTGGGCTCATCGCTAAAAAACTGCTATTTATCAATTTTATCTGGATGAACGCGTCATTGGGATGGTACTAATGGACATTTTTGATCGCTATTGAAAATTTAGTAGATTGCTGAATTTATGTATGGGCCCAAATTAGGGACATTACATCGATTGTCCCTATTATCTTAAAATGAAAGCCTGAAAAACAAAATTAAGACGCACTAAACTAATGATACGGGGTATAAAATAATTAATGAAATTACTGGTCCCAATGGATTTATGTTACAAACAGAAAAAAAAGATCACAAGGTATAAACGAACTTGATGAGTTAATATCTAACTAAAATGTAAATGAAATCGCAACGATTTACCGGAGCTAACAATACGAAGACATGCAACTCTCTTTCGATCTCAAGTGCCCAGGCAATAAAGTGACTGAGTTAAGAAACCCCAACCCCAAGCCCCCATCAGCGACTCACCCATGAAGATATCGATCAGCCTGGCCGAAATCTTCCGGTGCCTGGGAATGAACAGCGAAAACTGCTCCTGCCGGCCCAGGGACATCGGAATCCTCAGATCCGGCAGGGCGATACCCCGAACCGGGATGCGTTCCTCCGCCAGTTCGCCGAATCGGTTCTGGATCTCCGGTCCGATCGGCCGATAGCGATCCGTCAGATAGTTATCCGGCACATCGAACACCGACTTGCCCTTGCCCATGAAGATGGGTTCCCGTGGGCGGTCGTACAACAGCAGCAGGTTCTTCTTGTAGTTCATCCTGTTCCGACGACTTTGGTTGTAAGCAGAAAAAAAAACAAATCGCACGCTCGCGGTGGCTGTCAAACTGAAACTGATGACCTCGGGATGGGAAAGGGGACGCTTTTATAGTGTTTCAGTGCGTGTGCATGGCGACGCGTCATCTGCGTTAACCGAGGCCATGGACACTATCAGCGTGATTTGATTTCGGCCGACGCTGCAGCCCATGGGGCGAGGTCGTTGCTTTATCCAGCTGACCGCAAGTTGTGATAATGACCTTTTCGCAGCCGCCGCCGCCGTCGTTGTTTCAAGTGATGCGTAAGAGCTTACTGATTTTTATTTTTGTGGCAGTTCTAGAGAACATGTGAGAGAAATGGTATGTCTAGAGCAGATTACGATATGAAAAATATGGAAGGCGGAAGTGATTCGACAACCGCAGGTTGATCTTCATGTTTGAACTTGCGATGAGATGTGGAACAGGAGGTAGGAATGTTCTAAAGGATAGCACTGAATCGAGGGGTTTGGGGATGGCGAAGATTCCTAAAACGATATATTTATCGGGAATATTTCAAGTGAGTTCTGGAAAACAAACATCCTTAATATGATACTTTCTATTATTTATAGAATGCTCGTTAAAAATTAAATGTCATATCAGCACTTTGATTAACAACTTTCCAACGGCAATAAACTTTAAAACTAATTATCGATTCATTTCCCCGTCACCACCGGCATCATCCGTCAGATTAGCGTATTAATTTTTCATCATCTGTCAGTTGCACACCTACCGTGTCAGCCACGTTCTTTATGTGCTGAGAGAAAAAAATTGGATTAATTCACCTATGGTGAGATCTGACCCTTCTTGCTAATATAAATTCCAACAAAAGTGCTCATGTGATGTGATGTGAAAGATAATAGTAGTAGTTAAAATTTTGTTTATTGCTGTTGATTATGGTAGTACATTGATTTATCATTTTAATTGATTAGCCTACCTGGCTATTCATCTTTGTTTAATTTGATATTCTAATTTAGTATTTCCGTTTTTCAACTAGTTTACAGAATACCCCTTTGGGGATGTGTTTTATTTGAATTGAAAAAAGTGATAACCTACCTAACTACGAGTATAACTTAACCTAACGTGCTAGATCACGTATGATCTGATGATTTGATCTCAGACAGGTGTCTCTGAACCTTTCCAGGATGAATACTCTCCGTTCTTCTAATGTCTGAATTCCAACCAGAAGGTGGATCTCAGAATTTCTAGTCCGCGGGGGACTGTTTAGGACCATCCTAAGGATCTTGTTCTGCATCCTTTGGAGTTTAAGGTGATGGCATTTTGCGCAACTCTCCCAGATTGGCATACCATACTCGATTACAGGAATGATGATTTGTTTGTAGACAGCAAGCTTATTTTTCAGGGACAGGGTTGACTTCCTGTTGATAAGTGGATACAACGATCTTAGATCAAGATGTTGCACTTGGTTTTCGTTTTGTCAACGTGCTCCCTGAAAAGAAGCTTGCTGTCTAGTGTCAGCCCGAGGTACACGACCTCTTTGGACCATTCCACCACTGTGCCGTTCAGGCAGATCTTGTTATTCTCCGACGGAACAAGTCTAGGAGATTTAGAGTGTGGAAAGATAATGACCTGGGTCTTTGCCGCGTTGATACGGATCTTCCAGCTGTTGAAATATTCAGACAGGACGTCCAGGCCTCTCTGAAGTTTGGCAGTCATAGCTCCGATGACTCTACCCTTGTAGACGATGGATGTGTCATCCAGCAAACAGAGACAACGATCCACCATCAGGGAGAGCCGGCATATCGGAGGTGAACAATTGTGCTGCAATTTGAACACCAGGCCATCATGCCAGACATAGTCGAACGCTTTTTCAACGTCCAACAACGCCATGGCAGATGTTTTCGAAACAGACTTGTTCCGTCTGAGAATGTTTGTTACTCGAGTCAGCTGGTGGACGGTCGAACGACCTTTCCGAAAACCAAACTGTTCCTCGAGTAACAAGATGTTTTCTTCGGCAGATGTTAGGAGCCGGTGGTAGACAGCTCTTTCGAACAGTTTTGATAACCCTGAGAGAAGGCTGATTGGTCGATAACTTGAAGGAGAGGACGGATCCTTTCCAGGTTTCCGGATGTGTATGACTTTAGCTGACTTCCAACACGAGGGGAAGTAGCCAAGTCTGAGTCACTGATTAAAAATCAGAGATGGTTGTAGAATCTGGAACTCAAGTGTTTGAGTTCCAGATTCAGGATGTTGTCGAAACCTGGGGCCTTCATGTTTTTAGATGATTTGATATAGGCCAACAGTTCGTCAGCCGTAATCTCGGATTCCTCTGGAAAAATGTTAGGAATCTGATGAAGATTGGTTGCATTTTCAGTAACCTCAGATTCATGAGGACTGACGATGTTTTGTCCGAGATTATGGGAGCAGACGAAGTGTTGACCTATCGCGGCAGCCTTCTCTTCAGGAGTTATCAGATGAACCACTGGGTCGCCGGGACGATCCAGTGGGGTCAGTGGTGGAATGGGCCTAGGCTTGTTTTTAAGAATTTTTGTAAGTTTCCAGAAGGGCTTAGCACAATCTGGGAGAGAGCGGATCTTACTAGCAAAATCGTTATTTCTGAGATCCACCCTGAATGATCTTTGCTAATCGATTACAATTGGTCTTCAAGTAAGGCAGGCCAGTACGCTGGTGTTATGGAGTCTAATGAGATCTTTGGTAGGGCTGTAAAGGTTCAAAGTGCTACTCACCTGTCTGGATACTGGCACGTGTTGTTCCCTGGCCCGGGAAATCGCCTCCTCGATGGTTTGTAGACACCGGTCAACATCTTCGGACGTCCCCGGTTGGACATCGTAGTCGATGGTTGTGTCGACGCAGTATTGATATTGCGCCCAGTTGACTCGATGGTAGTTGCGCCGAAAAGCTTCGAATCGGTTTACTGAGGATGCAACTTCGGCCACCACCGGGTAGTGGTCCGAGCTCAGCTCCTGGAATGCCACAGGTTGCGAGATGTTGTGTCCCATGTTGCTTTCGAAGATGTCGATGGTCGCATGGACCCCAGACCGACTCATCCGGGTGGGAGAGTCCAGGGCCAAGATGGTATAGTGGCCCTCTTGCAGGTCTTCATTGAGGATGATGCCGTTACTATTGCTCCGACCGTTGCCCCAAGCTTGGTGTTTTGCGTTCAGATCGCCAGCGATGATAAAGTTCCCGCTCCTCCGGGTGAGTTTGATGATGTCTTTCCGGAGGGCCACTGACGACCCGTCCCTGATGTTGGTTTACTATTACGTTCCAATTTGCTATTTTTATAGCTTCACGGTCCATACTTGGTGACGAGTGACAAGGCAGCATGAAGCTGTTCTGATCGAGTCTTGCAGGTGCGCAGAATGACGATCACCTCTGCAACCAGCGTTACTAGTTCCTCTGATGTTAACGGAGATTCGTCAACTGAGTCACCTGAGGCAACACGGGCAAACGATAGTCCAGGCGCCGAGGCAGAAGCTTGATTTGGCAGAGCTGCAGCAGCAGTGAGGCGATGCTGAGCTGAGGGGGCGGCTCGTTGACTGTTGTTGAGAGGTAGCGGTGGAAGATTTGGGACCAAACGACGAGGATGGATTGCCGGGTATTGTTCGTCCGTGATGGCTGGTGGTGCACGTTTATTTCGATGCCAGCCTGGCTGGTTGCTAGTAGCCACCTTCTTCCTCATGGTGATGAATTCCGTTTGCTTGGGGCAGTCCCGAGTAGTGACACGGTGAGTTCCGCCGCAATTCACGCACTTCGGGTCGGTGTCATCAGCTTGAGCACAGGTCGCCGTCGAGTGGGCCATAGCACACTTGTCGCAGCGTGGTTTCATATGACAGTTCTTCGTACCATGGCCGAAGGAGAGGCAACTTGTGCATTGGGTCACATCGCGGTGTTGCGGCTTGTATTATTCCTAGTCGATAATGACCTGCAACAGGTCACGTATGTTGCTCTTGAGCGCAGCAAGGGTGGTGGAGCCCTTCGTGAGGTGGACCAGAAACAGTTGGTCACGATAGTTGGTATTGGGCATTAGCCGTCGATTAATTGGGTGGACTGCCTCTGGTTTCAATCCGAGCCTCACCAGTTCATCTTTTACGGTTGCCGCTTCGTACGACGGCAGACCTCGTAAAACAACCTTCAATGGTTTCATCGAAGGCAAATCGTGAGTGTAAAACTCCACTGTGCTGTTCTTCAGCAAGTCACCGACCGACTTGTACTGCTGTAGGCTGGAGCACATGATCTTTGCTCCAACGCTACAGATTTTGAATCGCGGGAACAATTTGCGTTTTGCCAGCTCATCCCTACACAGCAAAAAAATAATTTTGATATCACATCAAAGTGGATGCACTACAATCATGTCTAAAATTTCATGTAATTTTTATGACCACATAAATAAACAAATGCAGTAAAAGCAGCGTAATGTCAGTTCATGCATTGTATTAATGATAATTTTGTCCTTTTTAGCAAGTAATATTACACCATATTTTCGACATGATTGTAGTGCACCCACTTTGACGTGATATCAAAATTATTTTTTTGCTGTGTAAGCTGGGCGACGTCCTTCATCGGGGTAAACAGCGGGAAAATCCGCTCCTTTTTTGCAATTTCAGCGGCGTCACCACCGCCATTTTCTACTCCGAGCACCGAAAATTGGTTGCTCTGTAGCATTAAATTTGCTGCGTCATCCGAAGCAGTGCTGGGATCCGTTTGGGCCTTCTTGCTAGAGCCCTCCGATGCAGGAGCAGTAGTATAGGTACTGCTAGACGGTCTAGCAACGAATGATGTGAAAGATGAGCTGTCGTGTGATTTCAGGCTATCCTGGGGTACCCGGAACACAGATGCGCCAACTTCATGGAATTATTGAGTGGGAGGGGACAATGGCAGGAGATTAACCAGTTAACCAATTAACCGATTCCACAAATATTCAATAGCGTTGTTATGGGACCATAGTACCTTTCATAGCAATTGTTGTGTCTAATCCCTTTCATTGGTTGCCTAGAAACATGAATCCCAATATTTTTCCACAACGGTTAAAAAATTGGTTTTCCAAGTGGTATGTATACCCTTCTCTGTAAGAAGAGTAAAAATGGCACTTCGATGTCGTTGATGCTGCAGCTGGTATGGTGAAAAATCATTTTCCCATTTATCGCTCGGGCCGGCCTTTCTTAAATCAACAAGCTTTTTGCTAAACTTCTACGCCTGGATGTATGCCGAAAGGCTATAATATCACTCGGAAACACAATTTTCGATGTGTGAGTCATGTGCAAATCGACATCACAGCGAAATGAATTGTAGATTTTTGTCTGTTTAATTAACATTAAATATCAATTTTTACAAATTATGGTCCCACGCTCCTGTCAATTTAAATCCATCGGTATGCACACGGCCGATGATAGTAGCTCAGTAACAGAGTCGAATTCAAGTCAAAATTGCAAAAAGTGAGTAAAATTATTCTTTTTTTCCGGGAAAAACTGCTTGAATGTTAGGATTTTTTTTGTGTCTAGGAGTATACCAATAGACTGAAGAAATATCTCTCAATTTTCCTCATATTGAAGAAGTACTTCCTGGAAAATCGAGGAAAAATTTACTCATTTATACGAGAAACTTTCACCATGTGGATTAATGTCGACTGTATTTTTCTCTTTCCCTCGCAGATATATCGCCATTGTGCATCCGTTGCGGCATCGAACGTCTCGGAAAAAGGCGCGCCTGTTCCTGCTGATAATCTGGGCGCTGAGCTGCGTCCTGGCCGCACCCTGCCTCATGTACTCGACTGTGATGACAAAGCGGTGAGTATCGGTCCCGGGAAAGAAAACACAATCGGGCGCAATGGGATGGGATGTTGTTATAATGCCTGTCGTTGTTTGTCAATTTTGTTATCTTATGGATTAGTCAGCTGAACATAACTTGGCAGAACTCATCGGGACATGTGCCTAGCGAGCGATGATGCTGTAGTGGTTAATGATTCAGAAGGCACGGATACCGAAATTTATATTCCTATGGCCATGAAATTTGAGTATTATTTTTCCAGCTAATCCTATGCTAATTTATTCAGTGTTTGTTTATGGCGGAATGCTCAAGCCAGCATTATGCTGGATTTAATTCGTGACTGGAACTGAACTTAAATTGAAGATTTTTAAACTACTTTCTTCATGGCCTATGATGCTTAAACATCTTGGAAGTATGATTGAAATAGTCTCTGTTCATGTGCTAAGATCAGCGTTTCTCAATCTATTGATGAATCTACGTTACGGTCGGCCAGCGGATGGAAATGATGTGAAAATGATAATGACGTTTTGCTAGCTGTCAAATCGTATGGAATATTTTTTAGTACATCATCACTTTTGTGGTTTTGGATTTCAAACCTAGGTGTCGCATGCACTGGTGCAGTTTCGCGTAGATTCATCAATTGATTGGGAGATTGACGTAAAAGCTCGACGCAGATGTCGCCACTGCATGATGATGATAATGTTGACAGACTGCATATAAAATTCGTGAAAATTAGCATTAAATCATAATTTTCATCAAGCCTGCGTAAAATCCTTCCAATATAACATTTGAATTGAAGAAGAAAATGTTTTCACGATCAGACTGATGTGCATCTTTGACTTTTCCAGATGAACTTTCATAAGATATATTCATTTTATTTCACAGCTCTATCAACGCTGCATCGTACATATGATGTAAACAGAAGTAAATTGCTCAATTACTCAAAATAAAGATGATTTGTCATCGTGTTATCACTTTATAAACCATCGAGCACCATTCGTTGCGTTTTCCGTCGAAAATTTTGAGTATCAATATGTTTACCTAAAAAAGGTCAAAATATTATTATACAACCATTTCTCCATTATCACCAGCATGATGCAATCTTTTCTAAGTAAATTCACTTAATTTCCACTTTCATCCTAGTGTAAATTGCACATACTCACCATTTTCCGAAAAATGCAGCTGCACAGGAGGAAACCTCTACCTGTGGGTGCAAACTTGTTATGCATAATTTTCCATGAAAACATCTCCGATCCAGACCGAAATAATAACAGTTAGTTTGCAAACACGTTCTATTACACGATTCAAGCAAAAGTTTCCACTGGAAATTATTAGTTTTTCTTTATGTACCGATTTGCCCCAAAAATCGTCCGTTTTACTTGGAGAATTTGGAAACTATCCTCCTTCTATTGTTTCTCACTTCGAAATGTAGGTGGCAAAAGCTTGGAAAAGTTTCACTGCAAGACGCCAATTAATCTACGCGAAACTGCACCAGTGCATGCTACACCTAGGTTTGAAATCCAAAACTACAAAAGTGATGATGTACTAAAAAATATTCCATACGACAGCTAGCAAAACGTCATTATCATTTTCACATCATTTCCATCTGCTGGCCGACCGTAACGTAGATTCATCAATAGGTCACGGCAGTGCTGCAAAGTCTCGACAATACATGGCGATATTCAAGAGTATCTCTTCTAATAAAAAAGATGTTCCCAATTATAGTAAAAAATATGAATAAATTCAAATTGATTTAATTGAACCCCGAATTTAATTTAATTTGAACCGCTCGTATCTCGTGACATTTTTGGGAGTAGTAGTTATCCAGCACTTCCATGGCCAATCTGTAGCGGTTATCTAGAATAGCCGACTCACACACGGTGACATCCCGTGCTATCTTTCGGACGTCTGGCCCACCGAAACACATTAGAGCCTTAAACATCTCATCGTGATCATCGATGCCTTTCAAGATCAAATAGGAAACGAATTGATCTTTCCATAATTCCCAGTGTGGTGTGTACTCGTCGATCCGCCGCCGATTTCAGAAAATGGGTGGTTGTTGAAATTCCACTGTAAATTATTATTTTATTTATTATTATTAGAGTGAAAAATACTGACATGTTTACTCATTAAGTTTGATTGTTGCTCAGCAACCTGTTCTCTCCTGTTTTGGAGTCATCAACATTTCGTATGAAGTTGTCATAGCAACGCCCAAAATTTTTCCCATGTTTCGTTTAACGGACCGGAATTATGTATTACCTTCGTTTTACTTTTCTCTAGCGCTACGGACCGGATTATTTTACACGGAATTTCCTTCATTTCTTCGTAAGAAATGGGCTGAAATTTCCATGAATCGCTTCGTTCGTTTGGACAGAAACGGGTCGGAAAATTCCCTGCGTTTCTAGCTGGAGAGTAGACCGAAATTGCTTGATGACATTCCCTTTACTCCAGGGGCGTCGCGTACCTCATTCGTTTTCTTAACTAATTCAAGTTGAACATTGCATTAGGTCCTAAGTAAATTGATCGATTCTCTTCGTCGACTTTCTCTTTCGTTAAAAACCTTAGCACATAGCCATTTCTTGTTGTGTTTGTCGTATTAGATACTAGATAAAAGCTTCTTTTATCGATCTGTGTGCTGAAAATACCTGGGAGTGTCTTTACATAGCCGTGGAGATACAAAGAGAAAGTCAACGGAGAGAATCTGTCAATGTTACTTAGGACCTCATGCAATGTTCAGCTTGAATTATCTTTTCTATTAAAAAAAAAACTATCCGTCAAACACTTCCGAAAACATTTTTTGATACAAAACAGTGTCAAAATCTAGCGAAAATTCATGGAGTCCCCTGGGTAGCAAACTCGAATTAATCACCTCTTTATTCGACAGAACAACACTTTCAGAATGCACCAGGGGAAGCTTATAAGTTTTGACAGGCGCACCGGCACAACTATCGGTAAATGAGAGATTCACAGCTGACAAGAGAGTGAGAGCGAACTTTTGCGCTCTCTTTCTCCATTACTCTCTTCGTCTGCAATCACACGGCGAATGAGAACGACTCAAATTTGAGTTTAGTTCACTCATAATCGCCAAAAGTGCAGGAACTCAGCGATGAGTTAATTTGCCCAATGTTTTCCCAGGTTTTTCCAGGATTTTCCAGGGAAAAATTCCTGAATTTGAGAAAAGTAAAGATTGGATTCACTCAGTCTATTGGTACTACTCCGAGACTGAATAAAATTTTCGTCAATTTCCTCATTTCCCGGCAGATTTTTTAGGTTTTCCACAGGAAACCATGAGACAAATTTTACTCATCGCTGAGTTCCTGCACTTTTGGCGATTATGAGTGAACTAAACTCAAATTTGAGTCGTTCTCATTCGCCGTGCAGGTATCCAAGTGCACAGCAAGAAATGCACGCTTTAGGCACCCATACATCACAAATGTTGTTCTAATTTAAACTCACACATCCAAACCGGTCTGCAAGTATGATAACGTCCAAAGCGTACCAGACCGCTGTTTCCGGGTTGCGCCCGTTTGACGAGTGACTGCTGAAAGTTTCAATTACAACGAGTGGTACAAATCGCCATGTACTGTGGAAAATTTGTGGTATGTTTCAAGAGATGATAGGAGGTCTGCTTGGCTTCCATCAGGCATTTGACCATTCACAAACTTACCACCCGCCACCCAAAAAAAGCTCGCTCTTAGGTGCACTATTTAACGAGTTTTGTCACGGTAGTGTTATCGACATGCTTAGAAATCAATGCATTAGAGATTAGGCAGACCATCAGAACTGAATTTAATCCTTTTGAAAGCAAACCAAGGTTGAAGATTTAATTGAGTCACACTATAAAATAGTGTGGGTCACTTGTGGTCTGGAGTAAAGAATTACAGCTATAATGTGGCCATAAAATCTATAATTTACACCTGTGTCGTGCACAGGTTGCACATTAGAATGATGCAAAATTTGAAATTTTCGCTCCACAATACTTAAACGATTCCAAATCGGATCCTGATCATGATAACCTCTCAAAATTTGAACCCATTTGGCGAGAAACTGAGATGGCACAAACCATTTGAAGTTTGTATTGGAATTACTATGGTAAAACCAAGATTTTTGTTCATTTCTATCTAATAATTCACCATATCTGTCTGCTTCAAAAGCTTTCAACTGTACTTGTAGGAAATACAACTACAACAACGAGCTACAACTTTGCTGAAGACCACTTTTTGCAAGGATGCAAGTTATCAATGGTTCAATGCGCTGATGTCTTATGATCATGCTCAATCAACTGCTCAGCAGGCAACATTGGTGTTTCTGGGGCGTTGAATAGGACACAAACATCATGGCTACTATGTCACACTGCAAAATACACTGTTGTCTACAGAGCAGCTGCTTGATCATGTCATAAGTTTACCAATCTCTTAAATAATTAATAACTTTTTCCTGTCTCGTTTTACATAGAAACGATCTTCAGCAAAGTTGTAGCTGAAAATTTTCTACAAGAATAACTATCGAACTGTTTTGCAGCTCAATATGGAAAAATACTAGAAGGCAATGAACAAAAAGTTGAGATTTTCCATAGTAATTTACATGTAAACTTCAAATGGCTTGTGCGAAGTCTGTTTCTAACCAAATGAGTTGTAACTTTGGGAGGCTAATCAGGACCCGATTTGAAACCATTTAAGCACTGTGGAGCGGAAAAGTCAAATTTTGCATCAGATGTGGACGCGACGTCACTGCTTTACTCTCTACTTTACTTAGGGGCTCTGAATTATAGTTTTCCTTCACCGATTAAGATTTTGTGCTTTATTTCACTATCACTTGTTTTCCAAACACCCAACCCCACAAATTAATATCAAAAATATTGTAAATTACCGTAGCCATTTCTCCAGCACTCTGCTTTCGTCTCCGGACTCGTCGGCAATCGTCGCCAATTTTCAAACATAGACAATTTGCTGTTACACATTTTATCGAAGGCATCGTGTTCGGAGTGTTAAATACATAGCCTCCAATTACAAATTCCACACCAACTCGACAATTGGTAGGAAGCAGGGGATTTTTTTTTAAATTAATAGACATATTCGGTCTGAAGGATATCTGTGTTTTATGACTAGGACGTGCTTGAATTCCTAGAAATCATCGAGATAATTAATTTTTTACAAACGCTGTTACGCCCTCTATCTGGAATTATTCTAATATTCATTCTTGAAAACTTCTTATTTTTCAATGGTGAAATTTTCAGGGTGGTGTCCGTTACCGTTTTTGAGATATGATATAGATGCATGAGCATGAGCATTGTTTCAGTGCATGAAATCGAATTCACACGTCAATTAGGTATAGTAGAAACGGCATATCTGAAAAAAAAAGAAATCTTGTTTCCGGTGTTTTGCAGTGCTAAATCAAATTTCGTTAATCTTCTTTCGACGTTATCTAATGCGGAAATGAAGCCTGCCAGTTTTCCATTCCATTAGCACGCTGAATTTTGAAGCACTTGTCAAGAAAAAGCAGAGAATAAGAACCATTCTTCTAAAAAAAAACTTCCGTCCCCAATCATAACTTTAAATTGAAATTCAAGGGAAGTTAGGCGACGTTGTTAACCTCTGCATATACTATATACGCTTGTCAAACCGGATTGCGTAATTCCACTTTTCGGGACCATTTCTTTGTATAACGAAACTCATAGACCGCTCATGAAAAGTTCCAGCTACGGTGTCGAATATCAGAGTAAATTGATGCTCATTTCTTTGATAGCGACTATTGCGATGACAAACGGTCCTGATATCCTTGCGGAAAAACTCTCTGAAAGCGAGTCAATGCAATGAACAACCGCTTCACTTTGTTTACAATGCTTCCCAGCGCCGACCTCGTTGTGTTGGACAACCGTTTGAAACCTACGCGAGCAAACAAGTGCACATATTCCCAATACAAAGGTTACCATATCACATCCCCAGGTAAGCCAGATAGAGCTCGGTAGCTAGATCCACACTCCATTATGTTTGCACAGCAAACAGGGGTGCTGGATTTTGCTGAAGAAGAGAGGAGGATAAGCTTACAACTGCAGCAACATGAAAATTGAATTAGTGCTGCATTATTCAACAAGTCTCTAGCGATCATCCTAACATGAAAATATCAGAATCTAAAATCAGCAAAACCGATGATAGCAATGATGAACGTCACTTCGTTTACCCGAGTCAATTGATTCATTGGTTGGGCCCGGATTTTTTTCTGAATGCGTGAAATTGTAGTACAGTCCAGAATCCGGAAAATTTTAGTAGAAGTTTTTGGATTTTCCCGGACATCCCCGGTACTTTGAAAATTCATACCTCATGAACCAAGCATCGCAGAAAGAACGTTGTGTACTAAAATGAAAATGAAATTATCTCAGCAATAAAAAAAATACTACAAGGGACAGCCCTATGGGATTGTACGCAATAATGACCTAGAACTACGTGGTCTTATATAATAAATCTTATTTGTTTACTGCAACAGAAGCTTGTGTTTTGTGTAGGAATAGGAATTTGATCGGGGTTCTCTCTGTTTATACTCTTTAGTATGACGCGCTTGACATATATAGCCCACAGCAACTCACGAAGAGCTACTGATTCCGATCAATAGCGGTGCGGCTTTTTCCTCCTTCTATGGATGCTAATATGGGCTGCACTCGCAGCTTGTAGGCAAACTTTCTTTGGGTACTGGAGAACACCACCACTCACCACGGTGATTGAATAAACATCATTTGGTGAGACCAAATGGAATTCAACTTTGAAATCTGTGTTAGGGAAATCTATTTTCGCAGGCAATCGGTGATAATTTTATTTATCAAAGCAATAGTTGCACATTCGTGCAATTTTCAATTGTGACATTTTGAAAAATGAAAAAGTTTTAAATTAAACAGATGCGTAAAAATATCTGATCGATTGGTGATAAAATTATTGCAATTGGTCCCGTGGTAGCTGAGTTGTTAACGTTCAAAATCTTTCATAATTTTGTTACATGTTCTATTGTATGTACCCCCATATAGAAATCACAGACGCAGTCCTACTTCAAAAAAGAAAATCTGAAAATTGTTTACCACATAAAATGTAACTGTGGAGGAAAATCAGAAAAAAAAAAATACTCTGTGAGGGTAAATAAGTTTTTTATGCTTGAAGACATCTTCCCTTACCCTGGGGATCATTTTAGAGTGATTAACAATAATATGAGAGTGTGACATGAGAGACATTCTGCGAAAATTATCCTTCAATTCCCCGATTTGATCTCTCCACCAACTTTACAACAAGAGGAACTTGCGAAGACTTTCTCCAAAATCTCGTCGAACGCAGTGATTGCCCAGAGGAAACTAGAACAACAGATATTCGATTTGCACAGATGGACGATCTTCAACGGCAGTCAGCGAATAAACTTTGGTCTCAGCAGGATCGAGATGTTCTGATGACTGAAACTCCAGCTGTATCTGATTTAAGATCACACGGTAGGGTACCGTGGGAAGGTAGGTCAATACAGCCGCTAGATTATATTTCGGCAAATCAAGTGCCCACTCCACGATTCAGGGTATCATTGCAGAATTTGACCCCTGAAACAAACTCCCACGTAAGTTGTACTTTGGGTACCGTTCACTCATCAGCACCTTCCAGTGGGCCTCAAACACGCCCCATGGTGACGACTATTCCTAGTTACCCTAATCCAATTCCATCTCCGTGGGTTCCACCAAGGTTGCCAGTTATTCCACCAAATGTTCCGGTATGTGGTACGAATGCTCAGCAACTTGCTGCCCGGCATGTCGTGCCAAAGGAACTTCCTCACTTCGATGGTAGTCCATTGAATTGGCCGTTGTTCTTCAGTAGCTACACAAACTCAACCCAAATGTGTGGCTACAATGATGCAGAGAATCTTATGCGGTTACAGCGTTGCTTGAAGGGCAATGCTCTTAATGCGGTGAGCTATCAACTTCTGCATCCATCTTCCATCCCGCAAGTAATGGAAACTTTGCGAACGTTCTACGGTCGACCTGAGTTGATCGTGAGTAGTCTTCTCACTAAGGTTTGATCTACTCCCGCACCAAGGGCTGACAAATTGGAGAGCATTATTAGCTTCGGTCTCGTAGTACAGAATCTTTGTGGTCATCTGTGCTCGTTGGGTATGGAGAACCATCTGTCGAACCCGACTCTGTTGCAAGAGTTGGTGAACAAGCTTCCGGCGGGAGTCAAACTGGATTGGGCTCTCCATCAACATCGAATTCATGTTGTAGATCTGCGTGCTTTCGGGGAGTTTTTTTTTTTTCCTTGTCGGGTATTTTCATCACTGCGACCATTTTTCTGATATAGGGGAAATGTATGTAATGTCGGCCTAAATGCCTCTAATTTGGGCCCATACATAAATTCAGCAATCGACTAAATTTTCAATAGCAACAAAAAATATCCATTAGTACCGTCCCAATGACGCGTTCATCTAGATACAATTGATAAATAGCAGATTTTTAGCGATGGGCCCAATCTTAGATCCATAGGCCAACATTAGAGCCATTTCCCCTATTCCCCATTTTTTTCATTAGCTATATCAAGATGCCGTAGAACTATTATTAGGAGTGATCGCCATCGTTTGACAAATAGCATTATCCCAGCACGGCATTATAAAGGGTGTCCACGATGAAATTGCCACACACAAAATTGATTCGCAAAATTCGAGTTTTCATCCGATTGCCATCAAATTTTCAGGGATTGAGAAATAACTATTAAACTTCATTTTACCATTTTACTCGTATTTTATTTACAGTCCATACGCAAATGCCCGCACCTTGGCCTTAACCCCGGCCATAAGATTCTGCACAACCTGTGAATCAACCGTTTTTTGCATGTAAACCCATACTTTCTTCAGTTCCTCGACTGTCTTCACTACCTTAGGTCGTTTAAGAAGGTGCTGCTTCATAATCGCCCAGTACTTCTCGATGGGGCGGAGCTCCGGAGTGTTGGGAGAGTTGAACATTTTCGGCAAGAAATTGACCTTATTGTCCGCATACCACTTCAGCACGTCCTTGGAGTAGTGGCATGAGGCCAAATCCGGCCAGAAGATTGTTGGGACGTTGTGGGCCTTCAGGAGAGGAAGCAGCCGCTTCTGGAGGCACTCTTTTATGTACACCTGTCCGTTCATCGTGTCCTGGGTCACGAAAGGTGCACTCCGCTTCCCGCACGTGCAGATGGCTTGCCAAACCAGGAATTTCTTCGCAAATTTGGACATCTTCTGAGTGCGGACATGCTCCGGAACGCTGAACGTATCCTTGGCCGTGAAAAACAGGTTGCCGGGGATCTGTTTGAAGTCGGCCTTCACATATGTTTAGTCGTCCATGATGCAGCATTCAACTTTCGTCAGCATGTTGAGGTACAACTTCCTGGCACGGGTTTTGGCGGACTTGTTCTGCTTATCGTCGCGATTAGGGGCCTTTTGTACCTTGAACGTTCGAAGCCCAGCCTTAGTTTTGGCCTTCTGGACAAAACTTCGGCTTAGGTGCAGCTTCTTAGCCACATCCCTAATGGAGGCGTTCGGATTTCGGTTGAAGGCCCCAACTACGCGGTTGTGATTTTTGGTGTTGTACGGAATACTTTTTCCTTCACTTCTGGGCTTCCGATGGGTGGTCAACCGTTCCTCGAACCGCTTAATCACTCGCGACACCGTGGAATTCGCGATTCCCAACGTTTTAGCGATGGACGATGCGAGAGATCCTTGTTCTCGTGATGAATGCGCAAGATTTTATCACGCACGAGCTGTTCTTTCGACTCCATTTCCGCGAGTTTTGATCACAGGACTTTAAACTTGCAGGATGTAAATAATGCACTATGAACTAAATCCACCCAAATTTTCATTAAATTCTACCCAACGGTTAAAAAGTTAGAGCAATTTCATAGTGTGGCAATTTCATCGTGGACACCCTTTACTTCGAATAAAGTGCACTGCCGTACTGGGAGTTGTTCTCCAAATGTCAAAGGGTTCTATCAGCCCCTTGTCGAAAAACTTACGCCTTTTATTGAAAATTGCCGGACAGTGGCATAGCAAATGTTCCGAGTCTACCTTTTCTATGCAACAGAAGCGACATACATCATCTTGAAGTTTTCCAATCAGCTTCAAGTGATAACGGCTCGGACAATGACCTGTTATAAGACCTGTATATATACTAAGATCTTTCTTAGAAAGTTCCAGGATTTGATGGGTCACAGAAATGTTTGGATTAATAAATCGCTTCGACTGTCTAGCAATAGAAGTGTTCTACAATTGTTTCTGCTGCCAGCAACGTCACGTTTCACAGTGACTTCCACGAAACGATACACTCGGGAGCAGCTACGAAGCAGGAGAAACCGAAAGGGAAAGAAAAGGGTTTCCTGAATACTCACGCGGATGATGGCGATAGAGTAAAGGTGCAAGGTGAATGGAAGCGCAACGTCAACACTGTGGAAAAGGGTCCAGTTCAGCCGAAACCATGTCCAGTGTGCCAGAAGAATGGCCATAAGCTGAAAGAGTGCTACAAGTTCCAGAAGAGCAGCATCGATGAGCGTTGGAAATTGGTCCAGCAGCTATATCTGTGTCGACGCTGTTTGGCATCCCATGGCAAATGGCCCTGCAAGGCACCGTTATGTGGACAGAATGGATGCGAATTAAAGCACCATAGTCTGTTGCATACGCAAAAGACCGATACTCCAGCAACCAACGCAAACTTTTCTCAATCAACTGCGAAGGTGAATGTCCACCGTCAAGGTTCATGGTCTACTCTCTTCCGAATCGTGCCAGTGCGGTTGTACGTTAAGGACTCATCAATCGACATATTGGCTTTCCTGGACGACGGGTCGTCGTTTACGTTGATGGAGCAAGGAGTCGCCGATCAGCTTGGAATCGACGGTGTGATTGAATCACTTTGCCTTCAGTGGACAAACAATGTTATGCGTACGGAGTCGGAATCCAAGGTAGTACAATTGGGAATCTCCGGCATTACCGGTGGCAAGCGATATATGTTGGAGCGAGTAAGAACGGTTGAAAGTCTCGGGCTACCTCCACAATCTCTTCGTTTCGAACAGATGGAACAACAATTTCCATATCTTCGGGGGCTACCAGTGAACAGCTACAGCGGAGCGGTACCTCGTATCCTATTTGGATTAGACAATACCGACTTGATGGTGACTCTGAAGAAGCGGATCGGCAAGCCTCTGGAGCCAGTTGCGACGAAAACGAAGTTAGGATGGACAGTCTATGGAAACGTGGAAGGCCTTGATGATCCACCAGAACATCGGCTTCTGCACGTTTGCTCGGGATCAACCGATCGTGAACTACATGATCTCGTCGAGGAGTTCTTCACTGTTGAGAGTACTGGTGTCAAGGTCGCATAGATAGTCGAAGCAGATGATGATCGTCGGGCACGGGAAATGATGGATAAAACCACGATTCGTACACCATCTGGAAGATTTGAAACGGATTTCCCGAAAGCCACCCGATGGCAGAGCGGCGGCTTAAGTGTCTCGAGCGTAAACTGACTGCGGATCCGGAACTTTACAACAAAGTGAAGTTACACATCGCTGACCTGGAGGCCAAAGGGTACTTCCATAAGGCGACACAGGAGGAACTGGCAGACTTTGATCCGCGCAGAACCTGGTTTCTCCCGTTGGGATTGGTTATCAACCCAAACAAACCAGGAAAGATCCGTATCGTGTGGGATGCGGTAGCGAAGGTGGAAGGCGTGTCATTCAATTCCATGCTTTTGAAAGGATCCGATCTTCTAACATCCCTCAAGTCAGTTCTACACCGTTTCTGATAGCGACAGATAGCTGTGGTAGGGAATGTTAGGGAAATGTTTTTCCAACTTTTCATTCGTGCCTGGGATCATCAATCGCAATGTTTCGTATGGCATGATGACCCATCACTACCAGTCGAAGTCTACGTGATGAAGAGGAGTACAGAACAGAATTTCCAGATGCCGTCGAAGCAATAATCAACAACCACTACGTCGATGACTACCTCGACAGTAGGGACACCCAAGAAGAGGCAATCCGAATAGCGTCAGAGGTTAAGCAAGTTCATGCAAAGGCAGGGCTCGAGCTCCGTAACTGGTTGTCGAATTCGGAAGAAGTTGTTCGACGGGTCGGGGAAAGCTCTGCAAGCGAATGCAAAAGTTTCGCGACGGACAAGTCTACAGGGATCGAAAGAGTCCTCGGCATGCGATGGCAGCCCATCAAAGACGAATTCACTTTCAAACTTTGCTTGCGGAAAGACGTTGCGCAGTTGTTGGATGGCGATACGATTCCGACCAAGCGAGAAGTTCTTCGAGTCGTCATGAGCGTCTTTGATCCACTAGGACTAGTAGCAGCATACGTTGTTCACGGGAAATGTTTAGTGCAAGACATATGGAGAAGCAAGATAGGATTGGATCAACGAATTCCGGAGGAAATCTGGAGTCGATGGCGTCAGTGGGTGCAAGCAATTAAAGGACTGGATCGATAAACGGTGCCGCGACGCTACTTTCCAGGATACAGCAGTGCCGGTTTGGACAACATAGAACTACATGTCTTTGTGGATGCAAGTCTAGTAGCGTTTTCTTGCGAGGCATACTTTCGTATCATCGATCAAGGACAAGTACGCTGCGCATTGGTGGCAGCAAAGTCGAAGGTAGCCCCGTTGAAACCACTATCCATTCCACGACTGGAATTGCAAGCGGCAGTTTTTGGCAGTCGCTTGATGAAGTCTGTTCAAGAGAGCCACACATTACCTATTCGACGTCGAATGATCTGGAGTGATTCAAGCACGGTCTTGTCATGGATCCAGTCGGATCAACGTAGATATCGACAGTTTGTCGCAGTGAGAGTCGGTGAAATCCTGAGCGAAACCAGTGTAGACGAATGGCGGAAAGTTCCGGGAAAGCTGAACGTGGCTGACGAGGCAACAAAATGGGGAGAAGGACCATGCTTCAAAAACGGTTCTCGGTGGTTTACGGGTCCCGAGTTCCTGTACAAAGCTGAATTGGAATGGCCAGAAAACGAGCTACCAGAACCGAACATACCAGAGGAATTAAGAGTCATCCACGCACACCATCGTGAAATCACCTAACCGTTGATCGACTACAGACGTTTCTCCAAGTGGGAAAGACTCCAGCGAGTAATTACGTACATGCTCCGTTTTTGTGCTAACTGTTCTGGAAAGGTTCGTGGAGAAAAAATAGAAACCGATTACGCAACGTAAGCCGCTAGATTTCCGGTTATTTTGCCAAAAACCACTACGTCACTGATCTTATCCTGGACTGGTATCATCGACAATACGGTCATGGGAACTCTGAGACTGTCGTGGACGAGGTAAGACAGAGGTTCCATGTCTCCAGTTTGCGAAATGCTGTCCGCAAAATAGCAAAGACATGCAAGTGGTGCGTCGTTCGAAAGGCCACGCCTCAACCTCCTCGTATGGCATCGCTTCCAGAATGCAGGCTAGCAGCGTACATTCGACCGTTCACCTTCGTGGGTATGGATTATTGTGGACCGTTCCTTATCCGGATTGGCAGAGCAAGTGCCAAGAGATGGGTGGCTTTGTTTGTTTGCCAGACGGTACGGGCCATCCACCTTGAAGTAGCGAACTCATTGTCTACAGAATCCTGCAAAATGGCGGTGAGGCGGTTTATCGCTCGAAGAGGTGCTCCGCAAGAGATCTATAGCGATCAGGGCACGAACTTTCAGGGCGCAAGCAACGATTTGAAGCGGGAGATAGTCCACCGTCAGCCCCACACATGGGAGGATCGTGGCAACGCTTAGTTTGGTCCGTCAAGGTTGGTCTAGGTACTCTTTCCACCTCCAAGAAACCGGACGAGGAATCCTTTGGCACTGTATTGGTCGAAGTAGAAGCGATGGTCAACTCCAGGCCATTGACGTATGTTCCGGTAAGCCCAGAACATGAGGAAGCTCTCACTCCTAACCACTTTCTGATGTTAAGTTCCAGTGGCGTCGTACAACCAGCAAAACAGCCTGTGGACGTTGCAGCTACACTCCGAACCAACTGGGGACACGTTCAGGCTTGTTTGGATAGGTTTTGGACAAGGTGGATTAGGGAATACCTCCCTACTCTCAGCCGCCGCACGAAATGGTTCAACGAAGTCAAACCAGTGCGAGCGGGAGATTTAGTGATCGTCGTGGATGAAGCTATACGGAACAGCTGGGTTCGGCAAGGTTCTTAAGACACATCCAGGGAAGCATGGAAGAGTTCGATGCGTTGATGTGCAGACTGGCAGTGGTGTGTTCCGGCGGCCAGTAACCAAACTGGCAGTGTTGGATGTAACAAAAGGAGGTATAGCTGATGGAAGTCCCAAGCAGTACGGGTCGGGGAATGTTCGCAAAAATGTTCACCTAGCCAACACACATCTTGCGATGCAGCGTCGCTTCAAAACGGAACGTAGCGAAATGGTATAGAAGGTGACGTTAAGTTGACCTGTCAATCTGGACAATGAACAATAAAAGCTAAATGTGAACAATAGCACAACATATAGTCAGGTGTATTCTAAATATAAAGTTAATAACTCCTGCTATAAGTTATCATTAAAATTGTTGTAATTAGTAATTGTAATTGTAGTAATTATTGAATGTGGATTGTAAGTAAATTAAGATTCTAATGAAATTACCTATGAACTAATTACTATAAATTAACTAAACATAGATCCTAAACGAACAACAAACATACTAACTACATAGTGAATCGAACACGTTAAAAGGACTAAAATCGGTAAGTTAAAAAACGAGTTTGTACCTTAAGGTCCTTAACATAAACTTAAAATAAAACCCTTCTAGGTAAAAGCTAACCCAAAGCAAATCTGGTGTTTGCTACGTGTGACGTCCGAAACTTCGACGAGCGATTTACACTCCTGTGGCAACATCTAGATTGCTCTAAATTTTTCAATGCCTCTTCCCCCTTTCCCTTCTCGGAACAGTTAGAACATATTGAAACCGTCTAGTTTTAGTTGGCCTTTATTTGACTGTGGCATGGTGGCTTTCGATGCTCCACCGGGGTCGATGCCAGCGGTGACAAGAGTAGCAACATGGGCGAACACAACCCCAATGGGAATCGCTTTTGAACTTTTTGAAAGCATTCAACCATAGAGGTAACTCTATAAGACCAGAAGGTCCCGAAGAAATGTGCTCAACTCTGGTACTATCTTCGGTCCCAAGCTAATCGATGCTCCCCTCGAAACACAGATAAATTCACGAAGCCCCTTATTTCATCTGTCAAACTTTCATAGTGAATCAGAACAAACATAGTGTAGTACTAGAATTTCGACTAGAATGGGGTACGCTTATAGATGTACTTGGTACCAATAGGCTAGTCAAGTAGCGAGCCAATTTAAAATCTTTAGTTTCCACCGGTTGATTCAACTACTTCTCAGTGACACCGCTGAAGCAACCAGCCTTTAGCAGCAGAAACACTTTCGTCATATTCTCCACTGTCTCCGTCTTCAAATCCGCCGATGTAAGCAACTGACATTGGTAGACAAGAAGATTCGTCACGTTTGTTCTGTCGTTGGCTATCTCGAACCGTGCATCCGCGTTGTCCCGGATTGCTTACAGATAGCCATTAGAGAGGGTCTAGTATAAGAGAGGAGCGGACTGGCTGGTTTTGAGGCCAATTGAGCCAATCGAGCAGCGCCTACCTCTAAACCCTCTCTAGTAGCCATCATTGATCTCGGCAGCCGATTTAGATCTCCGGAAAAGCATGTACCGTGCCTGATCGATGATCTGCTGCACGCTTTCGTCAATTTCATTACCAACAATGTTGCTTGACAAAATGTCGTACAACTGAATCGCACAAACGGCATCGATGCCAATGATTGCAACATCCGCGACAGCTTTCTCCAGCGGCTGAAGATTTAGAATGCCATTAGATGCGTTTCGATGTCGAGTGGTTGGAGGAACTTGGTCGAGGGCCAGTTTCGGCTTGTTCATCTGAGGTGCTTCTGAAACCATCATCGTGGCTCCGCTCGGATTGCAAACATCCCCATTTTTCACAAACAAACAGAGTCAGTCCGATGACTGGTACTCTCGGCACTGCCGGCACACGTGAGGCACACTGCATAAGTGTGTGGAGTGACCAACCCTTGTTTATCACGTGTAATCTTCAAGTGTTGTCACGTGAGAAATGCTTTAAATATATATACATATATATTTTCATTTTCATAAAAGAGGAAACTACCTAAGTAACATTTTAAGTTTTATGAAATACTACTAAGCAACTATAAAACAACATTCATAAAACCCTGGTCAAGGCTATTTTGTGATTAATGCATCCACCAAAACCTCATTAAGACAAGAATATGTCTAGTTGGCCCACCCTGGAGAAGGTTCTGAAGGGTGTATTCTCGAAGCTCTTCAAGATCAATCAAGATAGAAAAGGATTTATGAATCCAATCTTATCGACATAATTAAAATAGAAACTGATGGTATAAAAATCTTGTTGAATATCCATATTTATTGCAATAGTTCTCATCAGGTGGCCTAGTTTTAAGTGCCATATTAAATTTAATGTGAAATGTACGTGAAAACATCGAAAAAAATAAGTCCACCCTCTTAAAACGTCGATTTGACTAATTATTTAAAATTGAAAAAAAAAAAATCTTCAGATCGAGCTTGGCCGAGATTTATTTTTTTATTATTTTTGCATTTAAATGTTTGCTCATTGCTAAATTAACCAAAACATAGTTATATCTAAGGAAATATAGATTGAAAATCGAAGATTGTAAAAAAACAAGCAAACTAATTGTAACAAGAATTCCTTAACAAATTCTTAAGGTTTTAAAATGGCTTTTATGAAGAAAACTTGCAGGCTGAATTGTATTTATCTAAAGCCATTATGCTTGATCTTAACCTGTTCAGATTTATGGCAGCATTTATGGAGGCAAAGTTGCCTGCAAAAAGTTAAACGTCAAAGTTTGTTTATCTTTCGATAGTTGCGCTGTGGGATCCAGGGTTCTTCCAGGCGGTTTTCTCCCGATAGATTGGGAGCAGTTACTCAGATAGTTTGCGATACTGTTTCACACCATTTCGCATTTCGAACAGCTGGAAGTGCAATCGTTCCCGAAAAAGATCCCCTTCTTCCGGATGGTTACAGAAGCGCACCATCTAACGATGCAGGGATGAAAGTTTGGTGAATTTTTCGAAGAGTTGATTCTTTCGCCGAATAAAATCGCTGCTATGGATCGGAAACCAGCTAATCTCCGCTAACTAACAGTTTCAGTGGTTTGCTGTCGGTTGTCATCTATTCGCAAGATCTGGAGAAGACTGGTATGTTTTTTAAACATTCGACAATGTTTTATGAATTCGAGGGCCACGCTCTGTTTGCTCTTCTCCGCCAGATGGACAGTCGTTGATGGTGTGCTGGTTCTTCTAAAGAAGTAAATTTTGCTTAAATCGACTTAAATTTTTCATCCCACTTCGTCTATCCTTCGACATTTCCTTGTCATAAATTTGGCTTTTATTAACTATGAGGAACTATGATGCACTTTAAAAAGCCTAAAAAGCAACAATAAATGCTTTTTGCTCTAATGCAAAACCTAATGGTTTTAGGGAGGGATTGAGAACTGATTTAAATTTATTTTAAAACAAGACAGTTTTTGACTTTCTTGCCAGCCTATAAAAGGTTTTTAAAACAGCAAAAAGTTGAATTACTAAGTAGGAGTGGTTTATTCCTTGAAATGCTGTATTTAAACTAAATGGATTGTTCATTACCGCTATAAAACCATCATAAATCAGAGTGGATGCCAAATGGTTACTGAATTGTTACTTGGGTAACAACGTCGAGGGATCTTTCACTCGTCCGCTTCACCGAAGTTTGTAAGAAATACCAATGAAGTGACGGAAGAAAGTGAGACAAGCGATTGAACATTATTGTTTGTAGACGCCAACTGAGGTTCTAAAATGCTGCGAAGCTGTTCGACTTTAACAGAAAAAGAAAGCTAGCAGTCTCTTCGTCGGATCGATTATGTCGATTGAAGCTGATATTGTGACACCGTGGCTCGGAGTATTTCGAAAAACATCAGAGAATTTCATACTTTCCAGAAGTTGAGAAGAATTATGGAATATTCTGAGAGTTCAATGAATGTTTCAAAAAATTATGTAAATTTTCTAGGAATTTTCAAGGAAGCTCTATGAATATCAGGAAAATAGTTGGAACGCAAGAGAAGTTCCGATAACTACATGGGAAATTTTGGAAATTTTAATTTTGGGAACTCCAGGGAAGTTAATAATTTTTTTTTTTTATAATTACTTTATTTGTACAGGCTCAATCGAATAAACTTTACAGAGCCGAGTTATCCTTTGCGTTATACATTATTACTGTCTTAAATTTAAAGTTAAAGGAACTGGACCGAGTACTCGCGGTTGTCTCGAGGTTAGTGAAGATTTACAATTTTTTGGATGGGAAAAGGGAAGAAGGAGGTTTGAAATGTGGTTTACGATACAACTATTTAATTAATCCTAAAGCATGAAATTATTTCTATTCATCTTGAAAACAAAAATTGGAAAAAAAAACCCACACGTACAAAATACAAACTAAACACAAGGTTAATCAAACTTACAATCTAAGGTTAATATCCTTAAAGTAAACATATATGAGTTTCATAAACTCCAGATCGCGTCTAGCCAAAATATCCCGAACTGGAACATTAGGTTGTCTACCTCGAGCCCGAAGGGAATCATAAAAATGTGATCTGACTCCACGATACTCCGCACAAGACCAAAGGATGTGATCAGCGTCCTGGTAACCTTGTCCACATTCACAGAGATTGCTGTCTCCCAACCCCACACGGAACAAGTGAGCGTTTAGACAATAGTGATTGGACATGAGACGAGACATCACGCGTATGAAGTCTCGACTCAAGTCCAACCCTTTGAACCATGCAAACTTCGACACCTTAGGGATAATTGAATGTAGCCATCGTCCCAAGCTCCCTTCACTCCATTGATGTTGCCAGCTAACGAGCGACTGCTGACGATAAATAGAGAAAAATTCACTATAGGCGATCTGTCGATCATAAATGTCGCCTTCCATAGCGCCCACCTTCGCAAGTGAATCCGCCTTCTCATTGCCCAAAATTGAGCAATGCGAAGGGACCCACGCGAAGGTGATGATGAAAGAGCGCACGGATAAAGTACTAAGCAGTTCTCGTATTTTCAAGAGAAAATACGAGAAGTGCTTTACCGGCCTAATGGAACGGATAGCCTCGACAGAACTGAGACTATCCGTAAAAATAAAGTAGTGGGCTGGAAGAAGTGAAGCAATAGTTTCCAAAGTGTAGTGAATTGCTGCCAGTTCAGCCACATACACAGAACAAGGAGCTTCAAGTTTTCGAGAGGCGCTATGAAATTCATTAAATATACCAAAACCAGCGGACTCCTCTATTAGAGATCCATCTGTGAAAAACGTTCTTGCAGAATCAACATGGCCAAACTTTGCAGCGTATAATGACGGAGCAATCATAGGACGATGATGCTCTGGAATTCCGCGGATTTCCTGTGTCATAGATAAATCAAAATTCACTGAATTGCCGAAATCGGAGAAGATTACACGATTGGGAATATTTCTTGAAGGGCTGACATCCTGTGTTAAATATAGGTAGTATAAAGTCATAAAACATGTTTGAGGATTTAGCTCCAGAAGCTTCTCAAAATTTTCGATCACCAGTGGGTTCATTACTTCGCAACGGGTGAGGAGCCTCAGAGATAACTCTGAAAAACGGACGGATAGTGGCAACATGCCCGCCAGCACTTCGAGACTCATCGTATGAGTCGAATGCATGCATCCTAACGCGATACGAAGACAACGATACTGGATACGTTCCAGTTTGATGATGTGAGTTTTAGCCGCCGACTGGAAACAAAAACTACCATATTCTAGAACCGATAAAATCGTTGTCCGGTACAACGTCAGAAGATCTTGTGGATGGCCTCCCCGGCACGTTCCGGTAATTGATCGAAGGAAATTGATCCTTGGTTGGCATTTTCGTCTCAGATACTCAATGTGGGAGCTCCAGGTGCATTTGGAATCGAACCAGACCCCGAGATATTTAAAAGACATGGAATGAGTGATCGGTTTACCCAAAAGTTGAAGCTTTGGTTGTGCTGGGCTATGCTTCCTAGAAAAAACGACCAACTCAGTTTTCTCCGTGGAGAATTCGATACCTAGCTGAATAGCCCAAGTAGACAAATTGTCCAAGGTATCCTGTAAGGGTCCTTGCAGGTCAACCTCTTTTGGCCCTGTGATAAACACTACGCCGTCATCTGCAAGTTGTCTCAACGTGCAATTGTCACTAAGACAGACATCAATTTCTCTAACGTAGAAATTGTACAAAAGGGGGCTTAAACATGAGCCTTGGGGGAGACCCATGTAGCTAAATCGAAAAGCTGTAGAGTTTCCATGAGAAAAGCTCATATGTTTTTCTGACAGCAAATTGTACAAAAAATTATTCATTAATGGAGACAATCCACAAGCGTGGAGTTTCTCAGAAAGAACTTCAACGGATACTGAATCAAAAGCCCTCTTGATATCCAAGAACACAGAAGCCATTTGCTCTTTCTTAGCAAAAGCTAACTGAATTTCCGAGGAAAGCAACGCGAGACAGTCGTTCGTTCCCTTACCCCTACGGAAACCAAATTGAGTATCTGAAAGAAGGTGGTTCGTCTCAACCCATTTGTCGAGGCGAAAAAGGATCATTTTCTCCATCAATTTCCGAATACACGGCAGCATCGCGATGGGCCGATACGAATTGTGATCCGACGCGGGTTTATCAGGCTTTTTAATGGCTATCACCCTTACTCGTCTCCAATCGTCGGGAACAATATTGAGCTCCAAGAACTGATTGTACAAGTTCAACATGCGCCTCTTAGCGACGTCTGGGAGGTTTTTCAGCAAGTTGAACTTGATTCTATCAGATCCCGGGGCAGAATTGCCACACGAAAGGAGAGCGAGTGAAAGTTCCACCATTGAAAAAGGCTGACTGATTTCGTCTACCGAATTCGCGGTTTCGCGAGGAATCAACTGCGACGGCACGGAATCCGGACACACTTTTCGCGCGAATTTAAGAATCCATTGATCCGAGCATTCCTCGCTTTCGTTGTTAGTAGACCGGTTACGCATTCTTCGCGCCGTACTCCAAAGCGTATTCATAGACGTTTCGCGCGACAATCCGTCTACAAACTGCCGCCAGTAACCCCGTTTTTTGGCCTTGATGAGGCTCTTGAGTTCGCGTTCAAGAGATGTGTATGCGTCGAAATGCTCGCGTGTTCCGCGTTTCCGAAAAAGTTTAAACGCGTCGGACTTTTTACGGTAAACCTCCGTGCATTGTTGATCCCACCAGAGCGATGGTGTTTTCTTACGAATAGACGATCGCGGCACCGGTCGTGTTTGAGCTTGAAGTGCGCTGTCGACGATGAGATTAGAGAGGAAATTATATTCCTCCAACGGCGGAAGCTCTTCTACTGACGATACTGTATCGTCTATCGCGGATTGGAACTTAGTCCAATCAATGTTACGGGTTAGATCATACGCGACGTTAACGGATTCTGACGAGTTGAACCCACTGGCAATCGAAATTTTGATCGGCAGATGATCACTACCGTGCGGATCCTGGATTACATGCCAAGTGCAATCCAACGATAGTGAATTAGAGCAAAAGGTGAGGTCTAATCTGCTACCATTCGAGGATGGACCAGCCAAACGTGTTACTTCTCCATTGTTAAGTATTGTCATGTTGAATTTGTCGCAGAGATCATAAATCAAAGTAGAACGGTTATCATCGTACAGCTCCCCCCAGCCTGTACCGTGGGAGTTAAAATCTCCCATGATCAACCATGGAGCGGGAAGTACCGCACATATGTCGAAAAGTTGTTTGCGATTAACAGAGACTCTAGGAGCAATATATACAGAAGCAATACAAAGGCTCTTACCGTTAATGGTAGCCTGACATGCGACAACTTCAATACCGGGGAATTCGGGAAGATTCACTCTATAGAAGGAATGGCACTTTTTGATCCCCAAAAGTACCCCTCCTCCACGTGAATCCTCACGATCCAATCGAATAATGTTAAAATCAAAAAAAGGGAGATCAATTTCTGAAGAGAGCCATGTTTCACAGAGGGCAAATGCATCGCAATTATTGTTATGGACTAAATACTTGAACGAATCTAATTTCGGAATAAGACTTCGACAATTCCACTGTAGAACAGTGATCAAATCCCCGACCTCGTTTGGAAAATTATCCATCGAAGGAGATGATAGCTGCAAGAAGGGGCCATTTTGAAGTCAATTGCTTCAAGAAGGATTTCACAGTCGGAAGCAATGTGAGGACAATGCTTTTCAGAGGATCAGAAATGTTGAGGTATTTGAGAATACCGTCCACAATGTCATCAAATGAGAACAGCCCAGATGAAGAAGGGGTTTCTGTTCTTAAAATTGGGGCATCAGGGGTTTTGGATGTCCCCGGAAGAGGTGGAAAATCCTGGGTATAATCAGTTCTGCGGAATCCAGGAGGAGTAGATGTCTCCTTTTTTCCACCACTCCTTGATTTGCGCAAGCTGATTTGGGGTTCTTGATCTGCAACTTTCCGCGAACGGATGCGTTTTCGTTTCCGGGCAGAACCTTCCGGAAAACTGAAAGAAACTCCCTCCTCAGCCAAGTCAGAGCCAGACTCGTCATCTGACAAAAGAGCGAAGGGATTTGTTTCGTTGGTCGATGGTTTGGCTGTCTTAAGCATTTCTGCAAAAGACCGCCTGGAGCGTTCCTTAAGGGAGCGTTTCATTTTGTCCCCGAGCTGTTTGTACGCCGGGCACGACGAGAGAGCATGAGGAGGAGTTCCATTGCAGTACACGCATTTTGGTGCAGTAGCTGCGCAGGCGCCATCCTCGTGCTTCTCCCCGCATGTGGAGCAGCGTGCCTTGTTGCCGCAGTGGGAGGCCGTATGTCCCAACCGCTTACAATTCTGGCAGTTCATGACCCGAGGTACAAACAACCGCACAGGAAGACGAAGTTTTCCCAGCTCGATGTATTGAGGAAGGGCAGATCCAGAAAAGGTCACCCGAAACGAGTCTGTGGGGGTAAAACTCTTTTTACCCTCGCTGAGCGATACTGACTTCATTCTATGAACGGCCAGTATCTTTACCGGAGGAAGCAAGGGGTTCTTGAATCGGCCAACCGCTTGCTTCTCCAGTATCTCGGGGTTCAGGCTCGCCTCAGTGACCACGCCTTCGATCTCCACATCAGAGGCTGGAATGTACACCCTATATTCCAGTGTGAAAAACTGGGAAACAGCAATTTCATTAGCCTGTTTCAGGTTAGCGACGGTCACACGAAGTTTGTTGTGCCTAACCTTCGTTATTTCGGTCACGGCAGAGAATCGCTTTGTCAGATCATCAGATATCTGAACAACATTCAAGGGTTTGTTTTTGGGCTGAAAATAGACAACCCATGGGCCAGTCGAGTCATTCGGGTAGGCCCGCAATCTGGAGTTTTTCTCAGCCTGCCCATTGACAGACTGAGACGACGAACCAGGGATGACATCATCATTTTTCTTAGATGAATGGTCATCCATGTCGTCTTCTGACAAAACATCCATTTTGTTCAACTAGTGGGAGCGCAAAACGCTCTCCCACTGAACGCACAGACACAATACACAGAAAACACTACAAACACAGAAATACAAAATGAAAATTTAACTAATGGGGGAGGAAAAGAAACAAGAAAAAAACAAAAACTTATCTGATAATCCTATACTACTACCACCGAGCGTTATAGGCGTTTACACAGATGGCTGGAAGAGACGCGCTGCGTGGATGACCTTCGTTGTGGTGCACTTGATCGAGGCTCGGTACTCAGCGCACACAGGCGCACGATGATTGATGAACGATGTAGATGTAGAAACGGGTGCTCAAACTCGATGATGATGATACGTAAGCGGGTATGCGTGAGCGCGTATGCGTGACCACGTAACGATGATGCCCAAATTGGTTTGCGAATTACCAATAGCACGGATTAATCGTTCCGAAAATGACACTTTCTACTTTAAAAAAAACTCACTTTTCGATCAATTTACCGGGAACTATGCCAGGAGTCACTTAGTGAGAAAAAACTGATAATTTATATCAAGCGAATACCGAGAAAACTTCCAAAACAACGGAGCGCGAAACAAGTCGACCGTACTTCTTGCTAGGACGCAGTCGATGATGAAGTTAATAAATGTTAAGGGAAGTTTCATGAGGAAAATTGCGGTGCTTCAGGATAGATCAAAGAACATCAAGGCAGTTCCATTATATTCAGGAAAGTTGTGGGATGTTTCTAAGAAGTTCCGATAAACTCAGGGAAGTCTACACACTTAGATTTTTTTTCCGAGATGGGCACCACCGAGCAGCTCGGCATTTTATTTTGCTGGATCCCAGCTAACAAACATAAAATTTGCTGAGTCTCGGCAAGTTTTTCACTGAGATCCAGCAAAATAAAATGCCGAGCTGCTTGGTGGTGTCCATCTTGGCAAAAAATTCCAAGTGTGTAGAGAACAAGTTCATAAATCTTCAAGGAAGCACCGAAAACATCAGAAAAGTGGTGGTTGGTGTCAGCTGTCTTTAAGAAAAATTGTTGTTGTTCTAACGTCAAATTTTATGGTGAGCTAATAGCAGACAAGTGTATCCCTTTAATTAGATGGATTATAAGGGTGGGTACAAAATTACAATTAGGGGTTTTCCTTTGAAGAGGCCCACTTATGAAAATCAGTGAGTAACCAGTTCTAAATTTATCATTACAGCACTGAAGAAGAGTCAGATCTCACCATAGGTGTATAAGTTCAAGATTTTATAAATCAATATCGACCGTGTTTCATTTGCTTGAATGGGAATGATAACTGCTATTGCTCATAACCCCGTTTTCACGCGTTCGGGCAATCCATAGCCGAAAGCAATACTCTGCAGTGCGCCATAACCAAGAAGGACTAAATTTCGATTTAGCATGGAAAGCAATGAGCATGCCATAAACAAATCCATCGGTTTTTGAATCTACCTCTTCTCCAATTCAATGCCAATATGTGTGTTCCCGTACTTGCTGTTTTCCTTTTGCTGTAAGTTGATGTAAGAAAATTATACAGGAATCTCCGATTTGCGCGATCGGTGGTGCCGTCTATCCACCGCCATTTCACAGCAATCTTTCGACCAATTGACGGCACTACCTACCATGCAAAGCGGGCATTCCTGTATTATTTTCTTATTGCAAATTACAGAAAAAGCAAGTACTGGAATAAACCTAATTTCTCTCACTTTCCCTAACGAACGACGCAATACGCAACAGGAAACATATTCCTGGAACGCATTTAAAGAACATAACAACTTGATCTGGATCCATGGTTTTCCCAGTGTTCCGTATTGATGCATGAATGCAAATGATGTGATTGTACTCCGGGTATATTTCGAAATATCATCCGTCGAACAGCCAGCAGCAAGAGCAGTAGGATAATATCATCGGTGGAAACACATGCTGGTTGGTATGTAGCATCCTGCACACACACACACACACACACACATGTAATTCAACACGGAAATCGTATCATCAAATACCGTGCATCGTTTATCCGTGGCATTGTTCGCCATTTCTCGGTTGTTAAAATTGAGCTGCTTTCCGGGTTTCAACAACTGCAGACAAACGGCAGGTTAGGTACTTGTTGAACTTCGAATCCGTCAGTAAAGGTATTTTCCCATCGAGCTCGACTTTCCGGCTTACGACAACATTACGAGTCAACAACACCGGCTTCAAAAACTAACGGAACGGAGCAGCAGCTCCGGTCCAGGATACACATGAATTAGTTTTAAATTTCGTTTCCCCCCGAATATCTGTGGAAACCCTGTGGAAATTTCCTTTCGTTGTTTTTGTTTTTGGTGCCTTCTAAAAGGGTAATTGAATAACCTACTTACTTTTCTTTGCTAACAACGACCGGTAATGACAAACCAACCATAGCTTTGATCTTGCATAATAGTACTCTTAATAAACATTCTTCCTCTTACTTTCCCTTCTCTTCCACTTGGACGTTGCATAGATACCACAACGGGAACACTAGGACTGTTTGCTATATGCTCTGGCCGGATGGACGCTACCCGACGTCGATGGCAGATTACATGTAAGTATATGCAAACTCGGAAGCCCGGCGGACTCTATTTTGGCACAAACACTGAAGGGTGGTTCTTTGAAGATTGGTTGGAACTGAATGAGATTATGATGTTTCGTCATATGAAATAAGGAATGGAATTCCGGTCAATGAGGCATCCGGGTGCTTGAAATGGGACGGTATTTCGAAGTACCGAAATCTTTTGCCCGGATAGACGCTAAAGATTCTCAGCTCTACCATCTATATGAGACTAGCAAATTTGCGCTTCTCTCCACTAGATGATACACTGGTAAAAATATTTTTTTGATATATTAAACTGCTGTCAAATTTATTTGCTGACGCGTTTTCCTGATTGTTTCAAGGTAAGTTTTACATCCAGAATACCAAATCAGTTCCATGGCAACAATTTTCGCTGGAAATATTTGCCAAGCAAAGTCCTTATTTAAATAAGTTACTCATAATTTTGCATTCCTTTGCCCACAAAAATTTCCCATCTCAGTCCAACAGCAGGCAACGATCTCGCTCCCATTAGTACAATAATGTTCTCCTGGAAAAGTGGATTCATCTTTCCACATAGTCACATCATCGACCAAGTATCAGTTCATAGAAGAGGCCTTCCGTCAACAAACAACTGAACCGGAAAAAAGTGTCTCATCTCTCCCAAGAAGCCATAAATCATCTCGGGAAGTCCAAATCACAGAGGGAGGGGGGGGGGGGGTGCGGGCAGAGCATGGCTCGAAATGACGACGGTCATCATTCTTCATTTCACCACCCCGGCCGGACCAGATCATATCTGAACGCTTGGGACACTAACATTTCATAAAGGAGGCGTTCCACGCCAAATGACGAATCGAAAAAACTCAACCGTATTCGATTTGCATGAAACTTTGCATAACTGTTTGTTATGGGCAATGATTCACATATTTGCCCAAATTTGGCCATTTTGGATTTCGTAAAATTTTCAGTTTTTACAATTTAAAAAAATGTATCAAGGAAACGGCAATTCTGATCGAAATTACATTTGTAGGGAAAAATCACGTTTTTCTGGGTGATGATTTTAGTAATTTCAAGTTAAAATAAAAAAAAAACGGAAATATCTCAAAATGTCAAATTTTTTTTAAATTTCTTTTTGTAGTTTATACTAATACTTATACAGAGTTAAAGTGTCCATGGTTTTGAATATTTCAAAAGTTTGCACTGTTTTTTATTGAAAACAAAATTGTAAAAAAATGGCGTTCATTTTGAGATTTTCGGGCTGATTTTTATTTTACTTATAAAAGATAAACAGTTTTTGTTTATTTTTCCTTTGTTTCTAATAATTATTTAAAAAAGTTCAAGAACACTGTTTGGAAAATTTTACAAGATCCAAAATGGCCGAATTTTAGTAAAAATTTGAATCAATGCCCATAACAAATAATTACGCAACGTTTCGTACAAATCCGTGAAGGTCGATTCATTTTTTTTGCTACTTTGCCTGGAACTGCTCAAAGGAAGTTTCACTTCAATGAACTGTTAGACGGATGTTATCTCCACTTTAGATGATTAATATCATTGCTATCGCTGCACGGAGGTTCGGCTTGGATTTGTTTCTTCGTTCACGGATGGATGACTACCTGGATTTGAGGGAATCGCGGAACTGACCGGGGAAGTGGAGATTGGAAATAATAAGCAAGATGTACACCTATTCTGTGACCTGAATAAAGGCATACCTACCTTACCACTCAAGTCGAGTCGTTACTTAGAACCATTTTAATTGAGCTGTCGTCTAACATTCTTACAAAATGCATAGCACCCCGTAGTTGCTCAATTTTCACGGTTGGTGGTACTTCCAACAGTTGATGCAATTCACGATTTATCCACCTCCTCCATGTTCCGTCTTCCATCTGCACTCCATCTTCCATTCAAAAACACCGTACCCTTGGTTGGTCATCTACGAGCATATTCCAAGTCTCGATGCCGTAGGATGTAGTGGGCCGTTTCAGATAGATTTCTCGCGTCACTTTTCAAATAGACCAATGTAACAACCACTATTTTGCGAAAATCGAAGTTGAAGTTTGACAGATTATTATTTTAACTGGTTAGAAACAATACATTTTGCAATACTATTTTTAATGTAATCAGTGAATAATAACGTTGAAAATTCAGTGGAAACGGTAAAATCACAATTTTACATAGAATGCCATGCTACAATATAGAAAAAAAAACCACATAGGACGTTTTGACTAAAGGGTGTCCACGATGAAATTGCCACACACAAAATTGATTCGAAAAATTCGAGTTTTCATCCGATTGCCATCAAATTTTCAGGGATTGAGAAATAACTATTAAACTTCATTTTACCATTTTACTCGTATTTTATTTACAGTCCATACGCAAATGCCCGCACCTTGGCCTTAACCCCGGCCATAAGATTCTGCACAACCTGTGAATCAACCGTTTTTTGCATGTAAACCCATACTTTCTTCAGTGCCTCGACTGTCTTCACTACCTTAGGTCGTTTAAGAAGGTGCTGCTTCATAATCGCCCAGTACTTCTCGATGGGGTGGAGCTCCGGAGTGTTGGGAGGGTTGAACATTTTCGGCACGAAATTACCCTTATTGTCCGCATACCACTTCAGCACGTCCTTGGAGTAGTGGCATGAGGCCAAATCCGGCCAGAAGATTGTTGGGACGTTGTGGGCCTTCAGGAGAGGAAGCAGCCGCTTCTGGACGCACTCTTTTATGTACACTTGTCCGTTCATCGTGTCCTGGGTCACGAAAGGTGCACTCCGCTTCCCGCACGTGCAGATGGCTTGCCAAACCAGGAATTTCTTCGCAAATTTGGACATTTTCTGAGTGCGGACATGCTCCGGAACGCTGAACTTATCCTTGGCCGTGAAAAACAGGTTGCCGGGGATCTGTTTGAAGTCGGCCTTCACATATGTTTCGTCGTCCATGATGCAGCATTCAACTTTCGTCAGCATGTTGAGGTACAACTTCCTGGCACGGGTTTTGGCGGACTTGTTCTGCTTCTCGTCGCGATTAGGGGCCTTTTGTACCTTGAACGTTCGAAGCCCAGCCTTAGTTTTGGCCTTCTGGACAAAACTTCGGCTTAGGTGCAGCTTCTTAGCCACATCCCTAACGGAGGCGTTCGGATTTCGGTTGAAGGCCCCAACTACGCGGTTGTGATTTTTGGTGTTGTACGGAATACTTTTTCCTTCACTTCTGGGGTTCCGATCGGTGGTCAACCGTTCCTCGAACCGCTTAATCACTCGCGACACCGTGGAATTCGCGATTCCCAACGTTTTAGCGATGGAACGATGCGAGAGATCCTTGCTCTCGTGATGAATGCGCAAGATTTTATCACGCACGAGCTGTTCTTTCGACTCCATTTCCGCGAGTTTTGATCACAGGACTTTAAAACTTGCAGGATGTAAATAATGCACTATGAACTAAATCCACCCAAATTTTCATTAAATTCTACCCAACGGTTAAAAAGTTAGAGCAATTTCATAGTGTGGCAATTTCATCGTGGACACCCTTTAGTTAAGCATGTTACATTGGACGATTTTTCTCAATGACATAATCAATGATTGTTACATTGGACGTTTTGTCTACGATGATACTAGATTCCTTTTCAAAGATTTCAGAGAAGAGTACTTAACTTTAGATTGGCCCCGCCTTTAGAAAATGAGCACCAATCATATTGGGCAGTCCGAATGACCGAAGTAACAATCGTGTACCCATCATTTCAAACTGTACATTTGACAATTTTGACCTATGATTATCTTAAATAAATGAAAGTAAATTTGGATGGGTGTTTTTGTATCACATACAATGATATGAGAACAATAGTTTGAATCGCTTAACTCGATTTGTTTATATTTGTTACTTAGGACCTTTTTAAAAGTCAGGCAAGATTTGACTCTATATTTTCAACTTAAAAGTTTCTCCCGTTGGATCTCGCGTCGAGCCAGCCCACTAGCAGCTCACTTCTCTCTAACCCCTCTCTCTCTCTCTCTCTCTCTCATTCTTTCATCTCTCCTATTCTCGCTCCTATTGCTCTGAAACAGGTGGGGTACTCCCTGCCCAGCACTAATAAGACCCCCTCCACACTGCCTCATGGTCGGCATACGCAATTGAATATCGCGGCCAAGAAAACACTCAAATATCTTACACACACAACAAACTCAAAACCGTATTTTTTGCAGGTAACTTTACCTTCACACTTTCTTCACTTTGTTCAAGATTAACGGAAAACAAATCAAAGAAAAAACTACAAGGGACAGCCCTATGGGGTTGTTCGCAATGGGGACGTAGGAAATACGTGTTCTTATATAATAAATATAATTTGTTAACTGCAGCAAGAGCTTGGGTTTTGTGTAGGAATGGGAATTTGAGCGGGGTTATCTCTGTTTATACTCTTTAGTATGACGCGCTTGACATAGATGGCCCATAGCGACTCACGAAGAGCTTCTGATTCCGATCAATATCTGTGCGGCTTCTTTCACCTTCTATGGATGCTCATGTGGGCTGCATCTCGCTGCTTGCAGGCAGCCTTTCGTTGTGTACTGGAGAACACCACACTCACCACGCGGTGATTGAATAAACACCGTTTAGTAAGACCAGATGGAATTCAAATTTGAAATCTGTGTTAGAGAAATCGCTTTTCGCAGACTAGCGTGAGGTGATAATTTGAACTATTATAGCAACAGTTACACATTCGTGCAATTTTCAATTGTGACATTTTGAAAAATGATCAAGTCTTAAATTTAACAGATGCGTAGAAATATTTCTGATCGATTGGTGATAAAATTATTGAAATTGGTCCAGGGGCAGCTGAGTTATCAACGTTCAAAATCTTTTATAATTTTGTTACATGTTCCATTTTCGGTTTTCACAAATTGTACCTCCATATAGAAATCAAAGACGTAGTCCTACGTCAAAAAAAAACGATTTAAATTGGATAGAGGACAAAAGGCCGAATGACAAAATGTCGAATGTACAAAAGGTCGAATAGACGAAAAGTCGCATGGACCAAAGGTCGATTTAAATTTACAGGGACAAAAGGTTGAATGAATAAAAGGTCGAATTAGATTTACAGGGAAAACAGATCGAATGAACAAAAGGTCGAACGGACAAATGGTTTGATGAAATTTAAAGAGACATAAGGTCGAAATGAACAAAAGGTCAAATCAAGGGGTTGGTCACTCTACACAGTGTGCCAAAATCAAACTTGGGCACACCCGGGTGCAATCATTGGCGCTGTTTGGCACTCATGGTTTCAATTTTTATGATCTTTAAAGTTACTGGCATCACTGAACTTTTTCTACGCCTGCGCAGTGTGCATGTGTCAAAATTTGTTATAGAGATTGCTAAAGTGTGATAGTGTCAGTGATTTGTTTTCATCGGGAAAATTTCCGCTATGATTTTTTTCCCGATGAAAACATTTTACGTATACGTATACGTTACGTAGTGTGCCTACGATAAACGTCAGCAATCTCTATTTTCAAAACAACCGTGAATCTCCACCAAGTCTCGCCATGGATTCTCAAAATCGTTACACCCATGACGGCAGTCGCATACACATTTCCTCCCAGACGAAGAAGAGCTGACAGCGGTATCTTGACCTGACCGAGGTTTCCGGCCATGGCTACAGGAACTAGCGATGCAGCTCCCATGGCTGCAGCTGCTTCCAATGTTGCTGCAGGTCCGTCTTTTTTTTTACGGAATTTAGAGGAGACGGACCAGCAGCAGCAGCAGCAGCAGCATTGGAAGCAGCCGTGGCCGACACTGGAAATCTCGGGCCGGTCACAACAAGCGGTGCTTGAGTTTTAATCGGAAAGACAACAACCAAAAAGCACCACGAAACACCTATCACCTACACACGCGTCTCCGTGTTGCTCCTAAAAGTTTCGTTAATTTGCCTAGTTTCTCCGTCCGGTCGCGACTTAATCTACTGAAAACGGGTAGCACACGTTTCGGTGAATCCGACGAACCTAAAATTAGGTTAATTGTTGAATCTCTTCCCGGTCGCGTCTCGGTCGGCGCGAGGAAGTTTTTAACCTTCCAACCGCCATCTTTAAACTCAACATACGTAGCAAGATAGCCACCGCCGGGGCATTTTGCTGTACGACGTTAAGAAACTGCGGCCACCGTCGGGGCTCCCAACTTTCCAGGCTGGTTCTGCCACCATCGGGGCACCCAGATGCTAAACGAAAATTCATGAGAACGCAAACTCATCCAGAAGAGCGCGAAGCAAAGCTACCATCGTCGGGGCACCTTGCTGTTTCGTAGTTAGGGAATTGCGGTCACCGCCGGGGCCCCTAACTGACTGCTGCTGGTTGAATCATGCCTCCGCCGGGGCTCCCAGCTTATCTGTGACTTCCTAGTGACTGTTTTCTCTGTGAACATTGCCTTATTTTCGGCGAAAAACTCTTTTGTGACTTGCTGCTCCAATGCAGCACTAATATGTGAACTCCGTTGAAGTCGTCGTTTGGTAGTGCTAATATCATCATGAGTGACGAAGATATCTGTGGTAGTTGTGGCCGTGAAAATCCACCCACGAGCAAAAAGATAAAAGGAAAGGCGAAGCAAGGAAGCAAGAAAACGGAGAACATCAGTTGGATAAGCTATGACAGTTGCCTGAAATGGTTTCACACAACTTGCGTCCTAATCAGCGATCTAGTTTCACCTGAACTCAAAAGCTTCTGGTATTTCTGTGAGACTTGCAGCATGCGAGGAAACCTAATCCCTAAGCAACAACAGCAGCAACAGGATTCGACACCAGCACCGGACAATGACGCTCACGAACGTCTGGTGAAGCTAATCGAAGAACTGTCGGCAGAAATGCTCAAGCTGCGTGAGGAGGTGGAAGTTTCACGGTCCTGGTGTAACAAGCAAGTTGAACGACCGGCAGTCTGCACAAACCAAGTTTCTCGAAACCATCGAACAGAAGATCGAAGCGATTGAATCGGGAGCAAAGCTTGCTGTCGTATCCTCGCAAAATGTCAACAGTTACAGAGTCGCTGTTTACAAAGTTCCCTACCGAGCCGATGAGAACCTCGGAGCCATTGTGAGGAGAATTTTCGACTTCCTAGGTGTGCCTCACATCATGGCGAATGTTGTCAGGTATTTTCGTCTACCAGTTAGATCTTCAAAATGGTCGGATCGTTCGCTCACACCCACAATTGTCATCGTGTTCGACGGAAACGAAGCCAGGAAATGGAACTCATGGAACTCACTGGCTCGACAACAGAAGGTGAAAATTCATCGCTGTTCTTCGACGCACAGTCCTCAGTTTCTTCGCTAACTGCACTACCATTTCGACGACTTTAATTCCACCAGATGACTATCACCCAAAACAACTTCGTATAGGACATCTCAACGTTCGCAGTCTCGAACGACATATTGATGGTGTCAAGTTAATGCTCGACCGGTACCAATACCATTTCTTCTGCGTAACTGAGACTAAACTGAGACAATCCTCACCGGCTGGATCTGTTCGGATTCCCGCCTACAACTTTACTAAGCATTCGCTTTCGTCCGGACGTGGTAGGAGTACCAAGACGTGTGGAGGGGCAGGAATTTATGCTAAGAAGGGTATCAAGGCGGTGCCGATTTTGAAATCAACTTTCGGCCCAACCATTGCTATCAACCAACGGCTTGAATTTCTGGCCATCCAAGCTAGGTTTGGCGATACCAACGCGTGCATCGTCGTGGTATACAACCCCTCTGGTTGCAACGCACTTTTTGCCCAACAATATGAAAAGCTTCTACTCGATCTGCTGGAACACCATTTTGACAGGATCTTCCTGGTTGGTGACTACAATATCAACGTCACCGCGAGTCAACCCACTGCGAACCTACTTGCTTTGAGACGGATTCACACCACCTTCAATCTTACGGTGCTACCCACGTCGGCCACCCGGATCACTGAACACAGCTCTACTAAATACCATTGATCTAATGGTAACCGATCACCCATTGTTCATCAAAAAATCCAAAGCTGTAAACGCGAACTCCATTTCCGATCACGAAGCTGTGTATCTGATCGCTGACGTGCGCATACCTGAAGCTCCACCTCGTCGTATGAAAGTACGGAATCTCGGTAGGATAGATCCCCTACGGCTGCAAGCTGATTTCCAGGCAAAGGACCTACAGCACAGCTACCAAGAAGAAGGCTTCGACATCAAAACACAATTTCTCACTAGCTAACTTTATTCGCTTTTGAACCAGCATGCTCCGGAGCGGCTAATTAGTGTTCGTGACAAACGCACGCCATGGATAACGAACGATTTCCAAGCTGCAATCACCTTACGGGACCTAGCCTATTCTCTCTATGTGCGAAATCCGAATCGTGTCAGAGGAGATGCTCAATGGCGAGACTACATCTCCAAAAAAAATAGGGCCGGCACCCTAATTGGTGCTGCTAAGAAAAGGTATGCTGATTCGCAGTTTGGCATGGATCTTCCTGCTAAGCAGCTGTGGTGCAACCTGAGGAGAGAGGGCATACATAACAATGCAAAGAAGAATGCGGCCATGCAGGAATTTGATGCTGACCGACTAAATCAGTTCTTTGCTGAAGGCCATCACATGTTACAGCATAAGGCTGTACCTTCGCAAGCGAACGCAGAATCCGATCGACCACCCGCAAATGTGGCCGACGGCCAATTCCAGTTAAGACGCACTAACGTCAACGAAGTCACCAGGAAAATTTACGAGATTGGGACCAACGCGAAAGGGACGGATGAAATCCCCATCTCATTCATCAAGCTGTTCTGCCCGTTTATCCTCCCCCTTCTGACTCACCTGTTCAATGCGATTATCGATGCTCAAACTTTCCCCTCCGTCTGGAAAAAGGCCATCGTTACCCCGATACCGAAATCATCGAACCCTACTTCACCGAAGGACTTCAGGCCCATTAGTGTCCTACCTGCGGTGTCTAAGGTACTGGAGAAGATTATACTGTCGCAAATAACGGATCATCTCGATGTATCCACACCCGCTCTTTTTGCCAAACACCAGTTAGGATACAGGAAAACCACAGTACCACGACTGCTCTAGTCAAAGTTGATCACGATATCCTCAACAACTTTGACGATAACAGGTGCACAGTAATGGTTATTGTCGACTTTTCATTGGCATTCAACTGTGTCAGACATGGTCTACTTGAAACGAAGCTGAGGAGGGAATTCGGGTTTTCAAACTCCGCGTGTAATTTGATTTCATCTTTCCTGGCGCAGCGAAGCCAGGTTGTAGACCTGGGTGGTACTCCCTCGAATCCCCGGAATCTCACCGACGGTACGCCACAAGGATCCTGTCTGAGCGCCCTGCTGTTAAGCCTATACATCAGCAGCCTGCCTGGTGTGCTAAAATCGGAGTATCACCTCTATGCGGACGACCTCCAAATCTACATATTAGGCCCCGCAAGCGAAATTAACAGGCTCGTCGAAGCAATCAACCAGGATCTCCTCGCTATCGAACGTTGGGCCACTGAGAATCGTCTGTTACCCAACCCAAAGAAGACGCAAGCTATAGTCTTTTGTAGAGATGGGGCCATAATCCCTCAAAATGACATCCGCTTCTGTGTTGAAACCATTACTTTGTCGAATAAAGTTACCAACCTTGGTCTCATTATGGACTCTAACCTAAAATGGACCGGCCAGATAAACGAAGTCACCAAAAAGATCTACAATACTCTTCGTACGTTCAGGCGCTTCCGTGGAGTGCTTTCCAGACAGATTCGTATGAAGCTCGTCCAAGCTGTGGTGATGCCGGTCTTCACATACTGCGACGTCGTGTACTACCCAGGACTGTCCACCGCGCTCAAGGCTCAGTTGCATCGATGCTTCAAGTCGTCGGTGAGGTTCGTGTATGGAATCCGAGGGCGTGACACCACCAGAGAAGTGCGACACACCATACTCGGATGCGATCTGCCGGAAAACTACCACCGTCGTATCTGCTGCTTCATGTACGGGGCCTACCATCCCAAGTAACATTGCAAGCTTTAAAGAGGTTTTATAGCATTCTACAAACCTAAATCGCAGTCTACAGAACCCTCATAAAACCAAAATTGTTACTTGGGATGGAAGCCTCCCAGAGTACATCACGCAGTACACATCTAAAGGTCGGTTAACTAATGATTGACGTTCGTTGTGCGGGGTTGGTCTTCCGCCGAAGATGGAAGGATCGTGTAGCAACGGAGCTCTTCCGTTGCAGGCATCCTTGGAGACAGATGCATCCAGTGTGTAGTCCCAACTGGAGTCCGTGTCGTTGAAACATTGAAAAACAAAACAAAAACAAGAGCTGTTAGAATACTGGGTTGCCAAACAAGGCATTATTCACAAGCAAACAAAAGTCAGTTCAATGACTTCTTGGCACTGCCGGTACAGCTGCGGCACACTAAGGTACACTGAGAAAAATGTTGGCGCAAAATAAGTGCGTAGAGTGACCACCCCTTGGGTCAAATGGACAAAAATGGAAATGGACTGAAGGTCGAAATGGACAAAAGGTCGAAATGGACAAAAGGTCGAAATGGACAAAAGGTCGAATGAAATTAAAAGGGACAAAATGTCGAATGCTCAAAAGGTTGAAATTGACAGAAGGTCGTAAAATATCAAAAGATCAAACTACTATTGAGTGGATCAATTCAAAAATAGATTAAAAGGTCGGATAGGGAATTTGCTCAGTAAAGCAAGTTAATCATGTTTAATTCTATAATTAATTCTATTCTGAACTTAACTCCTTCTTTAAAAGTTCGAATTAATGGATGCATTAGTTTGAATCCCCCAAGAAAAAAGCATAAGCAGTTGTTTGGCAGATATAAGGTATTGCACACTCCAACTGGAAATATCCGAAACTCATTTCTCTCAGTTGGAGTTAACTCCTTCTTTGTAACACGAGTAGTTCTTTGGCAGAGAGGTACCGTTGTTTGCGGATAGAGTTTTAGCCGGCATTCTGTTTTCTGGACACCTTGATACCTAGTTTGTGGTGATAAAGGCCCCATTTGCGGTCAGCATGGTTACTACCGAAGATCAGGCGCAGATCAGATCATAATCTACTGCTCGAAACTTCTACTGATTTCGTCATTTTGTCCATTCGACCATTCCCAAGTAATAATTTTGCTTTTATGTGGGTTCTGCAGAGCATGATTTAGACTTGTAGAATGCTTTAAAACCTCGATAAAACTAGTAATGTTTGTCTATTCGACCTTGTGTTCATTCGACTTTTAATCTTTCGACCATTTGTCAGAGATTCGTGTTTAAATGAAAACTTACTAGTAGGGTTAACTATTCCATTTCCGGCCTATTAAGCACAACCCGCACTTAGTCTTTCTTAATCTATCGTAGTTTAGCACCAAACGGGATGTTATTATTATTGATGGCTTCCAAATTTATTTACCTTTCCGTACGTACCGTAAGATTTGATAAAGAGAAACCAATTGTTGAGATATTGTTAAAATTCAAGAAGCAGCCAAACTCGGCCTAACGGATTGAAACGCCATTGAAACGCCAATGAATTCACTTCGGCCTATCAGATGAAGATTAATATTGATTGGGTCAGAACGCTTCATTTGTATTTGAGAATATTCATATCACGCGTTCTCATTGATTTCGTTCGGTAGCATTTGAACTAAAGTGTCGTACCAAACACATAATTTACCTGTTAACGCCGAAATTATTGATTTATTTGATGTTTTCTGCTTGATAGGCCCAAAATGGGCGATTAGGCCGAAGTAGTTCTCTACCCTATCTATTTTTTTTTATCAAATTCTCCGCGATGAACAACCGTTTGCCAGCCTTAAATACAACCAATTATGTTTTGTTTTTACCATACTTGGAATCGGATCCACCAACTTCCGATGTTGTCGTGATTGGAAGTTATTATTAACATTTTTGTGGGAATGCAAATCTAGCCGGGGCAACAAATTCTTCCAAGATTCATAAGATTTGATCAAGATTCAAAGCACTCCACCAGTCCGACAAACAATAAATAAATAGGGGAAATGGCTCTAATGTTGGTCTATGGATCTAAGATTGGGCCCATCGCTTAAAGTCTGCTATTTATCAATTTTATCTAGATGAACGCGTCATTGGGACGGTAGTAATGGATATTTTTGGTCGCTATTGGAAATTTAGTCGATTGCTGAATTTATGTATGGGCCCAAATTAGGGGCATTTAGGCCGACATTACATCAATTTCCCCTACAATGTTAAATTTGGAATGAAGCAATTCTTATTCAAATTTTCATTCGCATTCGTTCCGGCTATTCTACCCAATTCCATCTCAATTCTGCTCAAATCAATAAAGATGCGCTACCTACCTATGGGATGAGGAAAGAGTGGGTTTAGTATCAATGTGACATAAACTGGTGAGACAGTGTGAATTCGTCCGTCTCTGTCGGTCTCCCACTGTTGAAAAGATTACGGAGTGTGACGTCAAACTCCGTCATCCATGTGAACAGCGGAAGAACCAAATGGACGACAAATTCTCTGGGCCTAACCTGTTTACATCTCATTGGATTTAGGAGTTCCGTCAGCTTGCCAGCTTGGCTATCAAAGTGGATAAAATTGCTTTTCCTAGAAAATCTGACGTACTGAAGACACCGCCGCACAGCAGCAGCAGACAAGCGACAATCTGCTTTGCGGTATCATTTGAGTCCGCACAGGAAAGGAAGCCAAAATTAGCCAAGGGTGGTGACAGCAGTAAAGATGATAATCACTTCTTGGTCCGGCGTTGGTGGTGACTGAAATGGAAACTTTATTATTGGGTTCCTATTTTCAATTACATGGTGCTTTTCGGGAGGCTGGCAAGGACCGTTAAATTAGATTCGTTCCAGGAATGGTTTTTGCTGTATTATTGGAATAAAATCTGAAAAGGCGCATTGACTAGCATCAAATCGGAGGCATGAAAATGAATACAATTGATCGGAATTAATATATTCGCGCGGCGAATGAGAATGACCCAAATTTGAGTTTAGTCAACTCATAATCGCCAACAGTGCAGGAACTCAGGGAGGAGTAAATTTGCCTCTTGTTTTCCCAGGATTTTCCAGGGAAAAAATCCCGAATTTGAGAAAAGTAAAGATTGGATTCACTCAGTCTATTGGTACTACTCCGAGATTGAATAAAATTTTCGTCAATTTCCTCATTTTTCGGCAGATTTTTTAGGTTTTCCACAAGAAGCCATGAGACAAATTTACTCATCGCTGAGTTCTTGCACTTTTGGCGATTATGAGTGAACTAAACTCAAATTTGGGTCGTTCTCATCCGCCGTGAAAGTTTTACACAGACGGTCCCGACTCATTCAGGAAAAAAATCTCGATTTGAGGAAAATCGATAGAGGTTTCACTCGGTCTATTAGTTTACAGTAATTCCTCCATTTATGCGGTGGGTGGTTCCGTTCACCCACCGCTGTTTCTCGGCTGTTCATCAAACAATTATGCGGATTTTTTGTGTGTGATTAATGTCAACAATAAACTAGTTATAAATCAGCTCAATTGGTTGAAGAACTGTTTTGACTTAGTTTTATTCCGGTGAGCATTCAAGGTCAGCTATTGAATCGTCCTCCAGTCGGACTTCTGTGCCAACGCTTCGATCGTGGAAGAATTATAGCGAATTCGTTTATTATCGGAGTTGGAACCAGTTTCAACCCAGTGCGAAACCGACGAGTTGTTAGTGCGAACCTCAACCTGAGCTAGGTTTTAAAAACAAACGAGCAAACTGACGTTTGACAGTAGTTTCACGGAGAACAAATTCGTTAATTTAAGATAACAATCCTAATAGCTACTTTCACATGGAAAAATATTGTTGTTTGAAAGAAACCCATAGTTATTCAAACATAAATTTGACCATCAACTCAATCATATCTACCTAATAGATTCAACTGTTCATCTTATTTGCAATTCAACTATAACTTTGATCAACTACAACAACCGTCAAATGTAATTTAGTTATATAATTTGGTTTCAAGTGATCATCATAAATCCACATACTTTTAACTTGTGATGCGTAGAGCAGGCTCAATCTAAAATTTGGTAACCAAATTGCCGAGATGCAATCATGTCAACATGAACCACTTTCAAATTAAGTAGATAGCCATGCCTTTCATGCCATGCCATTGCATTTCATAACGATTTAGCCACCATTCGATCATTGAATTGTTGAGAAACAGGCATGTCAACCATGAATCGACACGCTGTTTGTAGCTTTGGTACTTTGAGAAAGTTTTGATGGCTTGGAGTTCTGTTTGTTAACAACTGTGGTAGTGCTCTAAGAACACTAAGTTGAGGGCCGGCGTTAAGTCCCAGCAGGGACGTAAGAAAGTCATGTAAGAAAAAGATCCAGTCTACGAAGATGTGCTTGTTCAACGTGTGGTTTGAAGACATGGAAAACAAGCATTAGTTGCCTCTGGACATCCTGCTACGAGCCAAAGCACAATCACCACCCATATCAATGAAACCATCACTGTCAGTTCCCCAAATGCTATCAACTATTGCCATGAAGTCTGAGGTCTGAGCAATCGAATACTCGCAAACCGTCATCCAACACGTCAACAGTCAACACTTCAAAATTACAGGACTTTTTCACAGAACATCCTTCTACAATGATGACTACACTCTGTGACCAACAAATGCGACATGCTAGTAGACTTCCGAAACCAACCAATTTTTGCGTCAATTTTCAACCGACCCACTCACCATCCCATGCAGGAAGTTCATATTTTGACATGTTTGTACAACCAATTTCATCGACATCACCGCATTCCATCATCCTATTTACCACCTCAACAACCGCCCACCGAGCAAAGTTGTTCCGAAAACCACCGTAGCTCCGAAAACTTAAATCCATAATCCAATTTCCCATCCCCGCCATCATACTTTGCGAGTTGTTCTCAAAGTCTTGGTTGAGGGATACAACAACAGATCTTTAAATTGGCATAGTTTATTCCGGAATCGACTCAAATGAACCAAACTCAATTTATAACCTTCCCGTCGAAGTTTGCAGCAGAGCTGACGAAAGCCGGTCCTCCACTCCAGGGGGATTCTCAGATGCACCTTCCCTAACCAACCCCCCCCCCCCGCCACGCAGAACCGGATCGCCGTTGAGTTGACCCAAAGAAAAAGCCAAACTTTTGCCAGGGCAACAAAGTATCCGGAGCAAATGTTCCACCCCGGATGGGCCTTTGAAGAGTTTTGTCGGGTTTCGACAGTCGCAGCTGCACGGGAGGGTGAGATGATTTATAAAGAAACGGATCGGGAAGTGGGCGGTTCAAACGGTCCCGTTCCTCTTTATTGCTTGTCGCTTTGATGAAGTGGCTTCCGGCGAGGGATTTTCCTTTGCGCTCTTTACCCGAATCTGAACAAGGCAGTGCCACATTATCGGTCAATTGGATGGGAAAAATGTGTTTTATTACCGCTTTTATTGGCAGTAAACATTGTTTCTCGACCGGGGTTGCCCTTTTCGGAGCTGTTTTCATGTTCCGGCTTGGAATCGTACCATTTGAAGTCGTGAATGTGATGCATAACATCAGTCAAAATCACATTAAATCAATGAAACAAACGTATTTATGTCCTTCATGTCAATGCTTCGATTCGGTTCAACAAATCCTTGTCAATTTAAAGCATTCGGTAAAGAACTGGGAGATTAGGAAAACTAAAGCCACTCTAATCTACTTGCAAAACGAGTATGTAAATCCATCTTCCATGATGTACCGTCTCTTTACTTTAGGTAACTATGTAAGCAAGCAGAAGCTTAAGTGCTCTCCGTTCGCCTTGTTCCTTTCCTCTGATGGTAGTGAAATTCCCTTGGGCCAACCTTGTCTCATTGAAAACGAATCTGTTTGCTGCATGTCACTCTCATAGCATCAGGGCCAGGATAGTCCATCCAAGTACATATTTCGTTTCTGTGGCAGCTCCTCTGGCGTACTTTTGCGATTTATGCGAAATGCAGTCCGGATTTGCATAAGTTAAACTTGATCGTTCAGAGGATTAAATCTGTGCGATTAAGCATGCAAATAAGCGTTGAGTATTTATTGCCGAAAAATGACGCCTTCTTCAGATGCATTAAATTTTTATCATTCACTGCTCACAAGCTTGTGATTTACCAAATCACACTAAATTGACTAAATTTATCATTGGTGCTCGTATCGGTGTTATAAGTTGTAAAGGAAGAAGTAAAAATACGACTGTTTCAGTAACCAGTGTTCTGGCCTTTCAGTCTAAAAGAGATAAAACGAATTATATATCTCGCTTCGATCCGGCTTAGGATATTTATCTCTTCAAATTATTACAATTAATAACACAGTAATTGTGTGGAGTTGTGTTACAGCTCGAATTATTACATCCATATTCCTTCGCTTATTTACAATCGGTCCCGCTTTATATACACCGTGACTATGCTACACAGCTCTATTTAAGTCTACAACTTACACGGTAAGAAAAAAGTACCCAAAATTGAGTTCCTTTCACTCATCACGTGGCTTCCGTGGGGCTAGGTAAAATTAAGTTAAAGAAGAAAACTCAATTTTGAGTAATCCTGATCGTTGACCAAGTTGACAAAAAAATAATAAAACGGAGCAGACTGGAACCGAACCATGGACGTTGAGATTACGGGGCCCGTGTGTGTAAAGGTGCATAAGAGCAACCTCAATGAAAATAAACTTATATTTGAGTTAATTTATTATTACTCAATAGTTGAGTAAATTTTAACCAACGCCGCTTTTCTGATTCACTCAACGGCAGACCTCAAATGATAGAACCCAACGTTGAGTTTTTTTTAAACTTAATTTTGAGTATTTTTTTCTTGCCGTATACGGTTTTTCCACCTGGCCGTCGCCCAACCCTGCATCAGCTCACCAGACCAGAGACGTGGATAGAGATGGGCAAAGAGAATTTCTTTCGAAACAGCAGCACGGTTTTTGGGGGATCTTTTTTCAATGTCACTGGCAACCATGTTTCTTCGAGTGGCTTCGAATGACTTTCTGATTTCTCCCGGAAAGTTATTTCGACTTCCCTCAGAAGCTTCTTCTGGCTTCGCTCCAAAGGTTCTTCCGTCATCTCCTGCCAGTTTTCATCATCTTCCCCGCAATATTATGCTAACTTTCCCTATAAAACTCTACAGATTTACACCAGAAATTTAATTCGGCATCCTTCAGAAACCTCTTTCGCAACTTCTCCTAGATGTTACTATCGACTGTCCTGTAAACCATCTGGCTTCTAGCTTTTTCCAGAAGTGTGTTCTAAACTATACCATAGGAAGTTTTTTTTAGCATCTCCAGGAAGTTTCTTCCGTCTTCTCCAGGAAGTTCTTTTAAATTTCTACCGCAAGTATCTATCGAATGCTCCCGGAAGTTATTAGCGTTAGCGTTGTTATGATATACTTCGTAGATTGGATACTAGCGACACTCACGTCTCTTCTGAAATTCTCAGTTAGATTACTTTCAGGAATAATGCTGAGGAGTAAGCATTGGTTCCAATCTAAACAAGAATAACAGAAGCATGACTGTCGCTATTCCCGGCCACGCCCATCTTTACCATAACTAGGGATAGGGAAGGAAATGTTGATGTAGTACTTACTTAACGAGAGGCCACCGACTTAGCGACACCCTCATAAGTGCTACGGAGTTGGAGGGTTGGGTAGGGTATTCGGTTAGGATTCACCTCAAGTTGGCGATGCAACCAAAAGTATGTATTGTTTATTTGTTGTTTATTTAATCTCTCGATAGCCGGCTATCGAAAGAACATATTAATTTTGTTTAGTGATAATGAATTTTAAGAGTCATGATGGAGAGCTTGGGATTAAACCCATGATTTTCTGCTCAGTAAACAAAAACGATCCCTCCAGGGTCATCGAGCATCTCAGAACCATAACGCTTCGCGACAATACAGGACTACGTTTTCGCTTGATATGCAAATAGTTTCCGAGGTTAATGTTCAATATCAAATATACAAATGATGGTGGCGATTTATTGTGCTGTGGAAGAGCTTGGGGTTAAATCCATGATTTTCTGCTCAGTAAGCAAAATCGATCCCTCGAGGGTCATCGAGCATCTTATAATCCACAGCGCTTTGAATAACTATTATTTACGATAATTACATGAAATAAATAAAATATAAACTACAAACAAAACGTGACTGCTAAAATCTCAAAAAGATATTCTCACAAATATATTTCACGCCACCAGGAATCTCAAAACCATTAGACGTTATAATGATACTCTGCACATATTAGACACAAGAAGAGGCCAAAAAGCAAGCGTCCGACACACAAAACACAAAACCCGTCAAATCCACTTGCAGTCACAATCAACGATTCTACGAATCGCGAGCGCTCACGAATCATAAAACCGCTGACTGCGACACTCTGAAAGCGAAATTGATAGGCTCTATGCGTCAAGAACCCGCCCTCCAATCTCCACCCGCATCCAACAGCACAAATCTCCATAACAACATCTAACGAATTCAAAACTCCGAAAATCACTCATCTATAGCAATTGAGTGGAAGCAACCCTGCATGCAACCATTCTTAATGATACACTTGTTCTGCCTATCTTTCTATTAGGCCTGTGGACATGCGTTAGCTTCGAAACTTCTAACCAAACTGGGTAAATTTTCAGATAACAAAAAAAAAAAAAACTTGAAAAAAAAAAAAAACTTTCAAAGGTAATTACAAGTAAGATAAATATTGATTATTTTACGCGAAAACGAGCAAGTAATATTAAATCTCTTGTATCATATGCTAATGCAAATTGACTGTAACAAAAATAATATGCTTAAATAAAATAAAATATTAATAAAATTATATGCAAAATTTACAAGAAGATCATTACTTTATTGGTGAGAAGTTTTTAATAAGCCCTCCCAGTTCCTCTGTATACAGAACAAATCTGATACTATAATCAGAATTGCTCAGTCTGCATAATGCAGCCGATTGCATCAAGGAAGTTCTATTAACAACCAAGAATTAATCGTTTGAGGTATACTGAAGCATTAAGAAGGTGATATGTGTCACTATAGGAAATCATCATCGTTGCAAATATAAAGAAATTAAACATAACCCTTTGCTTCAGTACCGTCAACCTCCATGTCCATGGGGAGGGTATCGAATGCTCCCGGAAGTTATTTTCCTCTTTCTCTGGAAGTTTCTCCATAAGATTGAAGATTTTTCCGAGCTTCTTCTGGCTTCCCCTGGAAATGGCTACTTCTAGAATTTTCTTCCGATTTCCAGTGTTATTCGAAACGTTTCTCAAACTCTTTTTTTGGAAGTTTGATGTTTTTCCGACTGTTCATATACCTTCCTCCAAACTACCTCAGGAAGAGCTTATTTATTAATGAATTAAAATAGTAAATACCGATAAACAGGGATGGAAAATCATTTACATTCATTTCGTGCATTTATTTACATTAATTTTCCTCTAACTTTTTTTTTATCAACAGAATACCGTAAAATGATGTATGAAGCTTTTGTAGATTTTAATATGAAATACCACTTTTGCAAATAACTAAAATCTGTATCCCTTATGCATGACGAAATAGAGCTGACAGAACATGTTATTGTTTTTCAGTGATTGCAATTTACATTCACTGAAAAACAATGGTGGGTTCTTATCGCTCTGATTAATCATGCGTAAGAGATACAGATTTGAGTTGTTAACAAAAGATTTTTTTTATTTTAGCTTTATTTAGGAGGCTTTCAGCCTTAGGCTGGTTCGCCTCAAACATTAACAAAAGATGTAGCTAATATCAAAGCCTGCAAAACCTTCAAACATTATTTTATGGAATTCTGTTGATGAAAAAAGTTAGAGGCAAATGAATGTGTATGAATGCACGAAATAAATGTAAATGATTTTCCATCCCTGCCGATAAATACCGATTTAAAAAAAAACTTTCATACCGATAAGCATGAAAACAATCTGACCACACTGGCGTGAGGCTTCATCCTCCAGTGGTGCCAGATATACAGATATGTCTGTATTTATACAGATTTTTGCAGTCTCGTACATACCCAAAACAGGCTACAGACATTATACAGATACTTGAAACTTATTGCAAATTTTGTACAAATTCTTACCAATTGGGTTGTTTAGGGGTATTGAGGTAAATGCATATTCGTAATCTTCATCAAAAATGGTACCCAAACCCAAAATTTCATCAATTTTGGTACACTGAAACTATTTTAAATAAGTACGATTACATTAGCAAAAATCACCATCTTAGCGCCCTATGGTGAAACTTTGTATGGGAGCGAGCTGTCAACGAATAGATTTGGTGTCAACGATCAACAATTTATGATGATGATGATGATGGTCCCACCTCTTACCCCTACAAAGGTTTGAGCTGGACGAGTTATCTTTAAGATAATTAAATATAAACATTTTAACCAGGTTTGCAAACAAAATCGAGCTGGTTACAATTACAGATATAAATGTCTTGTTAAATATGCTATAGGCATCAACCAAAAACATTCAAAGGTGTAACTAGTTATCAAAAGTCCAAGTATAGTCCTCGACAATACTTCCATTTACACGTGACCTGGGATTTACACGTTTAAGCTTCCGCAGTGCCAGGACTATATCCAAGGAAACGACTTCCAGCCAACCCTTTACTAATTCAAGGCTTTTGCCACAATTTCCACATATTAGTCATTTATACCTGTATTCCGCGCGCGAGGCTCAAACCATTGTAGACTACTCAAAGCTATTTTTACTATTACTACTACAAAATCAAAAAACTAAAAATCCATCATCACCATCGAGGCAAACAATGTAGTTTTTTGTATATGCTACACCAATTACTAAAATGTCTTTATGACAGTCTCCATACAAAATAATCCGTTAGAGATAACTTTGTCAAGATACATGATTTATCCATTCATAAAAAATTTAACTGCTCAATAAACAGCTTTTACATGTGAAATGTAGCGTCTCTTGAATTCTGTAAGTGTAGTTGCACGCTTGATGTGTCTAGGCATCGAATTGAAAACATTTATACCTTTGAAAAATAATGAATTTTGTGAAGCATTATTCAAAAGATGTGGTGTTCTTACTTCATCCGCGTTTCTAGTGTTATATCTATGAAAATCACTTCCTCTTTCAATCCAATCACACAAATATCGAGGCAGCAAACCGTTAACTACTTTAAAAATGAACACCATAGTCAAAAACACAATTCTTTGCTTCACTGACAGCCATTGCAAAGCGTCCAGCATAAAAGTTGAGGAAGTGAATCTATTACATCTTAAAATCAAACGCATTACTTTATTCTGCAAACGCTGTAATCTCGATATTTGTGTTTCATTGGCCAAACATAAAATGGAAGGGCAAAAGTCTAGATGAGGGGAGATGATTGATTTGTATAACTGTATTTTACTACCAATAATTAAATCGTTTTTCAAGCGACATAGGATTCCATACTTCTTGGCAATTTTCTTGATGACATTGTCAATATGAGAATTGAACTTGAGTTTGTCATCAATAATCACGCCAAGATATTTAATTTCCTGAACGCGATCAAGTGTCTCATCATCAATAACAACAGAGACATCATCATCTACACGATTCCGCGAAATTACCATGAATTTAGTTTTACTTATATTCAATTTCAATTGTTTATACTTCAACCATCTACTTAGAGAACGCAAATCTTCATTCAAGCGTGAAACGGCTTCTTCTAAATCTTTAGCTGCAATGAATAACACAGTATCGTCAGCAAAAAGATTAATATCACAAAACCGTAAAACTCGTCGCATGTCATTAATATACATAATAAATAAAAGGGGCCCTAATACACTTCCCTGAGGCACTCCAAGGTTATTGTCAACGGGACAAGATACAAAATCATTAAAAACAGTCCTTTGTGTTCTGTCAGATAAATAGTTTTCAAACCATTTGTATGCAGAACCCGAAATTCCAAAGCGCTTGATTGTTCTCAACAATAAGGGCCTAGAAATTGTCTCAAAAGCGTGTTTTAGATCCAAAAACACAGCAACAATCGTATCTTTATGCTCCAAATTTTCTTTCCATTTAGCTAACACTAAGTTTAACGCGGTTTCACAAGAATGGCCTTCCCGGTATCCCGATTGTTCCGGTATCAACAAACAGTTACTATTTAAATATTCTAACAGCTGGCCTTTTACAACAAGTTCTAAAATTTTCTCTAATGTGTGCAACATGTTGATGGGACGAAACTCTTCGGCTTTAATCGTCCCAGCAACTTTTTGTATAGGAACAACTAAAGATTCTTTCCAAATATGCGGCACGTGCCCAGATTGCAATGATTGATTAATAAGGTCCCGCAGAGTGTGTCGAATGACATGAAAGCAATCTTGAATAACTCTAGCATTAACATTATCTACTCCAGCCGTTTTTCCTAATGAAAAGCAAATATTTTTAAGTTCATCTAATGTAATTGGGTGAAAACCATTAAATCTACAATTACTATTAATCGGCTGTTTTATTTCGTCCGGTTCATTGATCAGTTCAATAGATTGATTGATCAGTGAAACGCTCTCGACGAAATAGTCATTAAACTTAGAAGCAATTACTGGTTCTGACTGTTCTAATATGCCATCAAAAGTTATGGTCCGCGAATTACAATTACTAGGCTTCATCAAAGATTTCAAAATTTTCCATAACTCTTTGCTGTTGTTTTGATGCTGATCAATTTTCCTCTGAATATATTCACATCGAGTTTTCTTAATCGATTGTGAATATTTATTACGCACGACCGTGTACCTATTCCAATGATTATCACTATTAGATCTACAAAACTTTTTGTACCATTTGTCCCTCTTACGTTTAAGACGCAAAAGATCCAAATTGTACCAGCTGTTCGAGTTTTTCAAAGAAACAAACTTTTGTTCAACTAATTTATTGGTACAAGTTTTCAAAACGTTAGTAAGAACAGCTGCATCTTCATCTAAAGTTCCGGTAACTAATGGAAAATCCACGCTTTTCTCAACAAGATTCGAAACAGCTTGCTTCGAATATTTCCTCCAGCACTTCAATTTTACAAAATTATCGTTATCGTTAACACTGTCTAAGAAATTAATTACTAAAGTTTCATGATCGGTTATTTTCAAATCAGCTTGAGTAACTGAACTGACAGAATCAAAATTAGAATAAACATGGTCAATCAAAGTTCTACTGTGCCGGGAAATACGCGTACATTCACTTACTAATTGTTTTAAATTAAAGAAATCAGCTAATTGCTTCAGATGGTTCGAATTACTAGTATCATGCCAATTAATGTTAAAATCACCCGCAAGTATATTTAATTTACTAGAATCTAAAAATGTCTCGAACCAATTCTCTAAAATTTCAATAAAACGCTGATTACTTGAACTGGGAGAATGATACAAAACACCATAATTACCCATCTTCATGCCACGTTCAACTGTAATGCCTAAGAACCAATTGCCATCAATAACTTCGTTTTGGCGAAGATTGAATTGAACTGATTCTTTGACATAAATAGCAACACCGCCAGTGTGCCTCGAATGTGACAAACAAGCAGCAGCTTTATATCCCGGAATGCTATACTGATCAAAAGATTCAATTTGTACAATTTAAATCTTGATTTAAAAATCGATCTACGATGTCGATCTACGATCGAATCGATGTCGACGGGATCGAATAACGTATCGTTGTGCTAAGAAAACGAAGCTTTATCAGATGGTGTATAAAAATTGGTATATTTTTTGAAGTTAAACAACCCAATTGGTTCCTAAAATTTAACATAAAATAAACAAAATTATTTTCGAGTGTGTGCATCTTGTTATAATAATGGTTCGTGTTATGATTATGAACAGCATTTTGGCTATTTTACAGCAACACATGTATGATAAGACTAAATAATAACATCTGTTCGGTAAGTTCTGATCGTTTCTCATTTATTTTTATTTTAAACTAGCTGAGTGTGCCCGGTCTTGCTCGGGATTCAATATTAGCTTGAGTTTATGCGCCGATTAAAAAAAAAGCATGCTATATTGTACGTAGCCCCCCCCCCCCTATTATCTAAGGGGCTACCCCCTATGATTATCTCCTTATACCCCCACATGCCTAATTTGGTTCCATTTGCTTGATTAGTTCTCGAGTTATGCAGAAATTTCTGTTTCATTTGTATGGGAGCCCCCCCTTACAGAAGGGGGAGGGGTCTCGAACCATCATAAGAACCTTCCACGGCCCCAAAAACCCCTGTATACAAATTTTCACGCCAATCGGTTCAGTAGTTTCCGAGTCTATAAGGGTCAGACAGACAGACAGACAGACAGAAATTCATTTTTATATAGGGGAAATGACGGCTTCGGCATGACAGACTATTTTCGGCAACCCAAATTGAAACACTATTTTCACTGGATTTTCTTACGAAAACACTTGGCTGAATGCATGCAAACGATTCTTTATGCTTTCAGCTTCAATTTGACTATATTTTTACCACTGAGAAAAAGCAATCTAGCAGGGTTTTCTTGAAATGAAACACACGCACTACAAATTGTAGCTGATTTCGAGTTGCCGATAATAGAACAGCAGATTTACATGCAGTTCAAATGGAACGGTTGCCGAAGAAAAACTGGTTGCCGACAATACTCGCTCTCACTAGAGAAGATTGGAGCTTTGTAAAAGCGTTTCAAAACAATTTTTGACAATTCTTTCGACTGAAATTGTTAGAGCAGCTGGCAGCAAAAGATTGTAAACAAACCAATACTGCATATGTGTGCGTTCCTCAGAGAAAAAGGCTATAGAAAGAAGGTCGCTGCTTAGGTTGCCGAGAATACGTAAATTCCCCTATATAGATAGATAATAGATTTTATCATTTTTCTAGTTTTACCCACATGTTACTTTTCTATGAAAAATGCTTTTTTTTGCTGTCGTATTTTTTGTACTAGGAATAAAAATTGAAAATTAAAATACATGAACGCACTTTTTAAGTACAAAAATACTTATTTATTCAGGTTAGTGTTTGGCGAGCAATTTTAAAGCCAAAATACATGTGGAAAATACGTAATCAGCAATGTGCCGATTTTTTCGAGGGGCACGCAATACAAAGAAGTTAAAATGTAATCAAAAGTACTTAAAGTAATTAATGCATTTTGAAGTAGTACTGACGGTAATTGGGTTCTTTAATTTTGAAAAAAATATATCCGTTATTATATATCATCTGAAAGAGCTTCGTTTTCTGAGCACAGTGATATTTTTTTCGAACCCACACACTTTCATCTCAATTTTTAAATCAAGATTTAAGCAAAATAATAACTTCACTGATTGACACTAAACTGACAAAATGACAGCTCGCTCCCATACAAAGTGACACCGAGGGGCGCGAATAAGGTGATTTTTGCAAATGTAATCGTACTTATTTAAAATAGTTCCAGTGTACCAAAATTTATGAAATTTTGGGTTTGGGTTCCATTTTTAATACAGATTACGAATATGCATTTAACTCAATACCCTTAAAGAACCCAATTAAAATTATCTATCCGTAATTAATGTAATTTAAAGTATTGAAAATGTAATAAATGTACTTTAATTATAAAATTTTGACTGTAAAGCAGTAGTTAATGGAATTGATTTAATTACAGACGTTGCCTGCGTTGGAGTTAAAGATTATTGCGTGCCCCTAAGATTTTTTCTAGTGTAAAGATAAATACAGACATATTTTTTAACACGCCTACAGCCGGCGCCGGTGGTGTAGTGGCAAGCGTGACTGCTTTCTCACCCCAATAGGTCTGGGTTCAATCCCAGCCGAGGTCGGTGGGATTTTTCTAAGGCATAATTGCCCCGTAACGTGGATAGATCACCTTTTCGTGATTCGATACGGGATGTAAGATCTAGCACCGATTCCTAGTCCTGACTACTTCAAACTAAGGGAACAGGATTTTTCAGTAATCCAAGGAACACATCTTAGTCCTTGTTACTTTTTATGCCTTGTTGACTCGGCTCGGCTTTGTCTACCGAGGATGATCTTGAAACAAGGAAAAAAATGAGTTATTTGTCTTCATCTATGTGATTCCTAATCAGTGATGCAAAATATGATGACACTCACGTGACACTCTTCTTCGCATCAACCGACTATCGCTGACAGATCGTTTTGTCACGCAGTGAGAGGTAGAGCCATGGCAAACAACAATCACCAGTAATGGTCGCTGCTCACAAGCAAAACGTTACACTCGCTGCTGATGATGAAAAGCAGAACGAAAACAGTGAAGACTTCTGCAGTACGATCATGAGAAAAAGTGAAATGACAGAAGAAAATGTAAACAATGCCTACGCATTCCAAGTTCGTCTCGGCAGGCGCGAGTGTGTGAGTTACAAACAAAGCAGGCAATATGAAACGGAAGCTGTTGGGCTCACTCACCAACACACTCACATAAGCAAGCAAAGCAGCAACTGCTTCAAAACGAGCACAGATGAGTGTCGTGATTGTCGGGAATGACCAGATCGGTGATGGATCACAACAGAATACGACATTCACCAGTTGCTTTTTACTTCTTTCGTTAACTTGATGGATGCTCATGGAGAGAGCTTCGACGAGCACATTGATAGGAATGTACAAAGCGTTACTACCATCAGCTGTTTGGCGATCGTGATTGTGATAGGTCGCAAGGTTAAGACTAGGGTTCTGATGCATGGTCATTATCGGTGTTATGCCTTCATTTGGTTGCCAAGGAATCCAATTTTGACTGAGAAAGGGGCGCGCCTTTGGAGGGTGTTTCAACACTCCGAAGGGTATAAATAGCGGAACCTTTCAATTAGATTCGGATCCTTGCGATAAATGAGTGGCAACTGTAAAAAAATCGAATAATTCTAGATAGAGCTGGAATTAGGGCCTAATAGCTTTTGTAAACAATGACTTCTCTCGATGATTTCTAGGAATTTAAGGCACGCCAACGCAAATCAACATAACCATCAGATAGGGGAAGTCTTCTCCTATCCGATGGTGATGTTGATTTGCGTGGACGAGCCTTGACTTGCTAGAAATCATCGCGAGAAATCATTGTTTACAAAAGCTGTTACGCCCTAATTCCAGCTCTATCTACAATTCATCATTTCTCAATAGTGATGGAGTAATACGACATGCACTAAACTAAGGACACGGGATATACTGCAATAGATCAATTTACTGGTCGCAGTAGTGTTAGGTCCCGAACAGAGGAAAAAAAAGGCTCCAAAATCTCTGGTCACGTCTTCCTTCGGAAAGGAAGTAAAGCCGTTGGTCCTGACCCATCTGTGCGATATCCTACGCAGGTGTGGAAGTTGCCTTCCTGCACATTCGATTGCCGTCAATGGATGGCAATCGATGTCCGTCGGTGATTGGCATTAGATTGCGGAACAGAAACCAACGTTAAATAAAGGAAATAATAAGAAGACACTCATACAGACTTTTGGGAAAAATCATCTGACAGAAATAATCCATTTTTTGTTTAAACTCGTTCAGGAAAGAGAGGTAAAGCGCGGGTTGTGCTTAGTAGGACAGAAATTAGATCAAAAACCCTATCTCTGTATATAGGATTACTACTTGGCAGCGGTGAAGGTAAGACGTGTATTCTGTCATAACGGAAAACCTACGACAAAATGGCTGGTATCTGACAGCAGAAATTGCACAGTAATGACCCGATTTTATCAGCCCTTCAACGCATCAGACTTTTATCAACCGGTCAGCACTCGTGTTTATTTCAGTTACCGTGGGGACATAATTTGCGATTAGCCCCGGTCCCTTTCAAATTTAATTAAAAATTATTTATGAACGATCCTTATATTTGAAATAACGTTTCACATTCATCTAGTGATGGCCGATTTTCATTCGAATAATCGATTAATCGATTAACAAACCGAAGAGTAAAATATTTGTGTTCGGTTATAGGAGAAATGGCTCTAATGTTGGCCTATGTATCTAAGATCGCTAAAAATCTGCTATTTATCAATTTTATCGAGATGAATGCGTCATTGAAAATTTAGTCGATTGCTGAATTTATGTATGGGCCGAAATTAGGGGCATTAAGGCCGACATTACATCCATTTCCTCTATCATGCCGATATAAGCATTAACTTCTCCAGAGGATCTTCACCCATTGTTTCAAACATATGCTGCACTCTCATTGGTGGAAAAATGACAGCACCGCGAACAAAAAATAATCGATTAGTTATTAAGCCAGTAAATAAAAAATGGGACATCTCTGATTTTGGTGTGATGGTCTTGATAAAAAAAAAAGAGCGCAAAATTTCATCTCTACCGAGGGGGCTGCAAAACCACAAAATTGCCTTGCATACGGGGGTATTCATTGGATGAAAGGGACCGTGAAAGAGGACATTAAAATAGAAAGTTTTTCTTCCGACAGCTTACCCAGACAACCAGAAGTCGTATAACAATGTATAGACAGTATCGTAAATTGCTACAGTTTAAGTCAAAATCACATATAAGAATGGCATACCTCTCATTATGTTTAAGTTAAATCGTATAGAATGCAAATTTCCGACCAATATGCGATGACTCATTTTTCCGTTGTACTGTATCACAAATTAAATCGGATTACATCGTAAGACTTTTCAAAATGAATTTGTTATTACAGATTAAATCGTATATGATGTTAAATCAACTCGTTTAAAATTAAATTAAAATATGCACGTATATGGCCTCCACTTTTGTACGTATAAGCCATTTATTTGCATTCTATACGAATTGTTTGTTTGTATATATGTTTGTATATCACTAAAACAACTTTGACTATACGTGCATTCTGGTTGTCTGGGTAATCTTAGTACTCTTCTTTTATGTTTCCACAATTGGGTTCCTAAGGATATTGAAGTAAATGCATATTTGTAATCTGCATTTTAAAATGGAACCCAAACCAAAAATTTCATAAATTTTGGTACACTGGAACTATTATAAATAAGCACGATTACATTTGCAAAAATCACCTTATTAGCGTCCCTCGATGCAACTTTGTATGGGAGCGAGCTGTCTGTTTGTTACTTTAGTGTCAAACAGTGAAGTTATTATTTTGCTTTAAATCCTGATTTAAAAATCAATATGAAAGTAGGTGTGGGCATAGAGAACAGACATCCAAGTCAAATTCCTAAAGTGTAAGAAATACACCTGCTGTTTTGAATAGACATTTTAAACTAGCAATATCGTGGTGGCGCTAGTGTCACTGCCCATCAACGTCGAGGACCGACAGACGTCATCTTAATATAAATGTCAAAATTTTTGTGAGCAAAGCATTAACCGAGCTCGAACCGAGCAAAGTAAAATCTTTACACAATTTTCCTAAGGATGCGGAATTGCCCGAAATACAGAACACAGCGAACTTTTCCGTAACATTATAACTCCCCTATTTCATGTTCCATGTTTGCCAAGAAACTGGTTGCCTATTCGGGATGGATTATGCTTCTGATTATGCTAGTCTTTTGGATGAACATCTCGTCATCAGTAGTTCTCACAATTTCTCGTCGAAAGTTCTCTGGATTTCTCGTTGGAAGATCTTTGAACTTCACGCCGGAAGTTCTTTGATCATCTCCTCGAAAGTTCTCTGAACTTCTCTTAAACAGTTCTCTGAACCTCTATTAAACAGTTCTCTAAACTTCTCAGAAGTCCTCTGGACTTCTTGTCGGAAGTTCTATGAACATCTCTTCGGACGTACTATTAACTTCTTCTGAACATCAGAACCTCTCGTCAGAAGCTCTCTGAACTTCCCATCGGAGCTTCAGAGAACCTTAAATAAAGTTCTGTGAACTTCTCTGAACTTCTCTTTGGAAAATTTCTGAATTTATCGTCGGAAGTTCTTTGAGCTTCTCGTCGGAAGTTCCTTGAGATTCACGTCGGAAGATTTCTGAACTTCTCATCAGAACCTCTGGTCAAAAATTTTCTTAACTGCTTGTCGGAAGTTCCTTGAACATTTCGTTGAACTTCAGGGAACTTTGATGAACTTCTGTGAATTTAAGGAAAGTTCTGTGAAGCTTAAGGATTTTCTTAAATACTCTGAACTTCAGGAAATTTCTGTAGATTTTTCTATGGAAGTTTTGTGAAAATTTGATCGGAAATTAGGGGAATTTACGTATTCTCGTCAATGTAAGCAGCGTCCGCACTTCTATCAGGATTTTCTCAGCGTCACGCACATATATGACGTGTCTGTTGGTTTACATTCATCTGCTGCTTGCTTCTCTATCCATTCCAATCGATAGAATTTTTCAAAACGGTTTTAAATCGATTTTACAACGCTCCAAACTTCTCAGGTGAGTGTGACTATTGTCGGCAGACTCTTTTTCTTCGGCAACCTTCCCATTAGAACTGCGTGTTAACCAGCTGTTCTATTATCGGCAACTCGAAATCAACTCCATTTTGTAGTATGTATGCTTCATTTGAAGAAAAATCTGGCATTACAGGATTGCTCTGTCATACAAATATAATCAGATTGAAGCTGAAAGACTAAATAATCGTTTGAATACATTCAGGGAAGTGTGTTGATGGGAAAACATAGTGAAATTAACGTTTAAATTTTGGTTGCCGAAAACAGTCAATGGGTGTCGAAGCCAACATTTACCCTATTAGTTCTGTGAACTTGTCGTTGGATGTTCTGTGAAGTTCCCTTTAATTTCAGAGAAATTCGCCTGAAGTTCAAAGATAGCGCCTGAAGTTCAGAGAATTTCACCTGATGTTCAGAAAGTTTCGCCTGAACTTCAGAGAATTTCGCCTGGATTTAAGAGAACTTCATTTTAAGATCAGAGAACTTCCCTTGAAGTTATCAGATCATCCATAAACTGCGTAGGAGCTCTTTAAAGCTCATAAGGAATAGTTTTGCGATCCTCAAGGAGGTATTGTAAACTCTAAAAAAGTTCAGCGCACTTCAGAGTTGTTTTGTGATCTTCAGAGAAATTCTACGAACGTTATAAATTTCTGAGAACTTCTTCGATTTTTGCGAACTTCAAGTTTTATCATGTCTAAGGTTGAGGTGACATATTACTTCACCAGGACAGCGAACCTCCTCACATCTCACACCACGCAGAATAAGCCAGAATTCAAAATCTTTGGAGTATGGTATGCATAGCCTCTCTGAAGTTTCTTAACAATATCGAACATAAAATAGAGGAAATGTTGGCTTCGGCAATACCTTAACCTATTATCGTCAGGGGTTAAAAACGTCCTTTAGAGCTCAATTTTGGCGTGTGGATACATTGTATTCAGAGCCGCTATTGATCAAATTTGACTGCTGTAGGACTTTGTTTACCCCCCTGACAATAATAGGTTAAGGTATTGCCGAAGCCAACATTCCCCCTACTCGAAACCATCAGTCCACCACCATTCTTTTCAATATATTCCCATCATTTCCTTCAGGGTCTTCCTACTCAGAAATAACGATTGAATATTTTATCATCCTGTATAAACCCTAAAATCCCGATACATCTATCCACTCTAGGAATTGAGGGAAATCGAAGCACCAGTGGTATCGAATATCGCATTTGTTTTTTTCCTCCGTAGACCAGCACCCGGAAGCAAACAGAACCCAAGCCAATCTATAAATATACTCCAGCAGGATGAAATGTTTGTTCCGTGATTGTAATCTTCGAAAAGTCAGAGAGGGAGAGAGATATAGAAATGGTTGTGGATTTTCATCATCGGTCAATATTTATTCCGATTGTTTTTTTTTCCAGCCATCATTGGTAAGGGCATTGAATATGGATCTATGAAAGTGGAGGATGGAATTGGCCGGCGCCGGTGGTGTAGTGGTAAGCGTTACTGCTTTCTCACCCCAAATGGGTCTGGGTTCAATTCCCAGCCGAGGTCGGTGGGATTTTTCTGAGGCATAAAAATCCTCTATTCAAGTAAAGTAAAGCCGTTGGTCCCGGCCCCATGTGTGTTGTTGAATGGATGCGATATCGTACGCAGGTGTGCCTTTCCGCACAATTCGATTGCCGCCAATGGATGGCAAATTGCCATTGGCAATCGATGTCCGCCGGTGATTGGCACCAAGGTGACTACATATAGGTGTTCTAATGTGTCAAATTCATGATTCAGCCATATTGTTTTTCCTCCCGCGATCTCCTCGCTCATATAGTGACAAAGCTATATCACCATGTAAGGGAGAACAGCCCATAATGCACCACTGGGTAAAATGCCCTCTTATAGAAAAACAGCGATAACTTTTCTTCAGATGCATTTTACGGGTAACGGTTTGTGATTGTTTGCAACTGGAGGTTTCACAAATAATTCTTGATCATAAAATCATATATTGACCTACTGATTCCTTTAAAAAATAGCATTTTGTGCAAAACAGGACACAGTTGTTAAAATCATCGACTGCAAAATAAGCTTTTAACATCATATATCATAAAAAAAATTAACGAATTTACTTTTCGTATATTTTTCAGATATTTTACTTGATGAATCACAGTTTAACATTCTATTGAGATTTTGAGACCTTATATCTGATGTAACATAAAGAAATAATCATTTGAAATACCGCATCCCTTTGCATTATCTACTTGCAGGGGTTATGGTTTGTCTACCATGGGGTGCATTTTACCCCAATGTTGTCGTGCATATTGCATCATGAATCAGGCGTTTTGCCCAGCTATCATTTTGGAAGCAATTTATAAAATACCTTGAAAGTCATGGAAAATCATCCTTTTGTAGTTCTAAATCATTCGATCTGCGTAGAAAACATGGTAATGAACCAAACGCCATTACTTTCTTCTTGATTTTAGCTTCCATTCACCAGCAATTGACGATTTTGCTTAAACGGTGCGTTTTGCACCATCCTACCCTCAAATATATACCCACCATGATTGGCACTAGATTGCGGAACAGAGACGTTCAATAAAGGAAAGAAGACGAAAAAGAAGAAATTAAGAAGAAGAAGAAGATGGAATTACCGTTTCTAATGTAAATAGACGCATTTCATAATTAATTGTTCGATCTTAGTATTTCTCAGCCTCTAAGCACTTGTCGTGATTTGAGAATATTGTTCGAGCTGTCATCTTCGCTACTGGCAAGCATTCCACGTAGAAAATTCCAAATTGGGAAGCAAAGTTAATTCCATCCCCGTCGCAGGATTTCTGTTTACCTTCGCCAGAATCGATTGCTCGGGATGATATCGAAATCCTTCAGGTGGTGACTTATCTCAACGCGCTTCGCTGGTGCCATACCGGTTCGAGTCAAATCGGATCAAGCTGTCATTATCAGTTGTTTGAACTCGTCGGCTTCCATCGTCGTCACCGAACTCCTTGAAAGCCCTCTCTTTCAATTTTAAAGATTAAAATGGGTTTTCCTCGCACTCTCATTTATGTCGGTTACAAAATTGGAAGGGTAATTGATTGCTGTTGATGGAATATTGAGGACTTGCTGCCGGCTTAAGACGAGGGAAAGTTTTCCCGATGTTAGTCTGTGCTCGGAAAAGTTAAAGACCCATGATGGTAAAACTGATAAGATTTCACCTCGGTCTATGATGCTGCACGCAATGAAGCCACAAGCTTCCCGCCACTTTCCTCCTCCTCCTGGATGGCGGTTGTGGTTTTGCGCTGCGTCGATAAGGTGGAAGCTATTACCAACAACGTTTATACTAAGATGTTGGTTGAAGAAAGTTTTTCCCAGCGGGTAATGACGGTTAAACAAAGTGGAACAAGTATAGTTTCCTCCAGCTGGCTTTGCTTCTGCGTTGTTTTCGTGAGATAGTTTTATTTGAATAATGGCTGTGGCTTGAGGTGGACTGACGTTGATGTTTTCGGGAAAACTACCGCGACAACATTAGTGCTTCCAAGCTATTGGCAGGCACTCGGCTGAATAATAATTCACGCTAACAATGATTTGACGATGAAGTTCTATGTCTACATCTTCAGTTGAAATGTAAATGAGGCTACAAAAAATCATATAACTTCACTTGTATTTTTAAGTTAATATTAATGCAGGCATTAATAGAAACTGTGCTAATCGCATAACACATTATATCTGCATTGATGACATAATTTCATCTCGGGATATGTTGATGATTTTTGCCATATGTTTTGTTAAAAGAAGACAGCTTCTTCTTCTTCTTCATCATCAGCTACTTCATCATTTTTTTCCAAGTTTTTCACGTTTCTTTAGCGACCGTTTTGCCGGCTCCCATCATAGTGTTCTTGATGCACTTCAGGCAGGGAAGTCGGACCGGAAATCGGCTTGGTAACTTCCTGTTTACACTATACTGACTTATTGACGTAGGATTGCGTCTTCAGGCAACAAATTGCAAGTGCAATTAAAAAAAAATCGACAGCGATACGAAAAGTGGTCAGGTTTTGACCACTTATAACTCTGTCAATAGCGGATGAATTTTAATTTTAAACAAGCCAATCGATTTGAAATTTTTCTACAAATCTGCTCAAATGACCACTTTATCAATTTTCAAAAGATCACTATTGAAAATGACACAAATGTCCAACTGCTGCAATGGTGATCAAAATTATCACCGATTTCCTGCAAAAAGCGCTTTCCCTAACACAGATTTCAAAATCGAATAGCATCTGGTCGTGCCGAAAGCAGTGATGCCACATATACAGATTTATCTGTAATCATACAGTTTTTTTTCAATATTTTGGTACAGATATCTGTATATACAGATTACAGATTTTTGAAAAATATACAGATTTTTTCAAATAAAGGGAATATATTTTGCATTATTTTTTTTTAATTTATTAATTCCGATAAATAATCGTTTCTTCATTTTGAGCAGCTTGAATTCAATCTGAGCATCAAACTCAAATCGTATTTTTTACAAAGTAAATTATTATTGTTTTAGCTTCAGATGGACTTGGAATCTTTCGAATGAACTTCTGATGTTCAGATGTTCTGATTTCTCGTTGGAAGGAATATTAGTTTCCTTTTCTATTCCCCTTCAGATACGAAGTTAATTAAATATATTTTGTCAACTCGGTAAATAAGCCATTTTAGAAAACCCCCAAAGTGGTTGATTACAGTTTGTGAGTCAAAGAATCAACTGGATATTTTTATATTTAAAAACATAATTATAGAAATAAAGAATATTGGATGCAATTCGACTAAACTTCCTGCAAAAGTTCTGTGTTATGTCCAATGTCCAGATAAAGGTTTGCGTAATCTGATACATAAATAAATCAAATTCTAGGGAATTGTGATAGTTACTTCATTAACGAAATTTTCAGTCGGAAAAAGATTTGTCTCTTACAACTGGTGCTAAATGTTTTGTATTTTCAGACAGTAAAAGAGATACAAAACACTACAAAAAAACAAGATTGTAGGATTTCAAGATTTTTAAAATAGACAAATTCTTTAGAAAGCAAACTTTAGTAATTTGTCATGATTCTAAAAATTGAACAAACGCCTTCTGAACTATGGATTTGCTCAATGGAGATTTACGTAAATTCGCACTGAGACCATAATATAGAAATTATGCAGATTTTTTCACAGATTTTTGTCAGCCAGATACAGATTAAAAAGATTTTTTGCGATGAAAATACAGATTGAACTTTGAAAAAATGTGGCATCACTGGCCGAAAGGTGCTAATTCAATCATTGTGCGTGGTGGTGTCTGGTCGGTCGTCATCATCATCATCATCATCATCATCTGCAGCATCAGCAGTGCTTTCGCCGCGTGGCGAACGACGAAAAGCTGCCCGCAAGCAGTGAGCTTGTAGCCCACATGAGCGTCCATTCACCGAAGAAGGAGGAAGAAGCCACACCGCTACTGATTGGATTCAGTTGCTCGTCGTGAGCCGCTGTGGGTCATCTGTGCCAAGTGCGTCACCCTCGTTCCAAACAACATACAGCTTGCCAGCCTCATCTGTGTTGAACATCCTAATAGCTCAGAATTACTCAACCATCACGACAAAACGGTTCTTTTCAGGACCACCATAAATTAGGGTTGTTTAAGAGCTAATTTTCATTGAACGTTCGCTCACCTTGCTGCCAGCCACTCACCCCCAAAGCTCTTTGAGAATGTACCCAGCAACCAAACGTTTGTGGTCAAATGCGTAACAGTATAGAAGTGGTACATACAAATTCTCGCAAATACCATATGACCTTGTCAATTAACCAGAAACACTTCGAATTAAAGTAAGACTTCCGCCAGGACGCTAGAAAAAATGAAAAAAATCGCAAATATCTCACGATTCAAAAATTTAAGCAAGAACTCCTCCGCTTTTTTATTATCTATTGAATAAATCAATAATTGCGTGTGTTTTGTGCTCAAAAATGCCTAATTTTGTCATCAGAAAACGGGGCAATTCCGTGATGGAAAAAAGTGGTTTCCCTTAAATGCCATTTCCACCGACATCTGCATGCAAAGCTACTTGTAATCAAGTATACCGTTCTGGCTACGTTCACTTTAGGCTGTCCCAATACTCAAATATGTCTTGATTGGATGACACCCTCTGTCCTAATGAGAACTGTTTCAATGATTTTTAATGGACTGTCACTTAAGGCATGATTTTGTTCCAACATTGCCTCAACACGAGCAGCTGCAGCAGTCAATGTCGATGGCACAGTGAGTAGAAACACCGCTTGTTCTGGCTTAATACACTTTATTTTCGAACCGATGAACCATACAGTCGATCAACGTGGTAGCCATTGTTGGACCACTGACTTCTAGTTGAATAATGCATTCTATCTAAGCATAGAGAAAATCTCCTATAAACAAGGATTCTGCCTGCAGTTTTCGAGTTGCCATGAATCGAGCTTTAAAAGTCGTTGCAAATCCCATCACTCTTCGTGCATTATCAAATCGTCCGTTTCTTCCATTAATTCCCACGAAAAGTTATCGTGCTCCAAAAAAAAATGTTTATCTAGAGAGAACCAAAAAATATACAATTCAATTTCAGGCAACTGAAATTTGTCGATAAGAAAAACTCACCATCATGTAAGACGAGTTCAACCTAGTTTCACAATTCAGACCAGGAATCGGCAGATAACTTAAATCCAGTGATATCGTTTGGTATATCTTGAAAACGTGCGATCTTGCTTTTAAGTTTCAAGTTTTCGTGCACCGCACACTCTGTACTATCGCTTGGGATATCTAATTCATTGTATTCTCCTCATCATCTACATTATCATTTTCATCCTTATCACCCTCATCATCACGATCTTTATTCCCATCGCTGTTTCCGGTGGCATCGATATCCACGTATCCATTTAGTGCGTTTTCGGATGAGTTTTGAGCCTCGTTAGTAGGTATCCTACAAGTGTATTTATTCCTTTACTTACCCGGAAGAGTCTGAATTGTCATCTGCAGCCTCGGAACCCAGGTCAACGTCGTAGTCGATTTCAGTTCGTTCCTGTGATTTATGAAAAAGGGAAACGGCTGTCACGAAACTCCCCAAGTAACAATTTAGGTTTTATGAGGGTTATGAAGACCATGATTTAGACTTGAAGAGTGCTTAAAAACCACGATAAAACTTACAATATTACTTGGATCATTCCGTTATCTGAAATTTGTTAGAATTTGTGTAACTTCTTCTTTTATTACTTCAGCCATGTGGGCAATATTTAGTTCAATGAGCCCCAGGGTGAGGATGATGATGTTTTTTTTTTATTTTATGAATTGTACCAAAATTCCGGGGATTCTTCGTTTTCTCTTGGTCAAATCCATTTTCAGGCATACAAATATTTCTTTTGACGTAGTATTACCATAGAGGTAACTCTAAGACCAGAAGCTCCCGAAATAACGTGCTCAACTTTTTGGCTCAGCTCTGGTACTCTCTTCGGTCCCAAGCTAATCGATTCACCCCTCGAAACATAGGAAAAACCAATAACCCCTCATTTTATCTGTCAAACTTTCATAGCGAATCAAAACAAACATTGCGTAGTACTAGAATTTCGACTAGAATGGGGTACGTTAATCGTTTGCTTGGGACCAATAGGCTACTAAAGTGGTAAGCCAATTCAAAATCGTTAGTTTCGTATTGATTGTTGGTATTACGCCTTTCGGCATCACATTGCGGGTGCATGTTCAAAAAACCAAAATCGACCCCGTTACGAAAAATGGTCAGGTTTTCCCCACTTATAACTCTGTCAATAGTGGGTGGATTTTAATGCTAATCGCTTAATCGCTTGGCTTAATCGTTTTGGATTTTTTCTGCAAATCTGCTAAAATGGATACTTTATTAATTTTCAATCGGCCACTATTGAAAATTACACAAATGTCTAACTGTTCCAATCATGATCAAAATTATCACCGATTGCCTGCAAAAAGCGCTTTCCGTGGATAATTTTACCTTGTTCCACCCTCAAGTCATAGAATCGTTAGCTTGTACCCAAGCGGCATGCCTGCAAGAACTGCTAATGTATCTCTTCTCCCAGGCGCCCTAAAACCATAGAGGTAACACTAAGACCAGGAGGTCTCGTAGAAATGTGCTCAACTTTTTGGTTCAGCTCTGGTACTCTTTTCGGTTCAAAGCTAATCGATGCACCCCTCAAAAACATAGGAAAATTCACGAGCCCCTCATTTTATCTGTCAAACTTTCATAGCGAATCAAAACAAACATAGTGTAGTTCTAGAATTTCGACTGGAACGGGGTACGTTAATCGATTTGCTTGGGACCAATAGGCTAGTCAAGTAGTGAGCCAAATTAAAATCGTTAGTTGCCACCGGTTGCTAAAACCCTGAAAATATTACCTTGTTCCCAAGCACTATGGTTGCAGGAACTGCCTAGGTAAACTCCTTTTAGTTGAGGCCTCAACTCAATCGTAGAATTACCACCCTCTCGCTGTTGAAACATCAGACGGTTCATAATCGACATCTTTTACACTGTTGCCATGTTCGAATACTTTATATTTCTCTGAAAACTCTAAAAACATGCCTACATTGCCAATGCTCAACAAACATTGGAAGGCAAAATAAGAGCTCAGTAAGACATAAATATGCTTTTTCAGCTAATCAAAATACTTTATTCTGTAACTGATGGTTACAGTGATTATTTTGAGGTGACTCTGTCACCATGTATATAAATAATTAGTAGGTTTATACAGCGCTCTACACAACCCTATTAGCACAATCTCACCACAAACGAAGTGACAGACGACTAACTGGCGAAGAAATCCATTTAAATAATGTGGTTCACTGTAATAGAATTTTCTTGGAAGCTTGTGCCATCATCCACCAGATGGGTTAGTTTTTTGTTTTGATTTGAACAAAGTTGATTTTGTGTACAATGATTCTTTGACAGTGTGCAAAGAGTGCGTATCATTTTGTCATTTTTTATGCATTTCAGTTTTGAGTAGAGTGAAAGAGATAGAACCAATACATTCTAGTACATTTGGTGAAAATGCTAGTTCAAACTAGTAGTAGTGTTGCCATGTGGTACAATCCAGTAGTAGTGGTGTTGCCATGTGGTACACTGAAAAATTGCAATAGCAGGTTAGTCACCAAAGCTTTCGAGCCGCTCCGTCTGTCACTTCGTTTGTGATCTCACCATTATCTCGTGAAAGCCACTTTGTTTACAGCGGTTTGAACCATCGGAAAATACTGCGCCGCTTTGCTTCGCTGCAGAAAAAAAAAGCGAAACCAAAGACTACCATTTCCACGGAAGGAAATGTTTTACTGGAAACAAAGGGTCAACTGTTTGGGTTCGGGTTACTATGCTCGGCAATCTTGATGTTCGGCCCATTCTGTCCAAGACCTCCGTAGGGATTGTAGTGCGCGCGGTTATTCCATGTAAAAATAGTATGTGATTTTGCATGTGGTGTAAAGTAGTTTAAAGTTTGCTCTTCTTTCAGTGAACATATATTTAAGTGGAACTGTAGGCTGAGGATAGTGTTAACTATTGTATAACGTTGTGTTGCCGATAGTACGTCAAGGTAGAGCCAGTGGCAGAATAAAAGAAATGTACATTTAGGTTAAAACAAAATCGTTTCTCGTTCCACTAGGAAAAGGTCTGAATGATCAGAAGCTCAGTACCTGAAAAAAATTATAAGTTATTACAGTGTTCAGTAAGAAAAAGGTAATTGTTGATTTTCATAACGTTTGTAAAAGGTTAAGTTATGTGACGTCCATGTAATAACTGGGTGGGTAGGTCCATTCTACGGGACCTTTTTTTCTTTGTTCGGACAAAGTTCGTTATTCTCTTCCTCAGCCGGAGGTCATTCAAGGACAGCGGGACTAGCGACGAGTGGACCGAGGACCACCATTTTCTGGTTGGCAAAACGGCTCGAGACAAACACGTGTTCGTGTAACCACTACCGCATTGACGCATTGATACGAGAGTGGTCGCCTGTCCATCGTCATCAACATCGTCGTCGTTGTTTCCCGGTCGGCTCCTCCAGTGTAGCCATTCCACAGTCGGTCCCACAGTCATCGCCAATCGACGGGTGATATCAGCTTCGTCGAAGTAACACGGGTGATCCCACCGCCATCATTATTTCACGAGCGGCCCCTGCATCGTCACCGTTTCATGGACGCTCTACTCACCACCGTTGTTGCCTAACGGTCAGGCACACCTGGTGCATCGTGGCCCCTCGGGTGATCCCAACAGCATCGCTGTATTTGTGAGAACACCAACATCATCGCCATACGAGCAAGCATCACCACATGATCGTACCACATCACCTCTACCATCGCCGCCGACCTACCCACCTCTATGAAGAGACAGACAAAACCGCAAGTACCCAGCAAAATGCATGTGACGTCACTAGGTTACAATAAACAAAAAATGTAAAAATGTTCAAAATTAGGCGGCTTATATTTTCCTAAAGAGTGCAGCCCTTAAACTATTTTCCACCATCTTCTTCGTTCATTTTCGTTTCTACCGGACCCAGAAAGGGGTTTTCATGCCTCGCCCGGGAAGTTCTGTCTAGAAGGTTGAACATCGTGAGCCTTTGAGCTTCTTCTTTAGTTGACTGTCCAGAGTTTAACGTTTCCTTTCAGGTGCATGATTTCTGGTTGAGCTTCGCGTTTAAAAATAGGTTCCTGGTATTAACAGGTGGCCACGGAATAATTGTGAGATTTGTGCTATTAGCGACCCTGTGATTACCGAGAGATAGTTTTAGGGATCACAATTCAGCTCTAAATTAGCAAATTGTATGGTAGGTAGCTTTCTATTTTGATTTTCTCCATTAACTTTCGATATCAAAACAAACAGCTCTCTGTGCAAATCGTGACGTAACTATTTGCTTTGGCTTTACTACTACAACTGAGTTTTACGATGTGGGTAACCTCTCTATGTACCGCTTTGTAAACCACCAGTAATAATCTCGCCAACAGACCAAATCAAAACAAAACACATTCAGAACAGCTAGGTTATAATTACCGTAAACGAGAAGATCCATCCCATCGTTGTCGCCAGATGTAGAGCCCATATCCGTAAGTGGCACTCGCAACGCTCAATTCCAGTTATCCACTCCAGATGAATTTCCTCCGGTCATACTTCACTGCTCTCGGCGCTGTTCTCCTCCAGGTTCTCTCTCCGTGACTTCCCACGCTTAATCCAATCTACGTAAATTAACATCTACTAAACACACTCAACATAAACGCAGCATGTTGATGATGATATAAACCCTACGCTATTGGCTTTACACCAGCCCAGTGGCAGGCGCGTAGGCAACATGTCATTCCGTGACAGCGGGGCCAGCAGAGCAAAATAAACGATTTGAGCCCGGGACATGCTGCCTACTGTCAATCGCTGCTGTTAGTATAGGCCTTGTCATTGGCCTGCTTTAGACAATTTGTCCTTATGCTATTTCGACCTTTTGTCCATTTGACCTTTTGTTTTACGACACTTTGTCGCCAAACGCGAAAATTGCAGAATAGGTATTAAACATTAATCATTGTAAACTTAGGTTCATTGATTAATGATAATCTTTAACCATAGAAATATTTTTTTTATTCATTAATCATAATCGTGAAGCATTGTGAATATACATTCACTAATCATATTCATTGCATCGGAAATGCGCTCGTTGAGTGCTCGTTATTTGGGCCTCCGCTGGTTGGGACATGACATACTGAATGTCAAAATTTCATGTCAAATTATATTTGACGATCATTTGAAAAATTCTCCAAATAAATGTAACATATGGCATTTGTTCCAATCATTTGAGTTTCATTTGCAATTCTTGAAGAAAACAAAATTAAACACACTTAGAAAGTATTACCAACAATCAATACGAAACTATCGATTTTAAATTGGCTCACTACTTGACTAGCCTATTGGTCCCAAGCAAATAGATTAACGTACCCCATTCTAGTCGAAATTCTAGGACTACACTATGTTTGTTTTGATTCGCTATGAAAGTTTGTGGATTTTCCCATGTTTTGAGGGGTGCATCGATTAGCTTGGGACCGAAGAGAGTACCAGAGCTGAGCCAAAAAGTTGAGCACATTTATTCGGGACCTTCTGGTCTTAGGGTATTATCATAGAGGTAACTCTAAGACTAGTAGGTCCAGAAGAAACGTGTTCCACTTTTTGGCTCAGCTCTGGTACTATCTTCAGTCCCAAGCTAATCGATTCACCCCTCGAAACCTAGGAAAAATCACTTACCCCTCATTTTATCTGTCAAACTTGCATAGCGAATCAAAACAAACATTATGTAGTACTAGAATTTTGACTAGAATGGGGTACGTTTATCGTTTGCTTGGGACCAATAGGCTAGTCAAGTAGTGAGTCAATTTAAAATCGTTAGTTTCGTATTGATTGTTGGTATTATTCTATGGTAATACCACAAACGAAGTGACAGACGGAGCGGCTCGAAAACTTTTGTGACTAACCTACTATTGCAATTTTTCAGTGTACCACATGGCAACAGCACTACTACTGGATTGTACCACATGGCAACACTACTGCTGGATTGAACTAGCATTTTCACCAAATGTACTAGAATGTTTTGGTTCTATCTCTTTCACTCGACTCAAAACTGAAATGCATAAAAAAATGACAAAATGATACGCACTCTTTGCACACTGTCAAAGAATCATTGTACACAAAATCAACTTTGTTCAAATCAAAACAAAAAAACTAACCCATCTGGTTGATGATGGCACAAGCTTCCAAGAAAATTCTATTACAGTGAACCACATTATATAAATGGATTTCTTCGCCAGTTAGTCGTCTGTCACTTCGTTTGTGGTAATACTAGCTAATCGATGCACCCCTCAAAACATGGGAAAATCCACAAACTTTCATAGCGAATCAAAACAAACATAGTGTAGTCCTAGAATTTCGACTAGAATAGGGTACGTTATTCGATTTGCTTGGGACCAATAGGCTAGTCAAGTAGTGAGCCAATTTAAAATCGCTAGTTTCCACCGGTTGGTTTTTCGAAGTGCTTACACGGTAAATTCATCTTGCCCATACTTGAATCACGTAAACTCAAATTAACAAAAACGTAGCTCACTCATACGTGAGAAAATTTCACTCAAATATGGGTGACATTTACTCATATTTTATAAAAATTTACTCATTCTACGAGTAATCTACGCTTTTGCAGATTTTTAGTGAAAGGTATTCAAATATGAGTCAGTTTTATTTGCCGCGAAGTTTGTTTTGACGGCAGGATTGACTGCACGCTATTTCTAAACCATCCAAATTTGAGTAATATCTACTCATATCCGTCAAAAGCAAACACATTTGGAACTGACGAATGAAAAACATCGTTCGGATTCAGGTCATGTTTTTCATTCGTCATCTTGTCAGTCCCAATCTTGTTTACTCAATTTGGAGTACCCTACTTTTGATGGAAACGAGTAGAACCTACTCAAATTTGGGTTGTTTAAAAATAAAGGGTGTCCACGATGAAATTGCCACACACAAAATTGATTCGCAAAATTCGAGTTTTCATCCGATTGCCATCAAATTTTCAGGGATTGAGAAATAACTATTAAACTTCATTTTACCATTTTACTCGTATTTTATTTACAGTCCATACGCAAATGCCCGCACCTTGGCCTTAACCCCGGCCATAAGATTCTGCACAACCTGTGAATCAACCGTTTTTTGCATGTAAACCCATACTTTCTTCAGTTCCTCGACTGTCTTCACTACCTTAGGTCGTTTAAGAAGGTGATGCTTCATAATCGCCCAGTACTTCTCGATGGGGCGGAGCTCCGGAGTGTTGGGAGGGTTGAACATTTTCGGCACGAAATTGACCTTATTCTCCGCATACCACTTCAGCACGTCCTTGGAGTAGTAGCATGAGGCCAAATCCGGCCAGAAGATTGTTGGGACGTTATGGGCCTTCAGGAGAGGAAGCAGCCGCTTCTGGAGGCACTCTTTTATGTACACCTGTCCGTTCATCGTGTCCTGGGTCACGAAAGGTGCACTCCGCTTCCCGCACGTGCAGATGGCTTGCCAAACCAGGAATTTCTTCGCAACTTTGGACATCTTCTGAGTGCGGACATGCTCCGGAACGCTGAACTTATTCTTGGCCGTGAAAAACAGGTTGCCGGGGATCTGTTTGAAGTCGGCCTTCACATATGTTTCGTCGTCCATGATGCAGCATTCAACTTTCGTCAGCATGTTGAGGTACAACTTCCTGGCACGGGTTTTGGCGGACTTGTTCTGCTTCTCGTCGCGATTAGGGGCCTTTTGTACCTTGAACGTTCGAAGCACAGCCTTAGTTTTGGCCTTCTGGACAAAACTTCGGCTTAGGTGCAGCTTCTTAGCCACATCCCTAACGGAGGCGTTCGGATTTCGGTTGAAGGCCCCAACTACGCGGTTGTGATTTTTGGTGTTGTACGGAATACTTTTCCCTTCACTTCTGGGCTTCCGATCGGTGGTCAACCGTTCCTCGAACCGCTTAATCACTCGCGACACCGTGTAATTCGCGATTCCCAACGTTTTAGCGATGGAACGATGCGAGAGATCCTTGTTCTCGTGATGAATGCGCAAGATTTTATCACGCACGAGCTGTTCTTTCGACTCCATTTCTGCGAGTTTTGATAACAGGACTTTAAAACTTGCAGGATGTAAATAATGAACTAAATCCACCCAAATTTTCATTAAATTCTACCCAACGGTTAAAAAATTAGAGCAATTTCATAGTGTGGCAATTTCATCGTAGACACCCTTTAGCGCATGTCCCGTGTCGACCCGTCCTTTCAAGCAAAGATTAACATTTTGCCTACGGAATTTTTCATTGAAGCGAAAGCATAAGAAATGATCCGCTATATTTCACGAAATTTGACATTTCAAGCTGAACATTGCATTAGGTCCTAAGTAACGTTGACAGATTCTCTTCGGTGACTTTCTCTTTGTATATCCACGGCCATGTAAAGGCATTCCCAGGTATTTTCAGCACACAGATCGATAGAAGAAGCTTTTATCGAGCATCCAATATGACAAACACAGCAAGAAACGGTTATGTGCTCAAGTTATTAATGAAAGAGAAAATCGACGAAGAGAATCGATGAATGTTACTTAGGACCTAATGCAATGTTCAGCTTGATTTGCTTATGGGAGTGAACAGTTGCAGAGTCGTCGTCAACGTGAATGCTTTCACCAATACCAAAACAAAGTTATCAAATTAAGTTCGTAGGCCATAATTCTAGATGGAGCTGGGCGTAAAAGCTTTTGTAAACAATGACTTCTTTCGATGATTTATAGAAAGTTAAGGCTCGTCACCGCAAATCAACATCACCATCGGATAGGGGAGGACTTCCCCTACCTGACGCGACGGTTATGTGGGTTTGCGTGTGCGTACCTTGAGTTTCTAGAAGTCATTGTTTACAAAGGCTATTTCGCCCTAATTCCAGCTCTATCTAGAATTAGCAACACGTTTCAAACTAGCGTGAAGCTTCCTAATTCCAATCAGCGCCTACCCAACAAACTATTTGATCTGTTTAAAAGCTGAATAACCAATTTTTTAGTTGAACAAGCACATTTTTGCCTGAACAAGCTCTTATTCAACTTTAAATGTTTGTTGAGTAATTCCATTCATGTGAGTTTAAGCGTTGAATATCAAGCAGATTTGTCGCGAAACAGAAGTAAAACTATGTAAATATAAGTTAAACTAAATCAATTATGCTTCGAGACAAATTCGATTCGATACTCAACGCTTAAATCCAAATGAACGGAGTTGTTACAGACGAATCTGCCTAGGGCTGAAAGTCTCTTTAATAAAGAAACAAAAAAAAATGAACGGAGTTAGGCCAACAATCAATACGACACTAACGATTTAAAATTGGCTCACTACTTGACAAGCCTATTGGTCCCAAGCAAATCGAATAACGAACCCCATTCTAGTATAAATTCCAGTACTACACTATGTTTGTTTTGATTATCTATGAAAGTGTGACAGATAAAATGAGGGGTTAGTGGATTTTTCTATGTTTCAAGGGGTGAATCGATTAGCTTGGGACCGAAGATAGTACCAGAGCTGAGCCAAAAAATTGAGCTCGTTTCTTCGGGACCTTCTGGTCTTAAAGTTACCTCTATGGTTAGGCGCTGATTTGAATTAGGAAGCTTCACGTTACGTGCGGAGTCACTTAGAATGGTTGTCAAAACAAAAATCCAACGATCAAGACTAACACCAAGGCTAACGTCATTTCGCCGAATGGGTCATTTCGTCGGAGAACAAGCCAGTTTCTACGGTTTTTAACTTTTTTCAAAGCTCAGTAAATTTTGCAAAAAAGATTAGGAAGGTTCAATTTTTTCAAGCTGGCAAGCTATTCAAATGTAATGCTTCCTTCTTTTGAACATTATCGGTTCTTTCGAGTTGTGCTGATTCCGTAATTTTCCAAATGATCAATTTTTATGATTTATAGGAATGCTCCCTTCTTTTAAACATGAACAGTTCTTTCTAATAGTACGAGGAATAGTGTGATTTCGGAATTTTCTAAATAATCAACATATAGGAGATTTTACGTATTCTCGGCGTTAGAAATTTCTCAGCGTCACGCACACATATGTGTTTGATTGTTTGTTTACATTTATCTGCTGCTTGCTATCCTATCCATTCCAATCGACAGAATTGTCCAAAATCGTTTGAAAACGTTTTTGCAACGCTCCAAACTTCTCAGGTGAGTGTGACTATTGTCGGTAGCCTCTTTTTCTTCGGCAACCTTTCAATTTGAGCTGTGTGTTACCCAGCTGTTGTATTATCGGCAGGCACGTAGCCATGGGGGGGGGGGGGGGACTCGACATTCATCATTCATTATAATCATGTGAAAAAAAAATCTGACCCAAGATAATAGATATCTGTTACCTGTACTGTACAGGTAATAGATATCCATTACCTTGGTAAGGTTTTTTTTTATTTTTCATATTATATTAAAATAATTTATGGACGAGGCTTCAGGCCCCCTCTAAAATGAGACTCGGGCTGTACCTATATAGTGTGCATGAACAATTTATGTTTGCAGCGATTCTGTTAAAGATCATGGGACCATCGAGTTTTTATGAAAGATCAGCCTCGTTTCACTTCCGTAGGAGGAACTAGGGTGTAGACCCAATTTGTAGCCTTCTTAACACAATCCGCACTGTACCCCTCTTTTTCAAGCAGGATTTCATACAAAATAGAATGTTTCTACAACAAATGACTTCTTAATTTATTTACCTTTTAATATGTACCATTGGATTTAACAAAGAGTCACACATTGTTTCTATTTAGATTTTAACTCTTTAATTGTTCAAAATTCAAAATAAATTACTTTTCGTTTTAACCCAAGTGCTCAAGCCACCTAGTAACTTATCTGCTGTAATTTTTATGATATAAATCTAAGTGATTTTACATGGTTCCTGCCTTAGAAATAAACCTGCATGTCAGTATAACAATTCACATCAAAACTAAAAACTAAAATTATATCTTATCTATTATAAAGGTAATTAATCGTTGCAATTGAAGATTGCAGCGATTTTTCCCTAAAATTATTAATTATTTTGTTGGACATTTCTAGATAGAGCTTCTCTCGATGATTTTTCGAAAGACATGGCTCTTCCTGGCAAATCAACATTACCATCGAATAGGGGAAGACTTCCCCTACCCGATGGATAAGTTGATTTGTGTAGGGGTGCCTTGAGTTGCTAGAAATCGACGAGAGAATTCATTGTTTACAAAAGCTGTTACGCCCTAATTCCAGCTCTATCTAGATTTGTTCTAAAGTCTCAACATTCAAAATTCTATGTACTTCGGTAGTACTGTACCAGGGAGGCAATTTCAAAATCATCTTCAGAACTTTGTTCTTAATCCTTTGAAGTTCTTTTTTCCTGGTAGTGCAAGATCTAGACCATATTGGCACAGTATAAATCAGGACCGGTCTAAAAACTTATTTAAATATTAGAAGTTTATTCTTCAGGCAAAGTATGCATTTTCTGTTTCTAAAAGGATACAAACATCTTATATATTTATTACATCAATGTGATCTTTCAACACAACCACTTTCAATAGGATTACAATCTAAATATGTGGACCTCATATCGGCTCTTAATCATGCGAACAGTATAAATAATACAGGTTTTTAAGGAGAGACGAGCTGACGCTGAAGCAAAATTTGCTGAAATTTTTAATGCAACCTCAAAGCTGCATATGTCTGTTTTCAAATGCGCAGTTACGACTACATCCACGTGCATTAGACTGATGCAAATTTTGACATTTTCGCTCCACAGTGCTCAAGCGGTTCCGAATCGGGTCCTGATTAGTCTCCCAAAATTTAAACTCATTTGAAAAGAAACTGACTTGGCACAAACCATTTGAAGTTTATATGGAAATTACTATGGGAAATCCAAACTTTGTGTTCATTGCAAGGGGTAGGTAACTCCGCACACCAATCTTGGGTCATCTTTTTTGTCAGTGTGCCGCAAATATGCCGATTGTGCCGGTCATAGAGCAAGCTGCAATTGTTTGTAAAACACCCATCCCGGCAACCCGGTATTTCTGACACCTTGAATGTTTTGGTTTGAAATCGCAAGTTTAAATCGGATTGAGGATGATGCGGGAAATGGCGGGTGTGTGAATTTTCGGTGTTTTGTGACCGATAGGGTAGTAAAAGTCCTGTGTTTTAGTGTTTTATAATGCCCTCAAAGGCAGACCAGAAACCTAGCCTTTCGGCCGGGAAGAGTTGGAACCGGTGGGGAGCATTGTTGGAGACCGACTATAGAGGGTGATGAATAGATTTCTTTAGTTTGTTTTGTGTGAGTTGTAGCCTCGGTTGCAGCATTAATTGAATTAAGGGTACTAATGAGGTCTGATTAACTGCCTCTTTCTCTTGAGCCCACTCTGGAACCTACATTTCGTATTTAGATCTATAAGTGAACTGCTGGTCTGAGTTCCTCTGGTATTTTCAATTAGAAGATGTTCCTGAATATACAGTCAAACAGCACGTAATGTTCTGAACAACTTCAATGACAGTTGACCAACAGTGCTCCCATTTTATTTACAAAAATCTAAAGCCTATGGGATTGTGCCGAAGGTATGCCGAAAATGTGCCGATGGATGTGCCCAAGCTGTGCCGAATATAATTTCGACACAATGTGCTGAGTGACATACCCCTTGGTTCATTGTCTTCTTACCTTTTTCCATATTACACTGTTCAAAAATTCAAAAGCTATACTTATGGAAAATTTTCTCAGCTTCAACTTAGCAGAATATAGTTGTTGAGCCAAACGTCAAATTAAATAGTTATTAATTGTTTAAGAGATTGATAATCTTATGGCATGATCAAGCAGCTGTTTTGTGAGCAACACTGTATCTTGCAGTGTGACATAGTAGCCATGATTTTTGTGCTCTATTCCAAGCGCCAGAAACACCAATGTTGCCTGCTGAACAGTTGATTGAGCATAATCGTAAGACATTAGTGGCTTGAATTATTGATAACTTTTGATGCTTACATTATATTGAAAAGTGGTTCAGAACAAAGTTGTAGCTGAGAAAATGTTCTACGAGCTCAGTTATCATTTTTTAAAGCAGAGCGATATAATAAATTATTAGATGGATATGAACAAAACATTTGGTTTTCCTATAGTAATTTCCATATAAACTTCAAATGGTTTGTGCCAAGTCAGTTTATTATCGAATGAGTTCAAAATTTGGGAGACTAATCAGGACCCGATTTGGAAGCGTTTGAGCACTATGGAGCAAAAATGTCAAAATTTGCATCAGTCTAACGTACATCCAAGCAAACAATACGTGCAAATCAATCAGTAGAAACACCAGAAGAATACTATCGAAGAGCAGTTTTCATTCCATGACTCGATGGATTGATCCAAAACATGATGGGACATGATGATTGATCCAAAACACGAAAAAACTTAAATGTTATTTCTGTGATTTCACCAGCATGGTTGCCAGAGTTGCGACCTATCACAATCACGATCGCCAAAGAGTTGATGGTAGTAACGCTTTGTACATTCCTATCAATGTGCTCGTCGAAGCTGACCATCCATCAAGTTGACGAAAGAAGTAAAAAGCAACTGGTGAATGTCGTTCCCGACAATCACGGCACTCATCTGTGCTCGTTTTGAAGCAGTTGCTGCTTTGCTTGCTTATTTGAATGTGTTGGTGAGTGAGCCCAACAGCTTCCGTTTCATGTTGCCTGCTTTGTTTGTAACTCACACAGTCGCACCTGCCGAGACGAACTTGGAATGCGTAGGCATTGTTTTCATTTTCTTCTGTCGCTTCGCTTTTTCTCATCATCGTACTGCAGAATTCTTCACTGTTTTCGTTGTGCTTTTCATGATCAGCAGCGAGTGTAACGTTTTGCTTGTGAGCAGCGACCATTACTGGTGATTGTTGTTTGCCATAGCTCTAACTCTCAGAGCGTGACAAAACGATCTGTCAAAGATAGTCGGTTGATGCGAAGACGAGTGTCACGTGAGTGTCATGATATTTTGCATCACTGCAGTGCACTGGCTGGTTGCAGGTAAAGGTGGAATACGAGCTCTGGTGCCGGACATCCATAAATATTAACAAGAATTTTGAGGCATTTGGTCTGCTTGATAAATGTGACTCGACGTATTTTCAATGTTTTGTTGAAGATTTTGTTGACACTACCGGTCACTACAGCCAGTGTGGAATGATCTTTCTCCACACTGAAACGAATTAAAACTAATGGGAAACCAGCGACTTTCGGGCTTGGCTATAATATCAATTAACTGCTTAGAGTAAAGCTAGAAGATTAATTTTGTAATAACCAGGTATAATGTCCAGGATATGGCTCTACGTTGTGTTTAATTTGTTGCTCAGATTTTTGGACAGCAGTTTGGAGATCGGCAACTGATTCAAATGAAGTAAAAGAATACATTTCTCATTCACTATTTATTACCTCTTTCAGGCAGCACCCTGATCGAAAGTCAAATTCAAACTTCATCTAATTGCATTAAATATGTGCACCTATATAGCTAACTGGAACAATACAAAATATCACAGAATAACGATCAATTCAAAAACAAAACAAAAATACAGTGATGCTAAAACAAAAACTTAAAAACATACAGAAAGATGAAGGCAACAATATTCGCTGTTCGTGTTTCGTGTGGATCACATTGCTACCACTGCATCGAGGGATGTTTGTTATTTACCGCCTTCATAAATTTAAAAACATAAAATCTTAAAATAATTATGTTTTAAAAAATATGTAACAAATTTTTGTCTTTCTTAACAGAATGCAAATCTTGATCATCATTACCAACAGAAAAATTAATTATTATTTAACATTCTGATGGTTCATTAAAAATTCCGATCAAAGATTAAAATGAATTAAAAAAAAAATGATGACACATGATTTTGGTAAAAAAAAAAACAGTGTATCAATCGATGTTCAGTTAGGCGCACATTTTATAAATCATTGAATCATATGTCATAAAATTAGCTCCCCCCGAAACCAAATGCTGGCTACGGGCCTGATTATCGGCAACTCGAAATCGACCGTATTTTGTAAAGCGAAGAAAAATCTGACATATCAGCTTTGCTCAGTCGTAAAAATGTAATCAGATTGAAACTGAAAGACTAAGGAATCGTTTAAATACATTCAGCGAAGTGTTTTGGTAAGAAAATACAGCGACATTAACGTTTAAATTTTGGTTGCCGAAAACTGTCAATGGGTGCCGAAGATATAATTTACCCTATCTATTATATAAATGCGTTCCAAATTCATTTAAATTGTGAATTGATTCATGATTAAATTCGGCGAAATGTCCTTTGGCAAAATGTTCTTCTGATGGAAAGCAGCAAAAGCATTTTAAAGCTTATTTCTAACATTGCGAAATATTGGCTCATTCAAGCAATTGTAATCAAATAATGAGAAAGTCACGAACGAGTTCTCATTTTTGCTCTGGAAAAAGGCGCCAATTTGTGAGCAGTATTGAGAGGATGTAAACAAGATAGGCGAACCAGCTGAAAGCCTCCCTAATAAAGATAAATAATAATAATAATAGGATGTAAACAAAGGCAAGAAAATGAAAAGAAACAAAAAATTCAAGCAAAATATTGCTGATTGCATCTGAAACTGGACTGTCCCAAAAATGCAAAAAGTTTGATAAAAGTGGGACCTCCCTTAGCTCAGTCGGTAAAGGCACAGCTGCGAAGCAAAACCATGCTGGAGGTGGCTGGGTTCGATTCCCGGTCCGGTCTAGGAATTTTTCGGCTTGGAAAATTTCTCGACTTCCCTGGGCATAGAGTATGATTGTACTTGCCACACAATTATACTAATGCAAAAATTGTACAGGCATCGAAAGCTCTCAATTGATAACTAAGGAAGTGCATCTAGAACACTACGTTGAGAGCACGCAATAAGCTAATATGCCATACGCAATAAGCTTGAAATGCGAGGAAGAAGAAGAAGTGATAAAAGTGCACGTTTCCGTCAAATCGTTTTGATGTCTTCGAAACACTTATTGCTTGCATCATAAGGAATAAGTGCACCTAAGACACCAAGACGATTAGACGTAAACTTGCAGTTTTATCACACTTTTTAATAAGTGAAAACCTGCTTATTAGTCCAATTTGGTGTGAAACGCGCAATAACATGGAAATTGAAAGTGATCGACTCCGCACCTCGCTCCGCACCTCACAGGTTTCAACTAGACCTGTGCGCCGATCAAAATATTTTCGGCGGCGGCGTGATATGTTATTTTCTGCCGGCGGCGGCGGCGTGGCGGCGTCACGCCGTTTGCTTTCGGCGGCGGCGGCGTGGCGGCGTTGGTCGGCGTGAGTTTATTTTTAATGATTTAGAAAAAAAAAAATACATTCCAAACCATTCGCACATGGACAAAAAATGCTACCCAGAGTTGAGTTCATATTACTAAAAATCGCTAAAACGTAGGTCACTCATAGTTTGAGCAAATTTTCTGACACTTTCCCGGGGAAAACTTCTGATGATGATAATGGTCCCACCTCTTACCCCTACAAAGGTTTGAGCTGGACGATTTATCTTTAAGATAATTAATTATGGCATTTTAAGCAGGTTAGCAAACAAAATTGAACTGGTTACAGTTACTGATATAAATTCCCTCTAGAGTTTACAGTTGCTTCACAGCGATATAAATGTTGAAAAGCTCAGGCGTACACCTCTTAGTTCACCTTTTTGTCGGCCTAAAGGGTGTCCACGATGAAATTGCCACACACAAAATTGATTCGCAAAATTCGAGTTTTCATCCGATTGCCATCAAATTTTCAGGGATTGAGAAATAACTATTAAACTTCATTTTACCATTTTACTCGTATTTTATTTACAGTCCATACGCAAATGCCCGCACCTTGGCCTTAACCCCGGCCATAAGATTCTGCACAACCTGTGAATCAACCGTTTTTTGCATGTAAACCCATACTTTCTTCAGTTCCTCGACTGTCTTCACTACCTTAGGTCGTTTAAGAAGGTGCTGCTTCATAATCGCCCAGTACTTCTCGATGGGGCGGAGCTCCGGAGTGTTGGGAGGGTTGAACATTTTCGGCACGAAATTGACCTTATTGTCCGCATACCACTTCAGCACGTCCTTGGAGTAGTGGCATGAGGCCAAATCCGGCCAGAAGATTGTTGGGACGTTGTGGGCCTTCAGGAGAGGAAGCAGCCGCTTCTGGAGGCACTCTTTTATGTACACCTGTCCGTTCATCGTGTCCTGGGTCACGAAAGGTGCACTCCGCTTCCCGCACGTGCAGATGGCTTGCCAAACCAGGAATTTCTTCGCAAATTTGGACATCTTCTGAGTGCGGACATGCTTCGGAACGCTGAACTTATCCTTGGCCGTGAAAAACAGGTTGCCGGGGATCTGTTTGAAGTCGGTCTTCACATATGTTTCGTCGCCCATGATGCAGCATTCAACTTTCGTCAGTATGTTGAGGTACAACTTCCTGGCACGGGTTTTGGCGGACTTGTTCTGCTTCTCGTCGCGATTAGGGGCCTTTTGTACCTTGAACGTTCGAAGCCCAGCCTTAGTTTTTGCCTTCTGGACAAAACTTCGGCTTAGGTGCAGCTTCTTAGCCACATCCCTAACGGAGGCGTTCGGATTTCGGTTGAAGGCCCCAACTACGCGGTTGTGATTTTTGGTGTTGTACGGAATACTTTTTCCTTCACTTCTGGGCTTCCGATCGGTGGTCAACCGTTCCTCGAACCGCTTAATCACTCGCGACACCGTGGAATTCGCGATTCCCAACGTTTTAGCGATGGAACGATGCGAGAGATCCTTGTTCTCGTGATGAATGCGCAAGATTTTATCACGCACGAGCTGTTCTTTCGACTCCATTTCCGCGAGTTTTGATCACAGGACTTTAAAACTTGCAGGATGTAAATAATGCACTATGAACTAAATCCACCCAAATTTTCATTAAATTCTACCCAACGGTTAAAAAGTTAGAGCAATTTCATAGTGTGGCAATTTCATCGTGGACACCCTTTAAAATATTCATAAGTATTACAAGCAATCATGAGTTAATGAACAATGCCCCGTAACGTGGGTAGATCACCTTTTCGTGGTACGTTACGGGATGTAAGATCTACCACGGATTCCTAGTCCTGACTACTTCAAACTAGGGATACAGGATTTTTCAGTAATCCAAGGAACACATCTTAGTCCTTGTTACTTTTTTTTGCCTTGTTGATAGTGATAAGACTCGGCTTTGTCTACCGAGGATGATCTTGAAATAAGGAAAAAATGAGTTAGTTAGTCTTCATCTATGTGATTCCTAATCTTCTATTCGTTGTTCCCTAGTTTGAAGTGGTTGAGACTAGGGTTCTGATGCATGGTCATTATCGGTGTCATACCTTAATTTTGTTGCTAAGGAATCCAATTTTGACTGACAAAGGGGCGCGCCATTGGAGGGTGTTTCAACACTCCGAAGGGTATAAATAGCGGGACCTTTCAATTAGAGTCGGATCCTTGCAATAAATGCAAGAGTGGCAACTGTAAAAAAATCGAATACTTCATCATTTCTCAATATTGATGGAGTAATACGACATGCACTAAACTAAGGACATGGGATATACTACAATTGATCAATTTACTGGTCGCAGTAGTGTTAGGTCCCGAACAGAGGAAAAAAATAATAATGAACAATCAACAAAGCATCCTATAACACTAGCAACCCCGCAATCTGATGCTATCATAATTTTCAGCAATGTCAGGAATGCTCATGAACCCCCAACATTTGCCAGAAAACTTACTACTAACTCAAGGTATCTTCCAACTAAGCTTCAAAATTGCATTGAAGGCTGAGGCTCAAACCTTTGTAGACTACTTTTTTTTAAACTATTAATATTAAAGCAAATATTAATAATCCCTCATCACCATCAAGGCAAACAAAAAAAGTTTTTGCAGTGCTACAATAATTATTAAAAGTCATTATGAAAGCTATCCATACAAAATAATCCGTTAGAGATAAGTTCGTTAAGATACATAATATGTCAATTTATAAAAAATCACAGGATAACTGTTCAAACGACAGATTTAACGTATGAAATACAGTGTCTTTTAAATTCTGTAAGTGTTGCTGAACGTCTAGGCATCGAATTGAAAACATTTATTCCTTTAAAAACAATGAATTTTGTGAAGCACAAGTTAAGAAATGAGGTGTTCTTATTTCAACCACGTTTCTAGTATTACATCTATGAATGTCACTTCGTCTTTCAATTCGATCACACAAATATCGAGACAGCAAACCGTTAACTACTTTAAAAATGAACACCTTAGTCAAATTTACATCAAAGTTGAGGAAGTGAATCTATTACATCTCAATATCCAGCGCATTATATTATTCTGCAAGCGCTGTAATATCGATATTTGTGTTTAATTGGCCAGAAATAAAATGGAAGGGCAAAAGTCTAGATGAGGAGATGATTGATTTGTATAGTTGTATCAACAATCAATACGAAACTAACGATTGTAAATTGGCTCACCACTTGACTAGCCTATTGGTCCCAAGCAAATCGACTAACGTAGCCCATTCCAGTGTAAATTCCAGTACTACACTATGTTTGTTTTGATTCGCTATGAAAGTTTGACAGATTAAATGAGGGGTTCGTGGATTTTCCAATGTTTTGAGGGGTGCATCGATTAGCTTGAGACCGAAGATAGTACCAGAGCTGAGCCAAAAAGTTGAGCTCGTTTCTTCGGGACCTTGTCGTCTTAGAGTTACCTCTATGGTTGTATTTTACTGGCAATAGTTAAACCGTTTTTCAGTCGACATAGAATTCCATACTTCTTGGCAATTTTCTTGATGACATTGTCAATGTGAGAGTTGAACTTAAGTGTGTCATCAATAATGACGCCAAGATATTTAATCTCCCGAACGGGATCAACATTCTCATCATCAATTACAACAGAGACGTTCTCATTTACTCGATTCCGCGAAATTACCATAAATTTAGAGAACGCAAATCTCTCGAGTGTTAAACGGCATCATCGTAATCCTCAGCTGCAACTAGAGCTGCAAAGGATAACACAGTATCATCCTCGGTATCGTCTGCAAAAAGATTAATGTCACAAAATCGTAAAACACGTCGCAAGTCATTAATATACATAATAAATAATAGGAGCCTTAATACACTTCCCTGGGGCACTCCAAGGTTATTCCCCTACGCGATTGGAAACAGAATAATTAAAAACAGTCCGTTGAGTTCTGTCAGACAAATAGCTTTCAAAACATTTATATGCAGTGCTCGTAATTCCAAAGCGCTTGAATGATCTTAACAATAAGGGCCTAGAAATTGTTTCAAAAGCACGTTTTAGATAAAAAAAAAATAAACAACAAAAATTGTATCTTTACACTTCAAGCTATTTTTTCACTTCATTAATACCTTATTCAAAGTGGTTTCACAAAAATGACCTTCCCGATATCCCGATTGTTCTGGTATCAAAAAACTATTACTATTTAAATACTCCAGCAGCTGGTAAGAGATGAACTAGCCTATAGCTAAAAATCTCTCTAATAAAGAAAAAAAAATCCAACAGCTGGTCTTCAACAACAAGTTCTAAAATTTTCTCTTCTGTGTGCAACGTGTTGATTGGACGAAACTCTTCGGCTTTAATCGTTCCAGCAACTTTTTGAATAGGAACCACTAAGGATTCGTTCCAAATTTGTGGCACATGTCCAGGTTGCAATGATTCATTAATAAGGTCCAGCAAGATGTGGCCAATGATATGAAAGCAATCTAGCATTTACATTGTCTACTCCGACCAATTTTCCTAATGAAAAACAAATAACTCTAAGTTCATCAAATGTAATTGGGTGAAAACCTTCAAATCTACAACTACTAGTAACTTGAAATTTTATTTCGTCAGGCTCATTGACCAATTCAATGGATTGATTAATCAATGAAGCACGGTCGACAAAATAATCATTAAATTTAGATGCAATTACTTGTTCTGACTGTTCTAATATGCCATTAAAAGTTATGCACCTCGGTTTGAAATTACAAGGTTTTAATAAAGATTTAAAAAAATTTCATAGCTCTTTGCCGTAGTTTTGATGCTGATCAATCTTCCTTTGAACATATTCACAACGAGTTTTCTTTATCGATTGTGAATACTTATTACGCGCGATTGTGTACCTAGCCCAATGATTGTCATTATTAGATCTACAAAACTTTTTGTACAATTTGTCCCTCTTACGTTTAAGACGCAAAAGTTCCAAATTGTACCAGCTGTTCGAGTTTTTCAAAGAAACAAACTTTTGCTCAACTAGTTGATTGGTACACGTTTTCAAAGCGTTATTAAGAACAGCTGTAGATTCATCTAAGTTACCGGCCGCGAATGGAAAATCCAGGCTTCTCTCAACAAGATTCGAAACAGCTTGCTTCGAATATTTCCTCCAGCACTTCAATTTTACAAAATTATCGTTATCGTTAACATGGTCTAAGACATTAATCACTAAGGTCTCATGATCGGTTATTTTCAAACCAGTATCCGTAACTGAACAAATAGAATCAAAATTGGAGTAAACGTGATCAATTAAAGTTCTACTGTGCCTGGAAATACGCGCATACTCATTTACCGTTAGCTTTAAATTGAAAAACTCAGCTAAACGCTTCAAATGATTCGAATTATGGTTATCACGCCAAATAATATTAAAATCACCAGCCAATATATTTAATTTACTAGAATCAAGGAATGTCTCAAACCAGTTTTCTAAAACTTCAACAAAACGCTGGTCACTAGAACTGGGAGAATGATACAAAACACCATAATTACCCATCTTCATGCCACGTACAACTGTAATGCCCAAGAACCAGTTGCCATCAATAACTTCGTTGGTACGAAGGTTGAATTGAACTGATTCTTTGACATAAATAGCAACACCGCCAGTGTGTCAAGAATGTGATAAACAAGCAGCAACAATGTATCCCGGAATACTATACTGATCAAAAGTTTCAGTTTCTACAATATGAGTTTCAGGTAATAAAACTAAAGCAGTTTGTTGACAACCCCGCAATATTAAAATAAAATAAAAAAATCGAATATGGGGAAAAATTAAGAAAATTTTACACATGTTAGAAGTGTACTAGTAGACAGACTAAAACCACAATCAGTTTTTCTCATATTCGAAAAGTTTTCCTCGGAAAAGCGTCGGAAAGTTTACTCATGCTATGTGTAACCTATGTTTTCGCGAATTTGAGTAACTCTTACTCAATTTTGAGCCGTTCTCATTGGCGGTGCAAGCGGAATTTGATTAGAAAAATATGTCAAGTGCTTGTTGTTGAAGTCGTTTGGCAAAGTGTTACAACCCTTTTATTAAGCATAAGAAAGGTACGTTATCCACCCCCACATTAAAAATCAATCTGTTGCATACGTAACATTTGAAGGGGCCCTAGGAATTCCTTCACGTCCTTCATTTATTGAGCATTACTCGTTATTAATATGTTGATAGCGATAAATGATATGCTTGTATTACTCTGATACATATTTGAATGTACATCCATTGTAGTTATATAACTTTTTGTTTATGTATTTGAAGATGATGTATTTCGGATATACGTTGAATCCCGCACAACTTGAACCTGAAAGAGATTTAAAAAAAGCTCAAATATCAACGTGTTGTTAATAAAAGTCTCTTATTCACATTTATGTAAATCCAATCCGAATGATTCATTCCTGTGTGCTAGATCGAGAAATTGCGAACAAACGTCAAAAAACTAAATGATAATCGCTGCACCACACACAAGTTCTAATTTCAACGCGTTCAAGATGCATTTTGCCGAAAAGGTGCTACGGATTTTTCATCGGCGTGACATAAATTTATTCGGCGGCGTGAAAGATTTTACTGCGGCGGCGCGCCGGCTCAATTTCATCGGCGGCGGCGGCGTATGAAAATCGTCGGCGGCGGCGGCGTGGCGCGGCGGCGTGGCGCGGCGGCGCACAGGTCTAGTTTCAACATTGCGTTCGTAATGTTCGGCTCATAGTTATAAAGCGCAAAAAGCGATAAATCTTCTAAATTTACGATAAGAGTGAAAAGTGTTATATTGATTCATTGGGCTAGCATATTACAAAAACGAAAGTCCTTTCAATTTATGAAATTATCACGTTTTTTGATGACCACCGAAGTGTAGATTTTCGTTAGTGAAATAATATGGCAATATCATTGCGCCTTAAAATCAAAAAATGTGAAAATTTCACTTAAAATTTTCTTTGAAAAAGAGCAAGAAACGTTCTAAATTTGTCCCAAAAATAGGCAATTTATTTACAGATTTCAATTTCAAAGCAGATGTGATATAAGTTTTTCATCACTATTGTTTATTGTTGCTCAATGAATGAGTTATTTCCGGAGTGATTTGAGATTTGGTCGTAATTGCTTTTGTAAACAAACACTTCAATCACGCGAATAAATTCTCAGTCTAGAAAACTAACAACACACTCATGTAGAGGAATGATTCCTATGTCATTTGGAATAGTTTGTTCGCGAGATTGAGCTTTTATTCGCCAGATATCAGCGATGGACATATTTGTTTACAATAGCAATTACGCCAAAATCTCAAAGTTCTCCGCATTTGCTTGATAGGCCGAAGGGAGGGGCAAGGCTGACATTACATCCCGTGCCTTTATTGTCAGCTAATTTGAGTGTAGAAGCAACGATTTTTATCAGCACTGCTGCGGGAGAATGCAAAGTCAACTTCCGATCGTTGGGCTAAACCTGTAGCCCACCTGAAAGGCTTTCGTTAGTTGGGCTGAGCTGTCAAGGTGAAAACTGGTTGAGGGATACACCGATTGTATTTAAGGATCACAATCTTTTAGCAATTATCCAAATTGTTTATACATGAGCCCCTCGACAAAGAAATAGCACTGACTTCTTTTTAGGTGGGCTACAGGCCAACTAACGGGAGCCCAACTAAAACGTAGCCCACCTAAACATAGCCCAACGAGCAAAATTTGAGTGTATGTGCTCCAACGCTTCCGGATCGCATGCTATTGAATCGTTAAAGGCGAAGATGAAATTTGAATTTAAAGATCCTGAGTCGTTGGTGGAAATATTTACACTCCAAGGAACCGGACAGCCTTTTGCTGGAACGTCAAACAATGGAAAGATGGAGCTTGAAGATTAATTTTTGAAAGAGAAGAAAATGACAAAAAGTTACTGGCCTGATTCATCTGTCCTTTGCTTTCATTTGCATTTTGATTGCGAAACATTATTTCTCCGTTTCAGCAAGTTTTATTCATCCAATGCTGACCTCCCCGCTGGCTATGTGCAGGCTATATTTACCAGTTGGATTTTCTAAAATGTATCAGCTCGGATCATACACAGCAGGCTTCTCAAGAAAGTAGCACCAAACATCTGAACAGGTGTTCATCACTCCGCTCCGGTGCCACTGTCACAACTTACCCATTTCTGCAATTCAAATTCCACTTCGACATTCCACAATTCGGGACTGACTGGAAGCAGTGCGAAGTGGAATCCGACTACCCAGCTAATCCACAAGCCATCTCTCAACTCGGATGACAACTGAAATTAATTTTATTCATTGCAACAATGTTCCGAGTTCCAACGTCATCGACAACTCAGGCATTGTTTTCAAGCGTTCCACAGAGCTGCTGGGGGGAAAAGCGACACAGAAGCTTATCGTTTTCCATTAGACTTCATCGTCAGCGGCTGCAACTCAGAATTATTCAACTTGTTGGTCGAATCCGTTTCGGGCGTGTCATTTTCAGATTCCGGGACGTGTTTTCCGGGCATTTGTGCCACTTACAGTTTCTCTGGTTTACAACAATTGACTCGGAGTTGCAAGTGCATGTATTTGTTGCACCAGTAGTGCAGAGATGCAGAGATGCTATTTTCGGAAGTGGCAGTGGACTCGCTGATGTGTAGGAAAATGGAGATAAATGATACCGTCATCACCAGCGATGGTTCTCATAAATGCAGCCGGGTACGGGAAAGTTTCTGCGTCAGGAGATGGGATAACTTTCACTTACGTACGTGCAGCCCGAGTTTTGGGTAATTAAAGTTTGACTAAACGGGATTTATGGTGTTATTTACTTTCCAAAGTTTGCAACGGTTGCATAGATTCAGGTGCTAGTGGAATAAATTTTACGATGGAGCATAGAAGAAATAGGTAATAAATCATTGTTTGGAAATCTTGCACAATTTTACCACCTTCACTTTTAAAGTGTAAACTGTAAAGCGTTGCAAAACTTGTCTTTCCCATTATTAGAGACACTTTACTGTCAGCGTTGTAGTCATCGCATTGACATCCAAACATTTATTCGAGCGCCTTGGGACGAATCAAATTTCACTGGAGAATGAAATCAACAAACTTCAAAGTGCTCTCGCAGAAAGTATCCGTTCCACTCAATTAAATCGGTGCCCACTTCCTTTGTAAACAAACTCCCAACTGCCGTTGAGTATTACCGGGAACAATGGACCGTCTATGCTGTCCTAGCTGGATATACCAAATCAAGCATCGGTGAGCTGAACGACCGAGGAAGGAATCTCGTTTAATTGCCAGTGTACATGACTAATTATCTGCCTGTCGGAAACAGATGGCAGATAAGTTTGGCATCCTTGCTTAGGACCGGACGCCTCGCCAGACCTCAGTCGGGCGACAAGTGCCACACGGCTTTTGAAAGCTTAGTGAATAGTCGGTGTTTGAATAATTAATCTCGTAGTCCAATCAAGTGCCAAATCACTCCTCGCTGTCGACGTCAACCGAATCTTAATCCCGTCGGTTAGGCTGATTGAAATTGGAACTTGCGTCGTGAAGCAAAGCGTGGGGCGGAGACTAGGGCTAGTTTCCCGGTAGGGACAAATAAATAAATTTGGATTTTATTTTCTATGGAATTTGAGTGTCCTCTGAATTGGTTCCACACATTTACTGAGCCGATCCATATGCTTGTGATTGGCTTTGAAAATCTCTTTTCCTCTAGAACTGTACTTAAAGACCACTTGATTGATTCATGATGACCTCGAGTTTGGTTCCATCTCAGATTTTATCTTTTAAGATTCCAAACTCACTGGTAGACCTCTGAACTGGGCCATAGATATCCTTGTGATTTATACGAGAAATGACATCTGTTAAAAGATCCTTCCTTGTTCTAGAGACCATTTGGATTCGTTCGTGTTAGAATCTTTGAGCATTGAGCATTGCGGCTAGGAATTAGGCATCCGTTCTCAGTGTGCAAACTCCGGTGAGTCAGTACTTTCAAGATCAATAACAGTGCCGGCAACGTCCTCACAGCCATTGCATCTTCACAGTTGTTACGGGAAGGCCGTTTTTAGTAGGAAGGGTGAATTGATTGTCACTTGTTGATTGTCACTTTGACACAGTATGGTAAACAAATGATGCGAGGATGCGACCCAATCAATTCAGAAACGGCTGAAAATCTCTTTAATAAAGACAATTGATCTACCCAGTAATGTAAAACGGTTTGAGATTGATCCGACGATCTTCTGCTCAGTAAACAAAAACGGTCATCACTAGGTCACCGAGTCCCTTACATCACAATAAACCACTGCTATCGAAGATCGTTCAATCCAGAAGAAAAGTTATTCAAATGAAATGACGGTTTCGAGAGCAGTCAACAATGTTGTCCATCCCTGATCGAGTCAAGGGTCTATTCACAAATCACGCAACACGATAGAGCAGTTCCACGCCAAATGACGAATCGATTGACCTTCTCCGATTTGCATGGAAGATCATGTAGGAAAATGCGATCATAGACAATTTAATGTACAAGCCCTCGAATGAAAAATATTCAAACAATATTAGAAAGGGTAATTTTTTGTTAGTTAGGTTTTAACACTTTTTAAGATTTTTATCTGAAAATTACAAAAATTTTCCTGTAAATTTTTCCTAAACAGTAATTTTTTTTTTTTCGTAGAGCGGTGATGGAAGTGACGGTTTCGAGTTTGAATTTGTGAAAAAATTTGACTACGCCATTTTGAAATAATTCGCGAAATTCAAAATGGCCAAATTTTCTGAACGAATGAACTTAAAAAACAATGTTTCCTTGCAACTAGGAAAAGATCAAGTCTGAAATTTAATTTGTTTTTGCTATTTGACCAGGAAATGCTTAATTGGGGGAGGGGGAGCTTAGAAAAGGGTTACAATTTGATACACTTTGTTGAGCGGGGAGGGAGGAGTTGGTGCTTGGTATCAATGAATTTTTAATTAATTCCGTAGATGATCCCAGAAACAATAAACTGACGAAGCGAAGGAAAAGGAAAACCCTTAAAATGCTTGTCTGATTTGTGGGAAGCATCACACGGAAACAAATCCGATTCCATTTTCATGAATAAAAAATCATGAAATGAAAAAACATGCCATCCCATGAAATCGTAACAATGATTCATGAATTCGTCATGGAAATTCATGATTTCATAATGCAGTGGAATCAAGACCGCTACAAGCGTTACACGTACTTGGCAAACGTTATACGCCTTTTTTCTTCCATCTGATACAAGTACTGATAGGCTAGTGGTCAAAGTATGGGTTCAGTGATCTCAAGGTTCTTGGTTCGAATCCTGTCTGATGGTTTATTTTATTATTTTTACATTTTTTGGTTAAAAGTTAAACCCATGAATTTAGCTCATGATATCAACTCGGATGATTCATGATTTTGGGAATGTTTGCTGCGTTACGCAAAAGTTGCTCATGATATCATGAATATTATTCATGGTGTATTTTCATAACATGAAAATACGCTGTGTTCATGAAATCATGAGTCATTTTTCTCATTTCGGAGATCGAATTTTTTCCCGTGCATGATAGATGAATTTGATGTAAAAGTAGAGTGTGTAAATTTGAGAATTCGGTGCTTTCTGTGCCATGCCGCATTCCTAGGAGGAGGGGCGGGTATCACATCTAAATTTCAATCAGAAGATTCTTGATCAACCTACGAAAATTGTTCTACCATTTATCGCATCTAGATCTTACATCTTTTTGCATAAAACCATAACAATCGTCATTAACCCGTAAAAGCCCGGGACAAACTTTTTATTTTCAAAAAATTGTATCTCAGATGCCATCCCAAGTAACATTGCAAGTTTTATCAAGGTTTTAAAGTACTCTTCAAGCCTGAACCATGGTCTTTAAGAGTGTTATAAAACCAAAATTGTTGCTTGGGATTGCCGATTACATGGATTTTTTTTTTTTTTAATATCATTTCGGTAAGTGGTTCTTACATGTGTTGGATGGTACTCCCCACCAGGTCCCTCCCTTTGTGTTATATATTTAAGAATATGTTGGCTCGGGGGTGTTTTTTTTTCTTCAATCTTTATCATATATTTTACTTATTATTGCGACAATATATTGATTTTTTAGCGGAACTCTCGAAAATGATAGAGAAAAATGATAACACCCAATGCCTACATTTTTTTTTTTCCTTTGGTTTGTTTTTTCCGTCGATCTTGTTTTCCGTGCTGAGCACCAATGCTACTGACGTGCCAGGAAGGCAGCTCCCACACCTGGACCCTACCTATCGACCCATCAACTCATGAACCGGGGACCAACGGCTTTACTTCCCATCCGAAGGAAGGCGTGATCAGAGATGTTATGCCTCAGAACATCCCGGCGGCGCCGACTGGGATTGAACCCAGGCCTGCTGGGGTGAGAGGTAATCACGCTTACCACTACACCACCGGTGCCGTTCAATGCCTACATTGGAATCGGTTTCATATATTTCGGATTATGAATCCATATGGTCAAATTTATTATCTATCATAACCATAAAAATATATGAAATATGACTAATGGCTCTCAAAACGACAATCATAGAGCTATAGAGCCGGTTCTGGATGTCCCGGATCATGGTTCCACGTATTAAAATTTGATATCTTTGATAAATATATCAAATCACATCTACTCGACGAAATATGACCAACGTCACTTAAAACTACAACGGTTGAGCCATATGGCCACCAAAGAACCAGTTCTGGATATTCCGGAACCATAGAGCAGTATGGCGACCGTAGAACCGGTTCCGGATATACCGGATTATGGTTCCATATGGTGAAATTTGAAATATGTCAGCGACATATTAAATCACATCTACTCGACGAAATATGATCAATGGTAAACAAAACGACATCCATAGAGTCATATGGCCTCCATAGAACTGGTTCCGAATATTCCAGATCATGGTTTCACAAGGTCAAACCATCTCTCATAGCCACTTTAGAAATGGCTCTGGATATTCCGGATTGTTGTTCCATATGGACAACATGTCATGGTTATGACAAGTGAAATATCAAATCACATCTTCATAAAATATGACCAATGACACTCAAAACATTATCCATATAATCACATTACCATCCGTTCGTCCTACTCAAACTTACTTGTTATCATTAGACTAGAGTCGGAGTATAATGAGTCACGCTAAGAAGTTGAACTCGCATCACGGTTTTCGAAAGATTCCCTTTCTTTTCACTTGGCAACAGAGGACTTCCTAATTCTGACTTATGCCCGAAAATCGTAAACGGCCGATTTAAATGTACAGTGATCCGAACTGTCAAAACCATAGGATTTTTTGATCTAGATAAAAATAATTTGTCCATAATAGATCAGACACAAACCAATTCATAAATTTTGCATGCGGGTTCATGGATTAGCTAAATATTTCCCGCGAATACGGCGCCAGATGTCAGTAGTGTGCTTTGGTCATAAATTTTATTGTTTTTGCTATGGTCATTCAGGTTGGTTTTTCGGTGCTTCTACATAATCTTCAAATGACTTCTAGCGAGAAAAAAAAAATCGGCTGTAGTAAATATAATAATATATCAGTGATTTTGTAAAATTTTCTTAACAAAAAATAGTAGAAACACAGACAAACAGACGTAACTCTTCATTGTTTATCTTCGTTCATGCATTTAACGGTTGATTTGAATATTATCAGTTCCGCGAACTACTCGCCGCAGCGCTGGCATCGGATCACTTTGACGTTTCTATATATTCTATAGAAATTTTATGCAATATTGTTTACGAGTTAGCGAGCAAGCTTGTTTTCCGCGAGAAGCCAGATAGATGTCGTTACTGAGGTTACATGTTTTGAGATACTATGTTTTCAAGAACAAGTTTTTCAAAGAGTTACGTCTGTTTGTCTGTGGTAGAAATGTTAATTACTGATCATTACCAAACGTATCCCATGAAAATTTAATACTGCATGTTTATGATCATTTCTTCGATTTTAATTTATATTTTATTGCAATACCTTTCGTGGACTTTTCATAGCATCGTAATGTTTGTTTACCTTGCACGATAGGTAGCCGGTTTGACAGTTCAAATATTTAGACTTGGCTTCACTCTTGGCGTGATTAGACTATCCAATGTGTGAAGATGAAGGACTGATGGCTCGGTTCGAAAATCCAAAATTTCGCGTGATTTGTTTTCATCCTTCCTCCGCTCACAAAGGTTTTAAGTTTCAGGAAGCCTTCTTAACGCTCCGAACACGATGCCTCCGGTAAAATGTGTAACGGCAAACTTGCAATGTTTTAAAAATCATAGCTCAGCAATTTATTGACGAATTTCAAATCTATTTAAACCATTTGAAACTACATACTTTAAAGATTTATTCGGTATCAATAGATTTAAAATCGAACGATAGATTGCTGACCAATGATTTTTCAAACATTGCCAATTTACCGTTACACATTTTACCGGAGGCATTGGGTTCGGAGTGTTAAGATGGCCTACCGATAACTTGTCCTTGGGTACGACTTGCACGTTGTTGGTGGTATACCGCGAATTTCCGCCCACAGTTGCAAATCGCATGTTAAACCAAGTATTTTTTCGGGAACTTTGACAACTTTTTTTGCTTAAACTTATCTTGGACCATTCATTTTCCTGTAGCCGTGTAAAAATCTTGACCTGGGAGCTACTTGAAATCTGCCTTGACCTCAACTCTTGCTTCGACGCCATCAGTTGTCAATGAATGGAAAATGAAAAAAAAAAAACAAAATGGAGGCAAAATTCCCTTTGCACAGACCTACAAAATGAGGGGTGTTCATGCATGTTTTTACATGCACGATTAAATCATTCGCCAAATTTGAGTCCACCAATTTTTGACCGTTCCACCCTTTACTTAGTGTTCTTTGAGCACATCCACATTTTTTCCAATCCGAAAAATCCATAAACAGGACTGGAAATCGAACCTAGCCTCCTACAACATGGTCTTGCTTTATAGTTGTGGCATAACTGAGTGAGCTAAGGCAATGACATTCAAATAAACAATCATTAATCAAATCGACACCGTGAGGATGGCTTCAGATGTTCAAAAATAAAAAAATAATGTCTGGATATAGGCAAATCCGTTGCCTATTATTTTTTAGTATAATATGTATAAATGAATGTCTTCATGGGGGATGGAGGTTCAAAATTTTCTATAAAACGATGTGCGTAGTTTATGAAAAACCCTAAGAAAATGTTAGTTTATCAGCCAGTTTCATATACGCGATTAGAGAAAACATTAATCTAGCTGAGGGGGACTGAAGTCCCAGATTTATTCGAATTTTATCCAAAAATACCTTTTAGTTTGATGAATTGATTTAAATCCATGCAAATTTATTTTATCCGAAATAATCGCGTTTGAATCTTTAAAATGAATAATATCGTCTTTTCATCGATCACATCTCTAATATATCGGGTCACATCTCTATCTATCGCATGACAGATTATTTATCATAACAACTAACAACTCTCTGCTGCTTTTTCATAAGGGCCAATGTCGCAAACGTAAACAATGACTTCTTAGTGAACAGCCCCCAAGCGAGTTTTGGTTGACGGTTGGATTTCGGGAGTACTCGGTGAGGGGTTGTCTGGATCTTGCGAGGGAGGTTGTTGGGTGGGAGTGGTATAGGCGGAGTGCCGGAGCACATAGGGGCAGAATGGTACTTTTGTTGGACAAAAATCGTAGCGCGCCACCCCTGCATCTTAGAGGTTTGGTGCCTTTGGTAAAGTTGTTCAAGTGTTTAAGGAATATCTAAGTACGTCAATATGTTAGTTCTAGATCGCGCCGCTCAGGTGGCGCCACCTCTAACTTTTTATAGAAGCATCATAGCGAAACAGTTTTTTAAGCAAAGTTGTTTGTTTCGACTTTTTGAACAACTCTTCTGAAGACGTCAAAAATCGACAGCGTACAGCTTCTTCTTCTGCTGCTGATGGGGATTTGCGAGGCGTTGTCGCTGATATTTAGGTAGATTAGCGCGATCGGAATCTATGGGTCAGAGAATGGGACGGCTGTCATGGACCAGAGACAGAGGACGGAGGGGATGAGTATTTAAGCCGGATACCCTTTGGAGTGCAGAATGGCTAACTTGACCCCAGGGGTGGATGCTGGTCCTGTCCTCGATGAGTTCTTTCAGACGTTGGAATTCAATTTAGAGAACTGAGAAGCACATCTGCTGGATCCTTTTCCGGTCATGTTTCCAGTATCCGATCGTCTGCCACTGCTTGGGGTCCAAGACTGCATCAACTAAACGGAACTGCTTTGCTGAACGGAAGATTGTCAGATGAGGGTGGTTTTTGTTGTTACTCCGGGGAAGAGTGTAGCGGCCTAAAAGAATTTGCCGCTCGATTTGGATTTTTTCGAGATTGACCCAATGCGAAAACCGCACGATCATGACAGTGACAGTAAACATAAATACACTAAAACATATTAGAGTAAACCTATTAGTTAATTCTAACTCATCCAAGATTATCGAAGAATAGTGGATGAAATCGGATGATATCGACAGCCGCGTGTTATTATTCATTATGAATCAAGTTTATCCAAAAAACAGGATTTATTTAGCAAATTTTAGTTAAATCCGTTAAATGAAATGTAGAATGGATTACTTTCGCCCCCCTCGCGTAAGGCGCTATCTACATTCCATAAGACCAGTTTTTATTTGCCCACCCTCAGCGGGACATTTAAAGTCATCCACACAAATATATTACATTTTGTACGGACTGTGGAAATCCGTCAATCTTCCTTCCCCCTTAATCTGCCAACTTTCCTTCCCCCAAAAAACATGAAAGGTTTCCATCCTGGGTGGCTGCTTGTCTTTACTTTGACCTGGGCCCTGGTCCGATTCCTATCGACTAGCTTGATGTTCTTGTTGAGGTTCTTCTCTCAGCTCCACTGCCATGACTGCTGCCTCTGCTGCGATATCTTGCTTGATTCTAATCTAGCACTTGTTTTCGTTTTTGCGAATTTCTGTTGATGACTTTGGATCTGCCGGATTTCAGTTTAGCTATAGTATGCCATATATATTCGGTACACCTTAAATCGACTTTTAGGTGGCCATATTTCGTTGACTAGATGTGATTTGATATGGCAATGCAAGATAGCGAATTTGACCATGTGGAGCTATAATTCGGAATATACGGAAGCGGTTCTACGGTGGCCATAAGGCTCTGTTATTTATAGTTAGAGCTATTGGGAATGCGCTCCCGGGTGAAGTGATTTGGTGAGTACGTTCAGGTTGAAGATTGTTGACAAGTGTATTTGTGGTGATGCAAATTATGGTTTAGATGACGCATGGCTTCAAACATTTTGTGTTTCCAAATAAAACATATTACATACTAAATACGCACAGGGCATCGTCTTCTGACCATTGCCACGGGTATATCGTGGGAGTCCCAGGTACCCGGTTCAAGCTTTAGTTGGCGGCGGTGGCTCTTCTTGACCTTCGACCCCCTGAGTAGTTAGTGTGAATAAGGGCATCTATGTGATGTTTTGCTGTACCTGTTGTGGACATCTAGTGCATCCTGTTGCCTTAACTTGTTGAGGACACCCTGTCTTTCCTCAAAAGTTACCCTTTTTGAAGTACTAGTCTTCACAACTTAAAGGGCACCATTACGGAGCATGAGATTTGATCAAATTATTCGTAGTTCTACGGATTCTAAACTCGGCCTAACGCATTGAAACGCCATTGAAACGCCATTGAAACGCCAATGAATTCACTTCGGCCTATCGGATGAAGGTAAAACTTGATTCGGTCGGAGCGCTTCTTTTGTGTTTGGGAATAATGGGTGCAAACCTTCATATCATGCGTTCTCATTGACTTCGTTCCATAGTTTATTAACTAAAGTATCGTACCAAACGCATAATTGACTTGTTAACTCTGAAATCATGGTGTTTGTGCATCGTCGATTATTTGTGCCACTACCCTACCCTGTACGATTCTAGAAAACAATATACAATACAATAAAACAGTGTCTTGTATGCCTCCGCCATGGCAGGATCACAAAAATCAACACAACGTAGGGATCCCGCTCGTGCGCGATCACATGGATTTATTTGAAGTTGTCTGCTCGATAGGCTCAAAATGGGCGATTAGGCCGAAGTAGCTCTCTAACCTATATGACTGAAATAAAATTCATTTTCTATTGAACACCCGTTATTTCACCATTCATAAAACCAACAGCACCTGAAATATACTAACCGGTCAATGGTCCACATACCTCATCTCTCGAACAGAATCGAAAGGTAGCTAAAACGAGAATATCAAATCATGCGTCTGGCGAATCAAAATTCCCACACCGTCAACGATACATTCAGCAAGACTAATGACCCACTTCCTCCTGGACACCAAACAAACGTCATATACCAGATACCATGCAAATACTGCCCTGCATGCTATATTGGGATGACAAAAAACAAACTCGACACCAGAATGTACGGACATAAATCACACTAAAACACTTTAGATGCACTACAACAAACCAACACTAATCTCCAAGACCCATGTTTCAGGCAGCTAGCCGAGAAAACAGCACTTTTGCAGCATAGCATCGAGAACAATCACCATTTTGATATAGGGAAAGTGAAAATTATAGATAGACACGAAAAAGAATACGCATTGCCACTATTAGAAATGTGTCACATTCACAATAGTCAAAACAGTATAAACAAACGTACAGACACAGAAAGTTTGAACGTAGTATATGCGGGGATTCTACATGCTCTCAAAATCAACACAAATATTAACACAATCAATAGCAGACAAACCACAACTCAATAACAGACTATACAGACAAAACATCTCAGAAATACACACAAACAGGATGTGAGAAGCAGCACAATTGCCACACGCGTTTCCAATCCAACCGCAAAACTTTATCTCAGAAAGCACAGTTGCTTAGGTAGTGTTGAGTGTAGTGTCATCTCATAAAGCACGCGCTTAGCAAGTTGAGTGTAGAGTAGAGCACAACAAGAATTAAATCTAACAGAATTTGTATTGTAGCCGTAGATGGATGCCATTAACAATCAAAGAAGGATTTATGTAAAACCACGCATACACTTAACAAAAAAAAACGTAGCCTCTGTAAGCCACACAACCCACACAGTACCTATCCAATTTTCTAAATCCTCTTCATGTATAACTGTAGAAATCCTTGAAAATGGTGAAATATATCACCGAAACGTCGGAGAGTTGAAGCAATATAACGTTTTTGCTGCACTTAAAAGACTGCAAGAGACGTAAAACCCTTTAACCAATCCCTGTGATTTAATATGTCGCTTGATATGGTTGTGAGTCATAGCAAATATGATGTGTGTGGGCCATTCTCATATACTCAAGTTCGAATGAACCTTCTAACGCATGCCATCAATCTTGCAAAGCGAACCAATTTCGTTAATTTCAATCAAATTTCCTGTGAAAAAATTGCTCTCGACAGGTACTTATCGCTAACCTCTTAGAACTTCATCCTAGCATCAAGCCACGTGACATATTTTCGATGGCAACCGAACGAGACATGCCTGAACCTTACACGGCGAATGAGATCGACCCAAATTTGAGTTTAGTTCACTCATAATCGCCAAAAGTGCAGGAACTCAGCGATGAGTAAATTTGCCTCATGTTTTCCCAGGTTTTTCCAGGATTTTACAGGGAACAATTTGAGAAAAGTAAATATTGGATTCACTCAGTCTTTTGGTACTACTCCGAGACTGAATAAAATATTCGTCAATTTCCTCATTTTCCGGCAGATTTTTTAGGTTTTCGACAGGAAACCATGAGACAAATTTTACTCATCGCTGAGTTCCTGCACTTTTGGCGATTATGAGTGTACTAAACTCAAATTTGGGTCGTTCTCATTTGCCGTGTACACTGCTTTCAGCCACGGCTTTCCATGAGTGAAAGGATACCCGAGCAAAGACGGTTAACAAAGCGAAAGCAAATCGATGTTAAAGATTGCTATTTCTGTCATACTGGAAACTCATTTCGATTTCAATCTTCGCAAAATAAGTCTGATATCATATTAAATAAGCTTACATTATTCAGTCAAGAGTGTTTGATATGAAAGTAACTTCAGTTCAAATTTTGCTGTTGACGCCTTGTTGAAAATTTGTTTGTTTGGTTGTTTTGTTTAACCGATGTTAGGTCATTCGTCACTTTTTCGGGTGAGATTTGAAATGTCGATCTATCCAGCAGAACACTTTTGGCAAAAGTTCAATATGTTTTTCGTAGTGTGCAAACAGTGTACCAGAGCTGAATAGCTGGGTGATTTTTAGAAAATCTTCATAAAACCTTCAACGATGTAGTGTTACCTATAGAGTACCTTCCGAATCTGAGGTTATTTTTTTTACGTTCCTCAAAATTTACCATACTTACTTACACGGTGTTCAATTAGTTCGAATACCATTTTTCATGATTGTGTAGATATGCTCGATGTTCATATTCTGTACAAGTTTTAGTGTCAGCTTTAGCTACTGTGTTGACTGTTTATCAGTTGTTTATTGTTCATTACACGCGATGGATCGGTATCGGGGAATCGTCGTGAAATGTTTTTTGAACGGTGATTAGTTGATACTCTCTCGGCACGCTTGTCACGACTTCATTTTTTTTCGGACGAGAATCTGTTTGTGCTGGAGCAGTCTCTTAATGCGCAAAATGATCGATTGAGGGCGACAACAAGGGCAAGCATTCCTGCATCTCAAATCAACATTCCTCGGTTCCAAAGTGCAGCTTCAGTGATGGTTTAGGGGACAGTTTGCAAGCGAGGTAAGCTTCCCTTGCACGCTAACTTGAAAGTACCCATTAATGGGTAAAAAAAGACCCATTTTTAAGAAAAGTGGCTTAACTCATTAAATGAGTAAACCCAATATTACTCATTAATGAGTATTTGACGCATACTTCAAAAAATGGGTACTTTTTAGCTTTCATGTTCTTACTGGAGATGAATAAAAAATACCCATTTTATCAACAAAATTATTTTATGGGCTTCCTGCCGTTAATAATTTAACCAAATATTAAAAGTAGTCAAAAGAAAAAAACAAATAAGAATCTTTTATATAATAAATATAATAAAATATGTGTTATAGGTTGTAACCTGCCACCCTTTTAACGAGAAAAGGTTGTTCCGGCTGTTCCAATTTCAACTCTCGTCACCGTCTTCCATAGCCAAATCATCCTGATATTCGATGGAATTCCACTGGTTCCACGGATACCCAGTAAAATTAGTTGAAACGCATTCATTCGCCAGTCTCCACTAATCGAAGCTAACGGCAATCTCCTGTACTTTCATTCCGCTAACCTGAAACGGAACTGAGAACGGAATACATCACACTTCTAGCTTGACTTCTAGCTCTTACCTCTTGAAAATCACCTCGGTTTTCTCGGTTAGACTTCTGTCCGGTGCACTATTTTCACCCGAATTAATACCGGCCAGATGGAATCTGCTAGCACAATCAAACTTCCGTTCGAGCTTCCTCCGCGTATCCTCTTGAGCCGTGATTTTTTTCGACATGTTTCCAAAATGCAAAATAACAATAATGTCTTTACCCTTTTTTATTGCATGAAGTCATGGATTTCAAAAAAGAGTAAAATATACTCATTAAATGGGTACTTTCAAGTTAGCGTGTGGTATTCATCGAGAAAAACGTAAAAATCAACGCGACATATTACAAAACGAACGTTGTTGTCCCAAGTCTACGACAACTCTACTGAAAAGACCACTATGAAGTGACACTAGTGAATGTGGATCAAGTGTCGGGACAATTTGACGGAACTCCTGGACAAAAATATGTAGCCTCCCAGCTTCCCGGATTTAAATCCATTGGACTTTTTTGTTTGTTCCTACATGATGTCAAAGCTGAATGATTACAAAATCAGCAACTTGGACCAGTTCAAGAAACTTATCCTAAAAATCTGGGACGAAAACCCCATGCAGACCATGCGTGCCGCTTGTGACGCGTTCGAAAAACTATAGAGCTTGGTGAAGAGATATGCTGTAATCATTATCTATTAACAGTACTTCCAATAAAATGCACCCAGAATAAAATATATGGCATTGTCATTATTTAGACATGTTTTGAAAGTATATTCGAACTTATTGAACAAAATGTATAAAACACTTTTTAAAATTCATTATATGTTAAATCTAGCCTCGGATTTGGACTTCTCGAAAAACTTTAGCCCGTTTTGACCCAAAAAACACATTACTCAAGTGTATTCGACGCGACTTTACAATGAAAAACTTGTTTTTAAATCAAGAATGGGAAATTGATATAATTTCGGTCTAAATGCCCCTAATTAGGGCCCATACATAAATTCAACAATCGACTAAATTTTCAATATCGACGAAAAATATCCATTAGTACCGTCTCAATGCCGCGTTCATCTAGATAAAAGTGATAAATAGTAGATTTTTAGCGAAGGGCCCAATCTTAGATCCATAGGTCAACATTAGAGCCATTCCCTCTATGATAATTGTCTACCACTGATTGTAGCACGGATACTAAGCCCGATAGCAGTGAGCGCTCCTCACTGTTTGATTTGACCAAGCTTAATTGGCAAATCAAAGTTGGCACTCGTGGAGAATAGAAGAACTATGAAAGTAATGATGATTTCAAAATTTTCCACGGGGAGGTATACGAGTGCAATCTTAACATGCTTTTATTTTGCAAATGGAGCATTTTATTTAAATCTCGTTGCTGCTACAGTGGTAGAAAAGCTGAAATCTATGTATACACCTAAAAATCTGAAGAGATTTTTTTTTAAAATATAATATGGCTTTTGAGTAGTCCTTAAGTTTTCTACTAACGTTGCATACGCCTCGACGGGATGGTAGAGAATCTCTTTCCAGCCACATGATCATGTAATTGGTCATAAAACGAGCCGTCTGACAGAAGGACACCAACCCCTGCAATGTGATCCAGTGCTTGAATCTGCCGAAAGCATCTGCAGCGCTGGTAATCAATAACATTTACATTAAATGCGGCAAGGTGGCAATAAATGTAATACCTTCTTAATCATTATTACTTATCCGCAATCGACAATTAAAAAATGATCCGCAACGCTGCGCGACACGTACCAAGCTTAATCATAGAGGAAAAGGAGGAGGTGTCAATTAGCACCAGAGCACCAGAGAAATTTGGCTTCACTCGAGTTGTTCGCAGATGACAGGCGTTGCAGTCCTGTAAAGGATACCCCAATGAGTATAGAGAAGAACCCGCCCTTTTTCCACGAGATGTTAACAACACCCAAGCGGCACACTTCCATCGAAATAAGTGGCTGTAACTTGGTTGTGACTGGAATAGGTTGCACACAAGTAACCACAATTGTTCAGTAACAAGTGTGCTGCTAGGGCACGGAGTTGACAATTTCACTCTCCCCATCCAAATCGCTTCAATCGGGTGCCCTGATGGTCGTGCCTATTTGTGAACTCGTTGTCCTTCTCTGCATCACTGCTAGTCGCTAATAGTCTCCCGAAAGTCTCCCATGTTATTTCTTATGCCTTCTACGATATTTCGACGTCCATTATCTTTGTATGATTATCTTGAGTTCCTAGTTCCGTCGTCCAAAACCGTAACACCAATGCGAAAGATCGACAGTGTCTCCGGGTATTTTCTTAACGAACATCACTCCATTGTCGTATCACATGTGCTCCATTTTGCAGCTCTTCTTTCACTTTTACTTTGTTGAATCCACGGTACCGGAAAAGATACAGAAATATACATTATTAGCAATGATGGGATATAACCACAACGGGATGGCCGTTCAGAATGGTTTAAGGATGTGAAATAAGGAAACATTTAAATTTAAAACGATTCAAAATATTTCAATGCAACATTACATTTGTTCACCAAAAATTAATACATTTTCAAAAAGGTATCGGAACTATTTTCTGGAACAATTTACTTGTGTTTTAAATAATAAGTATCAATGTTCCGTCATATCGCATCTTCAAGTGATCTTAACAAGCGCCACATTCCTTTAAGGTCTTTTCGAACTACATGTGATGAAATATGAAACGCAATTTTTAAAGTGAATCGCACATAACAATGTTCATCACTTACTCACACATGAAATCTGCCTCGACCAACCTGGCAGAACGCACCCTAACCCTCACTGAACCAAAGGGCAGGGTTATATGACTATTTGAAAAATACGTATTTACGTGAAAATTTCGTGACTTGCTGAGGATTAAATTTTCTCAAAATATTCTAATAAGTTCCAGTACCAATCTGCTCGGATAGAGATTAAGCATACCTCAAGGCAACTGAACTTTATATAGACCGAATGATTGAAAAGAAAAGAAAGTGCATTTTTTGGATTATTTTTAAATATACGTAGTTACGTGAAAATTTCGTGACCTGCTGAGGATTAAAGCATCTCAACATATTCTCATATCTTCCATAAACAATCTGCTTGCGTACAGGATGAACGTACCTCAAAGAATCTCCAAGGGGTTGGATACTCTAAACAGTGTACCAAAATCAAACTTGGGCACACCCGGGCGCAGTCATTGGCACCCATTGTTATAATTTTTATGATCTTTAAAGTTATTGGCAACACTGAACTTTTTCTGCGCCTGCACAGTGTACATGTGTAAAAATTTGTTATTGATGTTGCCACAATTCAATCCAATTTTTATAAACTACAACAGTGAATCTCCATCCAGTGATTCTCCAAAATTGAATTGGATTCCACAAAGTACAGTCAGCGCACATCCTATTGCCTGTCCGAAGAAGTAGGTACATGAAAAAATCAGGGCAATCGCTTGCATAGCAACACCACTCAATCAATCTCAACATTACCGGCTCCAGCTCAGTTATTAAAGTCGTTACTCAGACTCCCACTGCCACGAGCGGTTCTGATCAACCTTGAGCCGGGAACTATGGATTCGGTCCAAGCGAGACTAAATATTTGGACAGCTGTTTCGTTTTCGGACAGTCCGATGCTGGTAACAACTGGGTCAAACGACACTACACCAAGGGTACCGAACTGGTGGATTCTGTGCTGGATGTTGTCCGAGGGTTGCGATTGCCTGCAGGGCTTTCAACTTACGCATTCGCTCGGCGGTGGAACTGGCTCAGGTAAATTTTAAATATTTTGTAACGTTGGCGGAATTTTGTAGCAGAAATACCGAGAGCAACATGAACATGAAAAAATTAAGATTGTTAAATGTTATGTTACAAATAAATTGCAGCAGCGTGCACCACAAACACAACGCGATTGGCAAATTTTTCATCGAAAGAATACTTTGACGGTTTGTACAATGCTTCCGCCCGCCAGATGGTACAGAAAATGTGCCCTCCTCATGTGAGTATAGGTAAATAAGTTGAGGTAATCTTCTTTCCGGAAACACTTATCCGGAATCTCCAGCAGTAAATCTACTTTCAGTGGATTGCCATAAACGACTGGATCCAATATGGTGCACGATCCGTTGTTGAACGAATTTGAAGCTTTCCTTGGTGAGATCATGCGAGCCGTCGGGAAATGCAGGCGGAAAATCGTTCATTGTCCGCATATTTTACCGTCCGGAAATTTCCCAAACAACGCTCAATACAATTTAACACCTTGAATTTCACCTCCACATCGCTTAGCATCTCTTCCACTTGCAGCCGGAACAGATTCGAGTGGTAGAAATATTCCGTTTCCTTCAACCGATCGGTGTTCTTTGTCTGTTCTTCGGTTGGAATTGCTTTGCGCTAAGTGCCTTTTGAAGATCCGAAAGTCGTGACTAGCACAAAGCGTCCACCACTTTCTTGACCACTGTCGTTTTCCGGCTCCGGCCGCCCAAAATCGTCATCGTCAAATGAGTTCTCATGTTTCGAAAAACAAAACAAAATCAAGAGTTGTCAACTACCGTGGCAGCTGCGGCACGATGCACAGAGGAGTAACTGGAACAAAAACCTGGCCAAAATTATATTCACTGGTTTTGAGCAATTTTCTACTAACATATATTAAAATATTTAATAATTATAGGTATTTAGACATCTGTTAACTTTAACTTTTAAAATCCATCTACTTAGCACTGCATATGTGGCCTTTCATCATCCATACGAATAAAAAAGTAATGGGTTTTGAAAGTGGGATTTTTTTTATTCTTCTGCTTAATATAAGGATTATTTAACAAAAAAGAGTAAAGAAATTATCTAAGAATCATTGCCCTGAAATAAAATAATAAAAAATAACGAAAGCACGCAATATTGACTAAAAATTAGGCATTTTCAAGGGACACTTTACAAATTTTACCCATTTTTGATTAATTATGACTCAAAATAGAATATCTTTTACTCATTTTTGTAGTAATAATTACTCATTTGTGAGTAAAATTTTACTCATTTATTGGTTAGTCCCACTTTCCCTCAAAAATGCGTATTTTGTATTCAATATTGAGTAGTTTTCGGTTACCGTGCCAGATTCTGCTTTATTTTCATTCGTTTTCGCCAGCTATGACGCTCTGCTAGTTTAGCTTGAACGAACTGGGGGCAAGACAGCTTTTGATCATGAGTAAAATTTGAGTTAATTTTGAGCAACTCTGAGTAACTCGAGTTGCTCAACAAGCAATGCACGGTAACACAGCAATCTTGTTGCGTTTATTCCCCAACTGTAAAAGAAAGACGTTCAACGGTGATAAATTTTCCTAAATTCTGCAGCTTCTCATTGTCGAAAAGTGAATCCTGATGAATGTGGGCGTCTAAGTGGAATAGCTGTATAAATAAAGAGAGCAAATGGTGGTTTACACTGAATAATTATCCATAAATAGATCCCATGACCTTCCTACTGCTTCGTGCCAATCCTTTGTAAGCCGTTTTCATTCAAATCTAGTGCAGGCTGTTATGGGTCGACGTTGACCGAAGCATTTGCAAATTTTAAAATATGATAAATTTGGTTATACCCCGGACAGACTATGGCTTATATCATGTAATATAGGCTGTCTTGCAATGAGCACTCATACATAGGATTTCCAGTGAAAAGTAGATGTATGAGTGCTCATTGCAAGACAGCCTATATTACATGATATAAGCCATAGTCTGTCGGGGGTATTAAATTGACCACAGTTTGAATATTCGAAAGGCATCAAAGTTACGACTACTACTTTGAAATAGTATTCTCTTTTGTCTGAATGCCCAAGAATGAGCGCAGAAATTTGAGGCAGTAACTTCTTAGTTCTGCACTAATACTTGCACTGCAAAAAAATGTAATATCGAACAATGTAATTCAAGCTGATCTATGAAATAATGATGTAATAACAAAAAGCAGATACAATATTACATCAATGGATGTAATTTTGTTCGCAAAATCGATGTACATCGTACATCTTTATATTACACAACGGATGGATTGACCTGGTTGCAGCGGTTTGGATGAAATATTCAACAACTTTTTTTTTCTGTGTTGGCACAAACATTTCTTATTGCCACTAGGTTCGACCCGAGATTAATAGAAAGCAATCCATTGTCATCGTATAGCCATATTTAAAATTTTAAGTTTCCATAAAACCAAATCAAGCTCCCATCCATCTTGAATTCTCAACTTATTCATTCCTATTTGAGATGATGAAATTTGCAATTGTAGATGTGCAGAACCTCTGATTTGCCAAGCACATGAAGGCCTCATAAATTACGTCTAGCTGGGTGATACGGATTACCTTATTTTCCTTCAAAGCAAAATTCTTAGATTTCATGTGAATGTGAATGCATTCAAGTGATTCAATAAGGATTTGTATCAAGAATATAATAAAATAATTCTGATTCTCCTCCTCCTCTGACACATAATGTTTATTCACACTGTGGTTTGTATTTGTTGATGAACATAAGGCCAGACTACTTTGATCATTCTTGAGTAATTATGAGTTACTCAAATTTACTCGGAGCAAAAATATTTACTTTGAGTACAGCTGGTTTGCCCCTAGTGAACGAACCTATGTGTATGTAAAATCGAATGGGTAAATGTGTGTTTGTGTGTGTGTGTGTGTGTGTGTGTGTGTGTGTATGTGTGTATGAGAGAGTATTACAACCAAATGGCACTCGCTTATTTTCAAAATTTACAGTATCTACCTGAACAGTGAAATACTTTATGGGGTAAACGGTTGGTGATAAACATTGAATTACAAGGCAAAGAAACCTTACTCTTGCTACACACACAAATTATAAAAATAGACTAATGACACATGGTTTTTCTAGTGTTACACTCCTTTATTCTAGTACATCAATTGAGGTACTAGATTTAAAAACTTAGCAACATTAGTAAACTGATGCTGGTCATGAGAATCAAACCGAGAGTAGTTTACTCAAGTATAATTTTAATCTAGTACCACAATTGATGTAATAGATTAAAGAAGGACAGAAGTAGTACTCGGTAAGTTTTTTATAGGTATCTGCAGAAAACCGTTGTGTTACGGAAGTTTTCTGGAAGTATGACCTTATAAAGGGATAAAATTTTGCCACGAAATGATGCAAAACATGCCATTTTCAAATGGCTCGCAATCGCCAATCCGGACGACTCCGGACGAGATTCCAATGCCATTGTGTTCATAATAACGTGAACTTTTATTCGTCCATAGATTATATGATCTGATCGCGCAAGATTCTACAACTTTTTCAAGTCTGAAACAGCACAAAAAAACATAAAAAATACATTTCTTTCATATTGTTGAAAAAATAAGACATTATTTAAATTTAAAGGTTTTCATCTCATAACTTGTTAGAAAAGAGCCCAAAGTACCCATTTTATTATAACACTTGTCTCTTGATCAAATTGTTTATATCTTGTAGGCGTATTTATTACATGGTTACTTTTTAGAAAACAAGAAGCTTCGAATTTATTCAGTTTTTGAACACGTCGCAAAATTTGTAAACAAAATGTAACGTTTTTACTCCGTTGCCACTTTATGCTGCATATATTGAAATATATATAAAAAATATAGAAGCATGAAAAATCAAGAAAATCTTGTTTTCTTATTTTGGCCAGGTTTTTGTTCCAGTTACTCCTCTGTGCGATGTGCGGTATAAGAGGTGAGGAGAAAGGAAACTAGTGGGCTCTTTCGTTCTCGCGTCTTCTTACGCAGCAACAAACGTGACGTCACGTCTGCTGTTGCATAAGAACTTCGTCAGAATGAAAGAGTCCACTAGTTTCCTTTCTCCTCACCTTTTTTACCGCACATGAGCTGCGGCACACTGAGGTACACTGAGAAAAAAGTTGGCGCAAAACTAGTGTGTAGAGTGACCACACCTTGGATATCGCAACTTTATATGAATAAAATGGGATGGTTTTCTAAAGAAAATTTAATTTTCAGCATTATTTTTGAAAATACGTTGTTACGTGTAAATTTCGTGACCTGTTGAAAATTCTATATTTCCAGTAGATTCTCAAAAGATCCAAAACAAAAAAAATGCATGGATACAATTAAACGGTCCTCAAGCAGTATCAACTTTATGTGGATGGGATGGTTGATTTTCTAAAGAAATTGAATTTTGATGATTACTTTAAAAAATACGTAGTTACGTGAAAATTTCATGACCTGCTAAGGATTAAATCATCTCAAAATATTCTTATATCTTCCAGAAATAATCTGCATGGGCACAAATTGAACATACCTCAAGGTATCTCAACTATATAAGGATGGAATGTTCATAGTTACATGAAAATTTCGTGACCTGCTGAGGATTAAAGCATCTAAAAATATTCTATATAAAGTTGACATACCTTGAGGTACGTTTAGTCTGTATTCATGCAAACTGTTTCTGGAACATTTTAGAATATTTTTGAGAAGATTTAATCCTAAATAGATCACGGAATTTTCACTTAGCTACGTATTTTGTAAAATAATCCTTAACTTTTAATTTCTGTTAGAAAATCAACCATTCCATCTATATGAAGTTGTGATACCTTGGGTACGTTCAACCTGTAGGTAACAACAAAATACAGATTGATTCTGTATACTTAGAGATATTTAAAAATGCCCTTTTCCATGGTTGTTGGTCATCTACATTTAGTGGTAATCAGAATGCTTAGGTATTTAAGGGTGTTTCGAAATACTTGGTTCAAAAACACGTTTTTTATTATAAAGTATTGTAGAATACACTTTAGTAATATGTTTTTTGGGTCAAATCGGGCTAAAATTTTCCGATGAATCCAAACCCGAGGGCAGATTTTACATATAAAGTATTTAAAAAGTTGTATATAAGTAAGTACGGTTAATTTTGGTTTTTACGTTCAAAATCATTGGAGGTTCGCTATGGTACGCCATTGGTACACTACGAAAAACATAGTTTTATCAACTTTTGTGAAAAGTGTCCTGCTGAATAGAATAGAATGAACTCATGTCTTTCACCGTGAGAAGCATGGATGCCAACAATTCTCGCCAGGTCCGTATCCAGTTAAATTTGGTGAATGCATAATCAGTTAGCAAATTGATTAAATTGAATGCAGGATCAGTTTTCCGTTTGATTCGTCTGTGTAAAAACATGCTCTCAGTTTTGCCGTTAATGCATACCAAATGAGACTAACTGGAGGAATCAAAAGAGCGACATCATAACAGCAAATTGTGATTTCAATTTGATCTCCAGCTTTGCTCGGGTAACGACACCATCAGTGCCAGAAACACATCCGAACTCTTTTGTTGTTTTGTGCCACATTCATTCCACGAAAATAATTCAGTTTCTGAAAATTGAAGGGACCGACCATAGTAATCCAAATTGGACCATAAGTAGTTGTTGCACGATTTTTGTCAATTTTTAAATGTCCAAGGTTTTTCGTGTTTCAAACTTAGCAAGTTGGAAAAACAATAATCAAAAATATTTAACAACGAATTTGTTTGTTATTTTAGTTTTTAGAACTATTTTGGATTCTTTGAAAATATCCGTCTAGTCTAGAAACAACATTCTTTCAGACGTCATTTGGATTAGTTGTGGCATTTTCATGCTACAATTTATTGAAAAAAGTCAAATACGCCCTTTTTGAATAAAATGGCCAGATCGAAAATGACCAAATTTTAGCACAAAATCGTGCAAAGTTTCATGCAAATCGAAGAATGTGAAGTCTGGCCGATTCGTTATTTGATGTGTAACTGCTTTACGTGAACTTCTAGTTCTTGCATAGTTTTCAAATTCTGATGAAAAATGTTTATCACCCCCACCGCTTAGGCTGCTTTCCCGGAAGGAGCTGGCGTTGTTGGTTTTCGTAGCTGATTTAATGCGTTGTCGCGTTCCATCAGATAACGAAAGGCGTGCTTCGTTAATAGCTTAAACAAACAGGAGGAACTTTGTGTCGGTTATGGTTACGTACCAATTTCCTCGACAAAAAAAAAAGCTTTTTGCATTCGATGATGGAATTTAAACTTTTAACGCATACCTACTCAGTTGCGCACTCTCGACTAATGATACCTACTTAACACTTTCCAGCTACAACCTGGTGTTCCTCATCCTGACGTACGGCATCCCGATGCTGATAATGATCGTCTGCTACTCGCTGATGGGCCGGGAACTCTGGGGTAGCCGGTCCATCGGGGAACACACCGAACGGCAGCTCGAGTCGATGAAGTCCAAAAAGAAGGTAAGTGCTTCCTCTGTTTTGCAATCGTAAAAAAAAAAGATGCCTTATTGCTGTCAACGAATATCACGGTTCTTGCCACCGTTACGGAATATGAGCATAATTTTACAGCTCATCGATCGAACAAAAACCGATTATGGCTGCGGCTCGGTTGCCGTTAAATACGACATCAATCTCGGCAGCACCCTGCCTCCGAAAGTAGGCACGCCAGCAATGCGGCAAACGAGTGCGGGGTACCTTTATATTTATGGCTTCACATTTTGTTGTTTATGGGCTGGTTGGAGTGTAAGCAAAACGACGAAACCGAATATGCCAATATTGGCGTCGGGGGCGGTGTGATGGCAGTTTCCGTAAACTTGGGAGGGAAATACGTTTTCCGTGGAACAACGGTAGACCGATTCGTTCAAGGTTCTTTGCTTCGCACAGAATTTTAAGAAAGCCTGGCAGAGGTACTCTGGAGTAAATTCCGGGGGTCTTTTGGAGTACACTCTATTTCAAACCTAGTCAAATTTGGCTAGAACTCACCAAATAATCAATAATATCTCAAAATGACAAAATGATAAGCTACGAACCGAATGATAACGCTATGTCTACAAAGGTAAGCAATAATGATTTGATCTCCTTTTTTTTCGTGACAAACTGCCTTTGCCCTTATTACCGATGTCACTTCACGGTGAAGTGACAACTTATCACTCAAGGTGAAGTGATTCCCATTTCATTTACATGGCAATCACTTCACCGTGAGTGACAACTGATCACTTAACTTCGTTTTCACCGTGAAGTGACACTCGTAATAAGGTCCATAGTTCGCTTGGGCCGGTAGAAGGAAACGAGCAAATTGTTGGAAAAGGGTGTCCATACAAGGGTGTTAATGAGAATTTTTTTGTAATGTCTTTTCTCGTTTCTGATCAAGCTATGTCCTCAACCCAGTATATTGCACGCAGGGAAAAGAACGTAAGAATTCTATAAGAAACACTTATGAATTTTAGCCATAAGAAATGAGTGTGAATTTCACTGTAGGGTGGGACGTGCTGTCTACAGCCTACTGATCATTCTTGTATGAAACTGGTTCCAAACGTAAACAAACGCTGTAGGTTTCTTATGGCTTATTTACTTTTGGAACCAGTTATGCGAGGTAGGCGACGATTGTTCGTATTTGACAGCCATCTCCCCCCTTGGAATTTCATTGGTTGCCTTCCCTGATAAACAATACCATAAACGAAGTGTATCCCGGATATGTAAACTATCCCACAAATGGTTAGGATGATACCCCGAACACGTCATTAAGCTCTATTTAATGGTTATTTTTTATTAGGGTTATGAAAAATAATGTTGAAAAAAAAAATAAGAAATTGGAGCAGATTGGAACCAGAAAATGGACGGTGAGGTTAGGGGGCCCGTGTGTTGACCACTCGTCTTTCAACGCTTGGGAAAATGAAATGGTTAAAGGCGTATAAGAGCTACCTCATGTTTCCCAAAAATCATTCATAAGTCACGCTTATGGCATTCATATATGTTGTTCATAAGTCGAGCCTTATTAAATTCTTAGGTCTATTTGCCTCAGTGTGCAACAAAGCAGGCAAGCAATATATCATTATCCAACTCCGATCAAGCTATATTACAGAGAGAGTTTATCGTGGTAGTAGTAGCAAACGTTTTATCAGTATCGTTGATTGCTTTGTGTGTTTGGATTCACTGCATACTAACTTGAAAGTACCCATTAATGACTAAATTTTACCCATTTTAAAGAAAAGTGACTTAACTCATGAAATGAGTGTAAAAAGTGCCCATTTAATCGAAAATATTGCTTCATTTGCTTTCTACCTAAGTTCATTTTAAAATCATTGATAGGAGTTTTTAAGTAAAATCCTTAAACAATTGTTTATTTCACAACTGAAAAAAAAAAAAAAAAAAAAAAACATGAAAATATGTTATTCCGCTAGCGTTCAAAGCCAAATCACATCACAACTTCGAGCTGATTCAGTTGCATGAGGTCTTCTTTCTTCAAAATGCTCCCATAAAGGAATTTTCAACTCCTCAGCCGTATCCTCCTCTTGCACCCGCTTTCGGTGCAACAACTGGTAAAGGGCTAAATTCAAAAAGTGAGTAGAAGATACTCATTTCATGGGTACTCTCAAGTTAGCGTGTGAACTGAACCTTTCCTAAGACGGGTAAACGCAACGGGGGGAGGTGGCTGTCAAATACGAACAATCGTCGCCTACCTCTCATAACTGGTTCCAAACGACAACAAGCAACGATGATTTGTTGATTTTTTTTTTTCCTTGATTTGTTTTCCGTCGATCTTGATTTCCGTGCTGGGCACCAATGCTACCGACGCCAGGAAGGCAGTTCCCACATCTGGACCCTACCTATCGACCCATCATCTCATGAACCGGGGACCAACGGCTTTACTTCCCTTCCGAAGGAAGGCGTGATCAGAGATGTTATGCCTTAGAACATCCCGGCGGCGCCGACTGGGATTGAACCCAGGCCTGCTGGGGGTGAGAGGTAATCACGCTTACCACTACACTACCGGCGCCGCTTGATTTGTTGATATGTGAAACCAAATTCACATATCAAGAGCCACATGTGAAAAGGACATACAAGCTTTTTGTAAACAATCCTTTATATGCCCTTTTCACACCAACCAAGGTTCGCCCACGCAAACCAACAACATCATCGGGAAGGAGAAAGTTTCCCCTACCGGGTGATGTTGATGGTGTGCGTTGGTTACAAAAAGCTTGTATGCCCTTTTCACATGTTGTTCTTGATATGGAAAATCAATGAGCGTAAACAGGTTCGGACCAGTGAATTTGTCGTCTCTTTCGTTATTCGGTTGTTTAGTTGCACGTCACACTCGTATAACAATTAAAAAAGCGAGAGAATGAAAGAAAAGGCAAGTTCACTGCGCCTTACCTATTTACATATCGTTGATGGATGATCAGTAGGCATATTTCACGAAGTTGGCAGTGACCCATGTCAATCCCATCAAACTTATTGGTATTAGTGAAATGTGGAAATGTTTGATGGTTTTCGTATTTCATAGCATTGTTAATCTTTTTACACGAAACAGCTGTTTTCTGTGAAGACACTGTTCGCAGTGTGGATTGTTAGGATGACGTGACGTCGCCATTCGCTTCCTCAGCAATGTTTACAACATTTTATGCTTCTAACACCAGCAAGCTGGCTGTTGTGCCAGACCTATGTATGATAGACATCGGGGAGTGACAAGTTGACAAATGATCAACATCGATCTGAATCCGATTGATGTTGTTCATATGTCAACTTCGTTTACCTCACTTTTGGGTTGGTTCAGTTTTAACCGATCCGGGAAGATTCTACCCAATTTTGGATAGTTTTAGATAGAGCTGGAATTAAGGCGTAACAGCTTTTGTAAACAATGACTTCTCTCGTTGATTTCTAGCAACTCAAGGCATGCCTACACAAATCAACATATCCATCGGGTAGAATAAGTCTTCCCCTATTCGATGGTAATGTTGATTGCCAGCAGGGTGCCTTCCATTCATTTTGGCGAAAAACATGTTTTATGAAATTGTGGAATAATAGGATATTATGATAATATTCTGTATGTGTAAGTAACAAGAAAAGATTGTAAAGTTTATGTTTGACACACAAAACATGTAAATTAAGCTTTAACAGAGTCACAATGAGCGATTTTCTGATAATGGGTGAGATAAATGACAAAATCGCTTATTGCGACGCTAATGTAGCAAAATTGGCAGGTATTATGCGTCAGACACAAACTTCACAATATTTTCTTGTTGCTTACACAAACAAAATATTATCATGTAATCTTATTATTCCATAATTTCATAAAGCATTTTCTTAGTCAAAATGAATGGAAGGCGTTAATACGTTAAAAATCTTTAAATGCTCAGTAAATATTTAAAGTACGCTCCCTAAAATAGCGCATTGTGTGCATTTGTGCATTTTTACTGAACATTTCAGCTGATTTCATGGTACTTATTAACCTTTCTACAGCAGCTTTTCCGATGATATATGGTACAATTACACTTCAAAATGGTGCAAAGCGGTGCATACTAAGGAGCATTTTCAAATGCTTAATGTACAGTTTTCTCTATTTTAGGGAGCGTACTTTGAATATTTACTGAGCATTTTAAGATTTTAACGTATTTTGATCAATTATTTAAGGAGCAACCCAATTTATTTTATGGAGATTTTTTTACTTTTTTTTTTTTATCTAGTTCGTTTATTTGGAAGGCTCAATCGCGTTAGCTTTACGGAGCCGATAATTCATTGTTCACTGTGTGTAACAAAATTCACTTAATTCTATGTCTAGTAGGAGTTGGGCCGATTACTCGCGGCTTACTCGAGGTTAGAAGGGTACATTTTCGAAGGATAGGATCAGGGGAGGAGCTTGGGGTAGGGTTTTGTTGTCTCATCAGAGCGTTGTCGCCAGTATGAACGGTAGTGCTGTTCTAGCTTCGTCCGGAGTTCGACCGGCTATGGTGACCAGTGGGCGACGATGAGACTCATCGAGACGGGGGGACAAGACAAACAAAAACTAATAAAGAGAGACAAAAGACAAAAGGAATTAAATTCTTATACTAGACATTTGAAGAAAAACATAAACGGACTGCATATAGCAGAGATCACGGGTTGCCAACACGTCTCTGATAGGAACATAGGGTTGTCTTCCTTGGGCCTCGAGGGTATTCAAAAGTCGCTCTCTGGCGGCGTCATTATCCGTACATTGCCAAACTGCGTGTTCGATGTCATCGTAACCGTTTCCACACCGACAGATGTTGCTGTCCACGAGGTTTATTCTATTGAGATGAGCATCTAGCGAGTAGTGGTTGGACATAAGTCTACTCATCACGCGAATGAAGTCACGACTTAAGCCCAAGCCTTTAAACCACGCTCTCGAAGAAACATTAGGAATAATTGAATGTAACCACCGTCCAAGATTTCCAGTGTCCCAATCGGTTTGCCAACTCGAAAAGGTACTCTGACGCACTAAATGGTAAAATTCATCGTGTGAAATTTGCCTGTCATACAATTCGCCTTCCTGCGCGCCCACCTTTGCGAGAGAGTCCGCCTTCTCATTGCCTGGGATTGAGCAATGTGAGGGGACCCATACAAAGGTAATCATATATGATCTTTCGACCAGCACACACATCTGCTCCCTTACCTTTGAAAGGAAATAAGATGAGTGCCTACCTTGTTTCATCGACCGAATAGCCTCAATCGAACTGAGACTATCCGTGAAGATGAAGTAATGGTCTGCGGGCATGTTGGAAATCATCCCCAATGCGAAGTTGATTGCTGCCAGCTCAGCAACAAAAACGGAACAAGGTTCCTGAAGTTTGCGGAAGGCGCTAGAGTTTTCATTGAAGACACCGAAGCCAGTGGATCCATTGAGACGGGACCCGTCTGTAAAATATCTTTTCATGCAATTGACTTGTTGGTACTTTTCAGTAAAAATACGCGGAATAATAATAGGTCGAAGTTGATCGGGAATCCCATGAGTTGCTTGTTTCATGGTCAGATCATATTCAATTGAGGAACTGCGATTGGTGAAGTGAACACGGTCTGGAGTATAACAAGGAAGACACATATCTGATGATATGTAGTGGAGGTAGATTCTCATAAATCGAGATTGTGTGTTCAGCCCAAGAATTTCTTCAAAATTAGCAATTATAAGTGTGTTCGTCACTCCGCATTTGATTAGTATTCTGAGAGAGAGCTCCCAGAAACGGTTCTGGAGGGGTGTTACTCCTGCCAGAACCTCGAGACTCATGTTATGCGTTGAGTGCATACAGCCTAGAGCAATACGCAGACAACGATATTGAATTCGTTCCAATTTTATTAGGTGACTTTTTCTTGCCGAGAGAAAGCAGAAAGAGCCGTACTCTAGAACAGAGAGAATAGTTGTTTTATAAAGCGTTATGAGGTCTCCCGGATGAGCACCCCACCATGTGCCGCAAATTGAACGGAGAAAGTTGATCCTCTGCTGACATTTTTGCTTCAAATACGTAATATGGGCATTCCAAGTGCACTTTGAATCAAACCAGACCCCAAGGTACTTGAAAGACAATGATTGGGTAATGTTTCTGCCCAAAAGATTAAGCTGCATTTGGGCTGGGTACCGCTTTCGAGTAAACACTACCAGTTCAGTTTTCTGCGGTGAGAATTCGATCCCTAGATTCATAGCCCAAGAAGACAAGTTATCTAAGGAATTTTGCAATGGTCCTTGCAAGTCCACGGCATGTGGACCTCTTACGGAAACCACACCGTCATCTGCAAGTTGTCTTAGCGTGCATTGTTCTGCCAAACAGTTGTCGATATCTTTGACATAAAAGTTATAAAGAAGAGGGCTGAGACATGAGCCTTGGGGCAGGCCCATGTAACTAATTCTGGAAGTTGTCAGTTGTCCAAGAGAAAAGTTCATTTGCTTTTCTGACAACAAATTGTACAAGAAATTATTTAAAATTCCAGAAAGTCCACATCTGTGCAGATTGTCTGACAGAATTTCAATGGAAACTGAATCAAAAGCCCCCTTAATGTCCAAGAATACTGAAGCCAATTGCTCCTTGTGCGCAAAGGCCAGTTGAATATCTGTGGAAAGCAGTGCTAGACAATCGTTTGTTCCTTTGCTCTTGCGGAACCCAAACTGTGTATTTGATAGCAAGTTATTTGTTTCGACCCACTGATCGAGTCTCCGAAGGATCATTTTCTCCAACAATTTCCTAATGCACGAAAGCATAGCAATCGGACGGTATGAGTTATGGTCAGACGCTGATTTGCCAGGTTTTTTAATGGCTATTACTTTGACCTGTCTCCATTCAGGCGGTACAATGTTGTTTTCTAGCAAGGAATTGAATAAATCTAGCAAGCGTCTTTTAGCAATATCTGGGAGATTTTTCAGAAGATTGAATTTAATCATATCGCTTCCCGGTGAGGAGTTGTTCGATGAAAGAAGAGCCATAGAGAAATCCAGCATTGAGAATGGTCTATCCAGAGAGCCGCCGCTAGGAGACGCTTCTCGAAGAATATTTTGTGCTGGAACTGAGTCCGGACAGACCTTTTTAGCGAAATCGAATATCCATCGGTTGGAGTATTCTTCACTCTCATTGAAAGATGAGCGGTTACGCATGTTGCGAGCCACCCTTCACAAGGTGTTCATTGAGGTTTCTCGTGAGAGTCCCTCGACGAAATTGCGCCAATAATCGCGTTTTTTTGCTTTGATTAATTGTTTCAGCTTTGTCTCAAGCTTTGAATATTCCTCGAAGTAAGTGGAGGTTTTGTGTCTACGAAAAGCTTTGAAAGCATCAGATTTTTCTACATACAATTTTGTGCATTCTTCGTCCCAACCAGGTGTGGCTGGTCTCCTTTTAAAGGGTGCACTTGGAACTTTTCTTTTTTGTGCTTCCAGTGAGCTTTTATAAATCAAATCGGCTAGGAATCGATATTCTTCCAATGGTGGAAGCGCATCTATTGATTCGACACCGATTGTCACCGCCGTTGCATATTTCTGCCAGTCGATGTTTCTTGTAAGATCAAATGGAACCCGAGATGGTTCTGCAGAGTGAGGGCCACACTTTATTGAAATGATGATTGGCAAATGATCGCTACCATCCCAACAAACAATTTTAGCTGCAGATTAGCTTATACAGCCAACATTTGCCTTATGCAGCTAATTTTTGCCTGTATAGGCTAAGCTGCAGCTAAAATTGTTTGTTGGGATGGGGATCATTGATAACCTTCCACTGACAATCCAATGATAGCGATCTTGAACACAAAGATAGGTCGAGTCGGCTTTCTCGAGCCGGAGGTTTTGCTATACGTGTCGCTTCACCAGTGTTCAAAATAGTCAAATTGAAATCGTCACATAAATCGTAAAAAATAGCCGCTCTATTGTCGTCATATAGATCGCCCCACCCAGTACCATGGGAGTTCATATCACCCAGAATTAATACTGGGGATGGAAGAATCGAAACTAGATTCCAGAGTTGACTACGGCTAATGGAAGTTCTTGGTGGAACGTATACTGAAGCTATGCAAAGATCTTTGTTCTTCACATTTATTTGGCAAGCAACGATTTCGACGCCGGATAGAGCAGGAAGGGAAATTTTGTAGAAAGGGTAGCACTTTTTGATCCCTAAAAGTACTCCTCCATAAGAATCGTCTCTATCCAGGCGTATAATGTTAAAATCGTGGAAGTTGAGTTCTTTATCGGAAGAAAGCCATGCTTCACAGAGAGCAAATATATCACAATCAGAATTGTGAAGTAAAAATTTGAACGAGTCTAGTTTAGGCACTAGACTACGGCAGTTCCACTGTAGCACCGTGATCATATCTTCAACCTCGTTCGACGAATTATTCATCGAAAGATATGATTGATGCAAGGAGGGGCCATGAAACAGTCAATTGCTTAAGATATGATTCTAGTGTTGGAAGCAAGGCAGAAACTAAGCTTCTAAGAGGGTCTTGTATGTTGAACATATTTAATATGAATTCCACAATGTCCGAAAAAGCAGCAAACCGCGTTCGGACTTGGATTTCTTTTGAGATGTTTGAGGAGCAGCTTTTTTGTTTTTCTTTTCTTTGTTGGGTAATGGCGGAAAATTCTTACTGCAGCCATGAAGTGGAGCAGTAGGAGCCTTCGATTTAATTTTTTCATCCCCATTACCCTGGGAATTTTGCAATCCTCTGGGAGTGACTTTAGTTTTCTTACGGCGCACTTTCGGGGAGGAGCATTTTCGTTTTGAGGATCCGTTCGTTTTCAAAGGTGCGTGTACCACCGTAGAGTCACAATCATCGGATGAGTCAGAGTCCGATTCTTCAACTGACAAAACCGAAAATTGGTTTGCATCTTGGACGGCTGATGCAGCCTTCAACATTTGAGCATATGTCTGCTTGGAGCGTCCAGAGATTGAACGCTGCACTTTATCGGAGTGCGGTTTGTACATCGGGCACTCCTGCAAGGGGTGAGGATTCTCGCCACAGTAAGCGCATTTTACTGATTCTTTGTGGCAAGAATCCTCTTTGTGGTTTTCACCACATTTGCCACAACGAGTTTTGTTGCCGCAATGGCTGGCCGAGTGTCCCAGCCTTTTGCAGTTGGTACAATTATATACCCTCTGTACAAACAGTCGCACCGGAAAAAAAGCACCATCAATTTTAACAAAGTTTGGGAGAACTGAACCTGCGAAAGTCGCCCGGAACGAGTCTGAATGTTTATAAACTTTTTTACCGTCTAGCAAAGATGCTGAATGCAGTTGCCTTACATCCAGTAAAATCACTAGCGCGGTAGCGAATGTCGAGTTTTTAAAAGTTCCCGAGGCATGTTTCAAGTCCTCGACAGTCAGACTCGCGTCGGAGACCACGCCTTCTATCTCCACATCTCGAGAAGGGATGTAGATGTTATACTCAACACTAAAAAGCTCGTGTTCAGCAATTTTATTTGCCACATCATAAGTCGGTGCTTCTACACGCAGTTTGTTGAATCTTTCTTTGTGTACCAAGATTCCCGGATACTTACGCAGCAAATCTCTCGTTATGTCGAGAGTTTTCAAAGGTTTATTTTTGGGCCGAAAAAAGACAACCCATGGTCCTTTCGAAGACGGTTCATAGTATCTGGTTCGCGTAACGTAGGCATCGGAAGATGCCATAAGTGTTGCGCAAAAGCGGTGCGCAACCACTTAAGAAGGAAAAAAAAAAATTAAAACCTTCACTAATTAACTAATTTTAATTACTAGTAATTAAATTTTTTGCCCGACGTACGAACAAATCAAAAAGAAAAAAAAAATCGAAACAAAAAAAAAACAAAAAAAACTTATATCTACTTGCAAAAAGTTGTCTCACTATGACCCATACTCCCCTACCAGGGGTGAGAGACAGAGTCACGCGCCACGAGGCAAAATTAAACTACAATAGGGAGGCAATGGACTTGCAAAATGTATTGTCTAATACTTATGCCGGCCGGTTGTAAACAACCTATCAGCCGTTGCAGCTAGATGGTCCGTTTGCTGCTGCTGGTGGTGATGGTTGGTGTTGGTGGGTCGGCACGATGATGATACGATGAAATGATGGGCTCGCCGTTACCTCCGGTTATGGATTACCGGGATGAGTTAAAGATGGATGGCAATTCCAAGGGGCTCGGCCCATGGAATTCCACTTCCTCGGTTGCACACTGGTCACTTGGGGCACCCCCCCATTGGGTGAAGAAAACCGCTCGGGCGGAAAAAAAAACACTGAAAAAACTAGATGCCGCGCGACTGAGACCGGGACGTTGTTAACCGACTGAGTGTTCAACTAGGAATGACGATTGATGTTGTTCATATGTCAACTTCGTTTACCTCACTTTTGGGTTGGTTCTTCCCGATCCGGGAAGATTCTACCCAAATTTGAATAGTTTCGGAATAGCTTGTAGTATTTTAAAAAGATACTGAACCAGTCTACCGCTGCCTTCTTTGATAGACGCCGCCTTCCCGAACGAGAAATCGAAAAGGAACTCGCTATCCAACGCAGTGTCTCGGTACTTGGGAGCTTGAAATACTAGAAGAAAACTCATTACATCGATCGGTTTTCTGCGCGGGAAGGTGGCTTTGATTGAAGGGGGGAATTGGAATCGAATTAATATTTATTCCGATTCCTATTTTTTTTCCATTGATGATGGATATTGGTTTCCTTTTGATTTCATGTTTATGGTTCGCTGAAGTGCGGAGAAGAACTCGACTCATTTCTGATTTCCGTCCCTAATTTGATCTGTGCTGTTATGTTGTCCTACGACCGTCAGTCGTTCAAAGGAGGCATTATTGGATGTTCTTTTTCCGGTCTTGTTTCTACATGCCAACGGGAAGGTGCGGATTCGCCCGAGTATTTTTTTTTTGCGTTTTAATTAGGTTGAACTTGCTCCGGATACTTTAATTTCCTACTTGATTGCGCCAGGAAGATGCATGGGACTTGATATGCAAAATTACGAACCACAATAAACACTAATTTATTCAGAAAAAGAATTTGTAAAACGTGAGCATGGATTTTTTACATCATCCCAAAGTAGGTCCCTTCATGTTGTGCCGGGAATGTTGCTTCTTCAAGAAGACTCATTTTAAGCCTAATTTTGGGACCATACACATCCACATCACACACGCCCCGGATTCCATCTTTTCCGCTAAGTTGATGGACGTTAAGCATAAGGATATAAAGTTCCTCCCTCCCTATGCCGAAACTAACAAGATTTTGATTGCCTTCTTGAACTGATTTCGTAACAGTAACACACACTCACCATCGGCACAGTAGTGGAATTTCGAACAAATAATCGAGCAAAAGCTGGCACCTAGCAACTTGTCAACGCCAAAAGAGAACAAATTTTATGGTTTGATTTTTCAAATCAGAGTGTTGATGAACTTTGGATCAACAATAGAAAAGGACCCATCAGCATTTGTAAACAAACCGTTCTAAAGCCCTTTCCTTAAAAAGCAAAGGCCGCTCACGCAAACCAACACTATCATCGGATAGGGGAAAGTTGCCCCTACACGATGATGGTGTTCGTTTGAGTGGGCGGCCGTTGCTTTATGCGGAAAGGGCTTTCGAACGGTTTGTTAACAAATGCTTTTTTTTTTTTTTTTTTTTTTTTTTTTTTTTTTTTTTTTTTTTTTTTTTTAACTCTTTATTTGTTCCAAATTCAAAATAAATTACATTTCATTTTAACCTAGGTGCTCCAGTTACTGCAGTAACGTACCAGCCTTAATTGTTATGATATATATCTAAGTGTTTTTACATTGTTCATGTCTTGGCAATTCAGTATTTTAAACAGGTTTTTTAACCTGCATGTCAGTATAACAATTGATATCTTAAAACTAAAAACTAAAACTAAATCTTATCTAAGTATAAAGGGAATTAATCGTTGCAATTGAGGATTGCAACGATTTTTGCCTGAAATTATTCATTATTTTGTTGGACATTTGTGCTAAAGTCTCAACATTCGAAATTCTATGTACTTCGGTTGTACTGTACCAGGGAGGCAACTTCAAAATCATTTTCAGAATTTTGTTCTGAATCCTTTGAAGTGCTTTTTTCCTGGTAGTGCAGCAACTAGACCATATTGGTACAGCGTAAAGCATGGCCGGTCTAAAAACTTGTTTAAATATTAGAAGTTTATTCGTCAGGCAAAGTTTGGATTTCCTGTTTATAAGAGGATACAAACATTTTATATATTTGTTACATTTGGCTTGAATGCCCTCAATGTGATCTTTAAAAGTTAATTTTTGGTCAAGTATTAATCCAAGATATTTCACTTGGTTTGACCAGGAAATTGGAACTCCGTTCATAGTGACTATGTGACTACTACTAGGTTTCAAAAACGAAGCTCTAGGCTTATGTGGAAATATTATAAGTTGAGTTTTGGAAGCGTTGGGAGAAATCTTCCATTTTTGTAAATAAGAAGAGAAAATATCTAAACTTTTCTGAAGTCTGCTGCAAATAACACGAAGACTTCTTCCTTTAGCGGAAATGCCTGTGTCATCAGCGAACAAAGATTTGTGGCAACCCTGAGGCAAATCAGGGAGGTCCGAAGTGAAAATGTTATACAATATAGGCCCAAGAATGCTACCCTGAGGAACTCCTGCCCTAACAGGTAGTCGATTAGATTTGGAATTTTGATAATTTACTTGAAGAGTTCTGTCAGTTAAATAATTTTGAACTAATTTCATAATATAAAGTGGAAAATTAAACTTTTTCAATTTAGCAATCAAACCTTCATGCCAAACACTGTCGAATGCTTTTTCTATGTCTAGAAGAGCAACTCCAGTTGAGTGGCCTTCAGATTTGTTTGAACGAATTAAATTGGTAACTCTTAAGAGTTGATGAGTAGTTGAATGCCCATGGCGAAATCCAAACTGCTCATCTGCAAAAATTGAGTTCGTATTGATGTGAAGCATCATTCTATTCAAAATTATCTTTTCAAAAAGTTTACTTATTGAAGAAAGCAAACTTATTGGACGGTAGCTAGAAGCTTCAGCTGGATTTTTATCCGGCTTCAAAATTGGAACAACTTTTGCATTTTTCCATTTATCAGGAAAGTATGCCAAATGGAAACATCTGTTAAATAATTTTACCAAGAAAGACAAGGTACTCTCTGGGAGTTTTTTGATGAGGATATAGAAAATTCCATCATCACCTGGAGCTTTCATATTTTGAAAATTTTTAGTTATAGACCTTACTTCGTCCAAATCAGTCCCCCAGGAATCATCAAAAATATTTTCCCGAGAGAAAATATTCAGAAAATCCCGAGCAACCTGATTCTCAATAGGACTAGTAAGACCCAAACTGAAATTATGGGAACTCTCGAATTGCTTAGCAAGTTTCTGAGCTTTTTCCAAATTTGTGATCAAAATTTTACCACCTTCTTTAAGCGCTGGAATAGGCTTTTGAGGTTTTTTCAAAATTTTTGTGAGTTTCCAAAAGGGTTTGGAACTCGGGTCTAATTTAGAAACATTATTTTCAAAAGTTTTGTTCCTCAGGGCAGAGAATCGCTTTTTAATTTGTTTTTGCAAATCCCGCCAGATAACTTTCATGGCAGGATCGCGTGTTCTTTGATATTGTCTCCTACGGACATTTTTAAGACGGATCAAGAGCTGAAGATCATCGTCTATTATAATTGAATCGAATTTAACCTCGCATTTTGGTACTGAGGCAGCTCTTGCTTCAACTATAGAAGTAGTCAGAGATTCAAGAGCATAATTAATTTCATCTTTGGTTTGCAAAGGAATGTTTGGATCGAAGTTATATTCCATAAATGTTCGATACTGCTCCCAATCAGCTCTATGGTAATTGAAAGTAGAGCTGTTGGGATTACAAATTATTTCTTGGGATATTTCAAAAGTTACTGGAAGGTGATCAGAACCGAAGTCAGCATGGGTAACCAATTGGCTACAAAGTTGACATGAATCAGTTAAGACCAAATCAATAGTGGAGGGATTTCTTGCAGAAGAAAAGCATGTTGGGCTGTTTGGATATTGAATAGTGTAATAACCTGCAGAACAATCATCAAACAGAATATTACCATTGGAATTGCTTTGAGCATTATTCCATGAGCGGTGTTTTGCATTAAAATCACCAATAATGAAGAATTTAGACCTATGACGGGTAAGTTTCTGGAGGTCACCCTTGAGAAAATTCTTTTGCTGGCCTACGCATTGGAATGGCAAATAGGCAGCTATAAACGTAAGTTGTCCAAATTTTGTTTCAACAGAAACCCCCAAAGTTTCAAAAACTTTGGTTTCAAATGAAGAAAGAATTTTATGCTTGATTCGTCTATGAATAATTATGGCAACACCACCACAGGGTCCATCAAGACGATCATTTCTATAAATCAAGTAGTTTGCGTCCTTCTTAACCTTATGGGCAGGTTTAAGGAACGTTTCAGTTATAACGGCAATATGCACGTTATGAACTCTTAAAAAGTTAAATAGCTCGTCTTCATTATCTTTAAGAGATCGAGCATTCCAATTTACAATATTTAATGCTTTAAAATCCATTACTGAATTTTAAAGTCATGACAATATTATTTGCAAATTTTACTCCAGTTTGAATAGCATCAAACATGGAGTTAGATTTAAGCATATCAGAAATCATGTCAATTAATGAATTCTGTAAAAATTCCATTTTGGGGGCAGTAATGCTTCCTAAGTCAAAATTGTCAAAATTTCCATTAGAACGTTGGTTAGTATTTTGATTTCTACCCGCTGCAATAGCAGCATAGGTAGCTCCATTAACTCGCTGAACATTGTTAGCAGCGAGGGGAGTAGGTACAGATGAAACATTTGAAGCAGGGGAGATATTTGTACCTACGGGTACGAATGTAGAATTTGTTCCTCGCTGACCGTTGTTAACAGCAGAGGAATTTGTACCTGGTCGGAAACGTGGAGCGTTTCCTACCTGACGGTTAGAACGAGATTGTAGGATCGCTTTGCGAGTCTTACATTCCCAAAAATTGGATTTGTGGTTTTCACCACAATTTGAACATTTAAATTTCTTAGGATCTTCCTTCACAGGACAGTCGTCCTTTGCGTGAGAGGAATCACCACAATTCATGCATTTAGCTGGCATGTAGCAATTTTTAGTTCCGTGACCCCATCCCTGGCACTTACGGCACTGGGTGAGGTTTTGGAAATTTCCTCCAGTCTTCCTGAAGTGTTCCCACTTCACTCGGACATGGAGCATAAGGCTAGCTTTTTCTAAGGCCTTAAGGTTGTTTAGTTCACTAGACTTGAAGTGAACTAAATAAAAATCATTAGAAATCCCGTTGCGCGAATCGCCAGGACGGGATTTCATTTTCATTTTGATTACTTGGAGTGGCACAACTCCAAGTAATTTTGCCAGTTCATCTTTGATCTGATCCAGGGATTCACCACTGGGCAGTCCTTTCATGACAACCTTGAACACACGTTCAGTTTTGGTGTCGTAAGTAAAAAATTTGTGCTTCTTCTCAGTAAGATACTTGAGAAGACATTTAAATCCGTCCAAGGTTTCAGCCAATACACGGCATTCACCCCGACGTCCAATTTGTAGTGAAAACTTAACTTTCACGAAATTCAAAAGTTCCATGCGAAGAGCATGGAAATCGGTAGTGGTTATCACAATAGGGGGAATCTTTTCCTTCTTGGCATTAAGCCGGGAAAGTTTACTAGAATTTTTCTTGGATGATGGATCATTCTCATCATCCGTGAGCAAATCAAATTGATTACTCAAATTAATTTCATCAGAAGGGGGGTCAAGAGTTTGCCCCTTTCTTTTGCGTTTAGGCGCCATGGCGGCAGTAAATTTTTATCCAAATCGACTTCCAAGCAGATTACTATAAGAATCTGAAGGATCGAAGAGGAATTTTCCAAATCGATATCCAAGAAGGATTACCTCGAGTAGGGTCCAAACAAGGATCGAACAGGAATAAGAGGAGTTGAACAAGGTAGAAAATTTTTACAGGTTGAGCACTGAAAAGTGCGATTATGCGATTATCCAAATCGACTTCCAAGCAGATTACTATAAGAATCTGAAGGATCGAAGAGGAATTTTCCAAATCGATATCCAAGAAGGATTACCTCGGGTAGGGTCCAAACAAGGATCGAAGAGGAATAAGAGGAGTTGAACAAGGTAGAAAATTTTTACAGGTTGAGCACTGAAAAGTGCTGTTAAAATTTGTTGTAGCTTTAGGTAGTAGTAACACTTCCTTCAGCAAAAAGCAAATAGATCCGCACGGCAAGAGAGCACGATGCGGACTGTGATGTTAACAAATGCTGATTTTCTATTATTGATCCAGAACTGTTGAGATCGTTTTTTTTTTTTGTATTCAACCATCGTTCTTCGTTTCGTTCATTCATTTGGTGCTACAAAACTGAATAGAGCAGTGCACGGTTCCTAACCTCACTTTTTTGGTTCCAGTCATTTTGTCTTTGAGTAAAAGAGATGGCAACGAATGGAAGCCAAAACAAACCACCCAAAAAAGTCAAAATTTACGGGTGAGAGAAGAGTGCAGAAAATCTTCGTGCACTGATCGATACTCTTATTCGGCAAAGGTGTCTGACACTCATTTGTGAATATCTATTCATGAACAGTTACGAACCTAGAAATGAACTAGCCTTCGGCTAAAAATCTCTTGAATAAAGAATAAAAAAAAAAGTTACGAACCTGACACACGGTAGTTCAATGGCATGTTGACAGATTTCCAAACACATTGATGCAGGGAAAATTGAAAAAATAATATTGGAAATATGCTCAAGGAAAAATAAAAAAAAAACATGTATAATGTTAGCGCCCCTAGAAGACATGTTCAGGAAAAAAAAAAAAAAAAAAAATCCTGATCTTTAGAAAGTTTGTTTACAAATGCTTTTGTGCCGTTATCAAATGTTATGCCTGAATTGATTAAAAATAAAACTTTAAATTTGTAGTAGTTGGCACTCCTTACGTCCAAGAAGAAATTTTAAAAAAATATTAGGTTTGAAATGGCTTTTACCTGATCTACACACTTAATCTAGCTCGGTAAAATCGCCAACAGCCGATTACCTCGGCATTTACTTTTGCTGATATCTCTGCAAAATGTCTATTTGTTAGCTGATATCTCAGAAAAATGTTATTTGTTAGCTAAGTCTCGGCAATTGTTTTACTGAATCTCAGCTAAATAAATTGCAGAGCAACTCAGCTGTTGAAATCTCGGCGATAAATTTTAGGTGTGTAAGCTAAGATAGAAGTTTTGACATGATGATGCTTTCTAAATTCTTTCAAGGTGAGGTATGGGAGAGAAGTTTGGAATCATATAAAAAAGAATCACTTCGAAAAGTACTGAATCACTTAAGAAAATAATTGAATCACATCATAAGAATTCGGAATCACTTCGGACAGTACTAAATCATTTCAGAGAGCACTGAATAACTTATGAAAAGTTCGAAATCACTTCAGAAAGTACACAGCAAAAAAAATTAATATTACATCCAAGAGAATGCACTTCAATCATGTTGAAAATCTTATTTAATTTTTATGGTTACAAAAATAAACAAATGCAGCAAAAGCAGCAAAATGTCAGTTCATGCACTGTATTAATGATAATTTTGTCCTTTTTGGCAAGTAATATTACACCATATTTTCGACACGATTGAAGTGCATCAACTTTGATGTGATTTTTTTTTCTTGATTTGTTTTCCGTGCTGAGCACCAATGCTACCGCGGCCAGGGAGGCAGCTCCCACACCTTTTTTTTTTTTTTTTTTTTTTTTTTATACAGGGGGGAATCTGCTCACAGACACCTGAGAAGGAACTCAGGGTGTGGGGATGGGAGAATTTCACTCCCGACCCACTAAACCTTACCCTGTGCGCTTGGCCCTTGGCCTCCCCGGAACCGCCCGAAGGCATTACTTCGTGGGAGGGGCCGCTGTAGCGCTATGGCGCCTCTCTAGCAATACTCTAACGATCTGGTCGGGCAGTAGGTAACTGCTGCTCGGCTCACCACGGTCGTTGTAATACCGAAACTATGTGGGTGACCGCAGTCACCACCGCGCTCCAGTTCTCGGTGGTACCACACATCCTATGAACGATGTTGTCCGGACTGGTATCCGCTCCGCATATCGCTAGCATAGCGCTCGATACTGGCTCGAAACGTGGACAGGCAAACACGACGTGTTCGGCGGTCTCCTCGACACCAGCACATGTGGGGCAGGTGGGAGTACTTGCATGTCCGAACCTATGCAGGTAGCTCCTAAAGCAGCCATGGCCTGACAGGAACTGTGTCAGGTGGAAGTTTACTTCCCCATGGCGCCTGTTGACCCAGCTTGATACGCAAGGTATAAAGCGGTAAGTCCACCTCCCCTTTGTGGAGTTTTCCCACTCCGATTGCCATCTCGCGGTCGACACAACTCGCGCGTTGTTGCGCACCCCTCGAACGGTCCTCGCGTCATAACACGCCACATCCTCCTTAATGATAAGGCTGATTGGCATCATCCCTGCTATGACACAGACGGCCTCTCTCGAGATAGTGCGGTATGCACTGGCCACCCTTAAGCACATTAGCCTGTGTGTACTCTCTAATTTCTGCCTGTGGCAGTCAATATCCAGTACCGCAGCCCACGCAGGGCCGCCGTATCTGAGGATAGATACTACGACCCCAGCGAGGAGCCTGCGCTTACTGGCATTCACTGCCGAGCTGTTTGACATCATACGGGATAATGCCCCCACAGCCATAGACGCTCTCTTGCAGGCGTACTCGACGTGGCAGCCGAAGCTGAGCTTATCGTCGAGCATAACCCCCAAGAGTTTTAGAGAGCGCACAGACCTAATTGTGCTTCCGCCGACTGTCAACGTTGCATGCTGTACTGACATGCGATTGTTGACTACGACCACTTCCGTCTTGTGATGGGCGAGCTCCAGTTTCCTGGTTCTCATCCATTCCTCCACAAGCCTGACGCAGTGGGCCGCTGTCAGCTCTACCTCCTCGAGGGATTCCCCGCAGACTACCAGCGTGACATCGTCGGCAAAACCTACAATTTTCACGCCTACCGGGAATTTTATCCTCAACAGTCCATCGTACATGACGTTCCATAACACCGGGCCCAGGATGGAGCCTTGTGGCACACCTGCGGTGACTCTAACGCATTTTTCGCCATCTTCTGTGTCGTACGTCAACACACGATTCTGGAAGTAGCTTTCCAGAATCTTATACAGCCCTCCGGGAATTTGGAGCTGGTGTAGCGAGCGGGCTATCGCCCCCCAGCACGCGCTGTTGAACGCGTTCTTCACGTCTAAGGTTAGCACCGCGCAGTAGCGAATGCCCCTTCGTTTCCGATGGACCACCTCTGCCGTCTGGATGACGTCGCGGATGGCGTCCACCGTGGATCTGCCCTTTCGGAACCCGTACTGGCTGCTTGACAGGCCGTCTACACCTTCGGTGTAGGCCGACAGCCTGTTGAGGATGACCCTCTCAAGCAGTTTCCCAGTGGTGTCCAGCAAACAGATGGGTCTGTATGCTGACGGGTCCCCAGGGGGTTTTCCTGGCTTCGGAAGCAGCACCAGCTTCTGCCGCTTCCACGCGTCTGGGAAGACGCCTACGTCCAGACAAGTCTGAAAAACAGAACGGAACATGTCTGGATTTTCCGCAACGGCCGCCCTCAGAGCCACAACCGGGATCCCATCTGGGCCCGGGGCCTTGCCCACCACCAGCGACCTGGCAATACCGCCAAGTTCACTGTTCGTCACTCTAGACACTTCTCCCTGATCCGCGCCTGGGATCCGCGGCCAGGAGTCTACGTCCCTACGCGGGAACAGGAACCCAACGATCGGAGCCAGTACCGCTGGTGATCTCTCCGGGGGTGCCGTCACGCCGCGGGTCTTTACCATGACCACTTTGTAAGCATCCCCCCATGGGTTCGTGTTGGCGCTTTGGCATAGGCTGTCAAAGCACGCGCGCTTGCGTCTGGCGATCTCTTTATTGAGGGCTGCCTTAGCCGCTCGGAGAGCGACGCGGCGTTCCTCGCGAGATTCAGTCGTACGAGCTCGTTGCATCCTCCTTCTCGCCTGGAGGCAAGACGCCCTGAGGATAGCAATCGACTCGCTCCACCAGTACACCGGTCTGTGGCCATGCCTGGGATAGGCTCTCCTAGGCATGGTTGTATCGCACGCCTTTGTCAGTGCTGCTACCAGTTCTTCCCCCGTCAGATCCGGGGTTATTCGCTCCCGCCTCAGTGCTTCGCCGAAGACCTCCTCCTCGAAGAACGACGTCCGCCAGCCTCGAGCGCAGGAAGAATTTCCTCCTGCCACTCGCCTCTCACCTGGCCCCACACTGTACCGAATCGCCTGATGGTCACTATGAGTGTAACCCTCATCGACCCTCCAGTGTAGGTTGCCCTCCAAACTCGGGCTGCAGTATGTCACGTCGATGACGGATTCTGCACCATTCCTTCTGTAGGTACTGACCGAGCCGGTGTCCCACACCTGAACCCTACCTATCGACCCTACCTACCTATCGACCCATCAACTCATGAACCGGGGACCAACGGCTTTACTTTCGCCAACATCGTACTTTCAACGGAGGAGCCTGGCGTCCCGCAAGGCTCTGTGATTGCAGTCACGCTGGTTTTAATAAGGATGACAACAGTGGTGGTCGGCACTACACCGTGAAGGCTGTCTGCAGAAAATTAAAAGTGACCACGAACGCTGTCCTACAGTAGACTGAATCCTTTGGATTCCACCTTTAGCTGGAGAAATGTGCTTACACTCACATCTGTCCGATGAACCACCATGTACTTCGCACTCCAATCAGCGTTGATGCCCTTCAAGAGGTGTATTCGCATCCTCGGTTTACGACTCGATAGGCATCTAAACTTTGTAAACCACTTTAATTAAGTGAAAAAGTGCTGCCAAACGAGGATTGATTTACTCCGAACACTGGTCAAAAGACACCTTAATGAATAACCGTGCTGTTCGTATGCGAACGGTTTAGATGTAAATTGCCTGTCTGCTGATAGGTCCCTGCACTTTGGTCAGATAGCGTATAGGGCGTCGTTGTGCCAATTTGGTCGTTGCACCTTTCTAGTATGAGAGAGTGTGCCTCAAAAGTGCCTGAGTAAAATGCAAGTACTTTCGATGATTACCCGTAGTTGTTACAGTAAAGATATAAACCCATATTCTCGTTTATGTCTGGACGTGTTGGTCATACAGAAACATTTTTATTTGATTTTGTGTGGTGTATGGGTTTTGGGCGTGGGCGGGTTTACGTTATGATAACGTTGAAAAATTGAGAAATGTATCGCTTCAGTAGAAGCACTTCACTTCGCAACCGATGAACCATTCTGGCGGCCCACATTACCGTGCAGGCGCCGTGTGTTGGCAGGGTCCTATATCGGACATTTTGATGTTTGTAAAGTACCATCAGTTAAAACTGTATTTTGAGCTTTTTCTCTATACATTCAAGTCTGATTGGATACTCGCCATAGTGAGTGGGTTGGAAGACTCCCTTCTCCATATCCGACAGCAAGTCCGGAACGACTATGATGAACGAAGGCTGCTGATGGCAGGTCTGAGATGGAGGGATTGCGGGCTTTCTACGGCGCGTTCCGGGTTCCCAGGATTGGGAGTTGCAGAGGCATCATCACAATGACTAACATAGTCCGAATTGCTGAAAATTTGATCGGCATCAGGCAGTGAATAGTCAATATATTGATTGTACTTGCCTTTAGAGGCAGGGTTGAAGACTCCTGATTCATATCCAGCCACAGGTCCAGGACGACTATGCTGAACGCTGGCAGGAATCGGCACGACTGGGCTGGAGGAACCAGGAGCTTCCAAAGAGCGGTCTATTGTGCGTCCCGGAGATGAATTAGGATTGTTAGAACAGTAAAGCGGATGATGTGAATGAGTAGTATCAGAAGTGCTTCTCAACAGAAAACAGCCGGCAGATGCTTGAGGCGTTGCACTGGAACACAGAAGCTGATCAGGAAAATTACTGTAATTTGCCTGAAAACGATGGTTGGGAGACTCCACCACCGAACTCGACCGCAGGTCCAGAACGACGCTGTTGGCAAGAAATAGAGCGACTTTGATGGCGGGAAACAACTAGCGCAACTGGATCGAGTGGTTCGAGGTCTCCCAAAGTTTATTTATTTATTGCACACCGTCTTCGACTACGTCGTACAGACTGATTACTTAAAACTAAAACTTGTTTAATCTATACCTCTTATTCTATTACTAAACATATTTTTGGACATGGTAAAATCAAACTCATTACAAACATCATTAAAGGAACGCAAACACGAGTTAAAACAAATATTGAATCCAAAGTTAGTTCTGTAGAATGGAATGTTCCATGGAATCCGTTCCAGGAGTTCGGGACAGTCCACATTGCCGGTGATTAGGTCGAAGATGAACAGTCGTTGCAATTTGATACGCCTTGCTGAGAGAGATTCCAAATCAATCAGCATGCATCGGTCTGGATAACTGGGAAGAATGACTGGATCATTCCATGGGAGCTGACGTAAAGCAAACCTCATGAAGCTTTTCTGAATCCGATCTATCGTAAGAATATGCGTAGTGTAAAATGGAGACCACACTGGGGAAGCATATTCTAAGATACTACGAACCAGCGAGCAGAAAAGTGTCTTGAGGCAATAAACGTCGGTGAAACCAGAAGCATGATGACGAATGAAACCAAGCACAGTGTATGCTTTGGCAGTTACGATGCTTATGTGTTCGCAAAACGTTAACCTGGAATCGATCGTAACGCCTAGATCGCAGATTGAGTTTACACGTTCTAGGGAAACGGAAGAGCTCAACGGGACTCGGCGGCATGCTTGAAGAGATGATGTCAGGTGCAGCAGTTACTGTGAGAGATGATTCAGCAGCTTTGATAGCGCCAATATCCGAGTGAAACCCGTTTGAAGTGTGGAGACTAGAAGCGATGGGCATTACTGGAGGAGAAGTATTCCACACATGTGTGTACTTGCCTGCGATGACGGTTTGGAAGACCCCTTCTCCATTCTCATACACAGGTCCGGGATGGCTGCTGAGCGCTGACGGGAGGGACTCGAATATGCTGAGAGGATTAGGGGCTTCCATGAAGCTAGCAGAAGTGCATCCCGGTGCCGGAACAACTGCTTCATATCGAGAGAGGTGAGCTTGAAGTGGCTGGCTAGAAACGAAGAACGTATCAGGTACATAATTGCTGTTACTGAGAGCGTACTTGCCTGAAGTAGCGAATTGGAAGACCCCTTCACCAGACCCAAACACAGGGCCGGGACGGCTGTTGAACGCTGGCAGGAAAGGCACGACTGTGATGGGGGGATCAGAGGCTTCCGAAGTTCTCAAGCTGTTATGAGATGTTATGCCTCAGAACATCCCGGCGGCGCCGACTGGTATTGAACCCAGGCCTGCTAGGGTGAGAGGCAATCACGCGTACCACTACACCACCGGCGCCGCTGCACTTTGACGTGATATTAAAATTAATTTTTGCTGTGTACTGAATCATTTCAGAGCAGTTTGGACTCACTTCGGAAGTGCAGAATCACTTCAGAAATGTTTCAATCACTTTGGACTCACTTAGGAATATATTGTATCTCTTAAGAAATGTTCGGAATCACTTCTGAACGTACTGAATTGATTCAGAACAGTTTGAAATCACTTCAGAAAGTACTGAATCACTTCAGAAATGTTCAGAAAAGACCGGAAACACTTAATAAATATTTGAAATCACTATGGAAAGCACTGAATCATTGCGGAAGGTTCACTTTGTAAATAATTGAATCACTTAGGAATGCACTGAATCACTTCAGAAATGTTCGGAATCACTTTGAAAAAGTTCATGATCACTTCGGAAAGTACTGAATTATTTCAGAAAGCACTGAATCACTTTGGAAAGTATTGAATCACTCTAAGCTCGGAATCTCTTCGTATAATATTAAATCACTCCAGAAAATTTCGGATTCACATTGGAAAGTTCTGAATCATTCCAGAAAGTTTGTAACCATTCCCGCAAGAACGGAATCAGTTTGAGAATAATTTAATCAGTTATGAATGCACTGAACCACTTCAGGAACGTTCGGAATCACTTCGGAAATACTGAATCATTTCAGAAAGTACTGAATCACTTTAGAAAAATTCAGAATCACTCCTGAAAGTTCTGTATCACTTCAGAAATGCTTTGAATCACTTTGACAAGTATTGAATAATTCCAGATAGTTTGTAATCACTTCCGAAAGTACTGAGTCACTTTAGAACGAATTGAATCACTTTTGAACAGTTTGAAATTAATTCTGAAAGTAATGAATCACTTCAAAAAAGCTTTTAAATTCTTCGGATAGTATTGAATGACTTTAGAAAATTTCTCAATCCCTTTGAAAAATACTTGTTCTTTACAGAAAGCTTGTAATCGCATTCGTAAAAGCTAAAAAAGTCCGGAAAGAACTGAACAACTTTACAAAACTTCGGAAAGTACTATATCAATTCTTTCAAGTTTACAATCACTTCTTCAAGAGCTGAATCACTTTGTAATAAGTTAATCACTTCAGAAAAATCGGAATCACTTTGGGGAGTACAGAATTATTTTAACAAAAGTTAAAAATCTCTTCTGAAAGTACTGAAACACTTTAGAAAATCTCGGAATCAGTTTGTAAAGTACTGTATTACTGCCGAAAAACAGTATTGAATCGCTTCAGATAGTACAGACATAATTGAGCATGAGAATAATTAACAGCTCGCAGTTGCTACTCCGTTATTACCAGATCACCTGACAGAGAAGCAATAAACGATGCGTTGGACTAGCATGCATCTGCAATGTGTAAAAACTAGTGATCTCATACTTTTCGATAGGCAATAACAGCGCTGGCCGCTTCCAATTGTAGGTCAATTAGACCTTCAAAATCCGAGAGTTCCTCCTCACTTCCACGAATTTTTCAATAGTTTTTCAACAGGGTTCACAACACATCGAAAAAGATCTCGATTTAAGCAACATAGATGAAGTACAGTCAACTCTCCACAACTCGATGTCCAGTGGTCCGTCTAAAGATATACTCAAATATAGTAAAAAATATGGATAAATTCAAATTGATTTTATACGAGTTTAAAAAATAACGTACCTCCATTTTTTTCAAATTATTGAGAATAACATACGCTCTTTCAAATGCCGTAAGAAAACTTTTTTTTGTTTGCCCCAACCAGAGATATTAACATTTGAAAAGTGCATACTTTTAGACAAAAACGTCAATAACTCTTGATCGGCAAAACATATTGACAAGCTTTGTGCAGCAAAAATTTGCGCCTTCTTAAGATCTAAAAGTTATCTTAAGACATCTTTGCTGAGAAATTCGAAATAAGAAAACTAGAGCAAAAAACCTTTTTTTTTTAAGAGCCACCCTAACTCAAATCAAGAAAATAGCTCTAAATCGGCCATTTCAAGAGATACAAAAAAGTTATATTCAACAAAGTTGCTTGAAATTAGCTTAACTATAACTTTGCCGAAAAATGTATACCTTATTTTATTCAAACAAAAAAGTTAGATTTTTGATTTTAATGATAATAGGAACCACCCTAGAATTCATTGTCATAAAAATGAGGGCCTAACTATAAGGAACAACTTTGTACAAGAGACTAAAGTTTTAATTTCAGGCTCAAAACATATCACTCCACCTAAATCTGCATTCTGGACCACTGTGCAATGCAGGCAGCCCATCCGGGATGCCAAACGAAATAGTTGGACCGACTTCCTGGAGAGCATAAATGCATCCCAGACGTCCGCGGACCTGTGGGGAAAAGTTAATTCCCTTAGCGGGAAAAGGCGCACCACACCGATCTCAATCGAGACTGGCGGAACAAACATCACCTACCCTGATGCCGTAGCTGAGGAGCTCTTTCCGCTTTCCGCTATCAACCAATATAAGCCCACCTTTCTCCGCAAAACAAGACCATCTACTGCCGATATCGCCAATTTCCAAATTCCACAAGACAGCATCAACTCTCCGATTAACCAAGACTTTTCCTTCGAGGAGCTGCAGTTTGCATTGCATTGGTAACTCGGCCGGCCCAGACGAAATAGGTTATCCCTTCCTAAAAAATCTTCCTATCGGCGGAAAGGACAAATTATTGGACATTTACAACGAAATGTGGCGTACTGGCGACTTTCCGGCCGCTTGGCGAGATAGTTTGGTGATCCCGATCCCAAAGGCCAACGCCACCACACGAGGTACTGATAAATTCCGTCCTATTGCGTTGCGACCAGCTGCGCAAGCAAAGTGCTGCAACGCATGGTCAATCGTCGACTTCGCGCTGCTTTGGAGGAAAATGGATACCTTGACCACCGGCACGCAGGAAAAGGGCCACCACGTGGAGATCGTCTACTTGGATATCTGCAAGGCCTTCAACAGAACATGGACGCCGTTAGTACTTCAAGAGCTCATCACCTGGGGATTCACGGGAAATATCCTTTCCTTTATCCGAGGCTTTCTGGCAAGACGATCGATTAAAGTCGCCGTGGGGAACACCAAGTCTTCTTCTTTCCCGGAGGAAACAGGGGTGCCACAAGGCTCGGTTATCGCGGTGACGATTTTAGCGATGAACCGGATCTTTGCTCGTTTGCCACTTAACATCCACATTCTCGTCTACGCGGATGACGTGCTAATTGTGGCCACCGGCAAGGACCCGCATCCAAGCACAAGCAGCTGTATCGGCAGTTGCCAAATGGGCGGTCTCAGCCGGGTTCCAACTCTCAGCTGCAAAGAGTATCCGCTGTCACGACTGCGCTTTCGGTCACCTAGTCGGTGGCGCCTCTATCAAGATCGGGGATCAACCGATCCCCCTGAAAAAAAAAAAACGATACGCATCTTGGGCATTCTAGTTGATCGACACTTTACCTTCACGCAACACTTCCAGAGCGTTAAGGATAGTTGCAAGACCCGCATAAACCTTATCAAAACCAAGGTTGCAAAGACTCATTTCAGCTAAAACCATGTTTTTCTAAATTATGAAATAATTAGATGCCATGATCAAATTTTGAATTGGTAGGATACAAGAAGAGGTTGCAAAGAATGTGTTTGACATATTAAACCTGTTTATTTCACTTCATGAGAGTCACAATCAGCGATTTTTCACACACTCACTCACTCACTCACTCAGCGATCAGCAAATCGCTGATTGTGACTCATAGAAAGCAAAATTGACAGGTTTTATGTTTTAAACGCATACTTTGTAACCTCATACCATCTCTTAGTTTTATTATTCCGAAAAACATTATTTTAGCTGAAATGAGTATTTGCAACCTTGATCAAAACAATCTCCATGCCGCACGGCACCAACAACCGAGCTATCCGGCTGCATGTAGCCAAGGCAGCTATTGACAGCCGTCTACTCTACGGTCTGGAGCTCACCGCAATGGCCAAGGACAAACTGTTGCAAGTCCTTGCATCGGTTTACAATCGCTACATCCGGATAGTCTCAGGTCTCCTGATCTCGACGCCGGCCACTACAGCCTGCGCTGAAGTCGGGGTACTTCCTTTCCGGTTTCGAATCGACACCGCAGTAGCCATCAAAGCGGCTGACTACTTGGCAAAAACATCGGGTAACGAATGGATATATTTCCTCGAGGAGGGGAACAGAATTCTCCGTATAGCAGCCCATACCGACCTCCCCCCAATAGCCAAGAGCCACTGGCTGGGAGGAAAAGGTTGGCAATCGAGACCATTAAAGACCAGTTTAGGGCAGGCGACAACTAGGCGGCGCTCAGACATTCCCTCGCGGAGATACTAAACTCCGGATACCCAAGGCATACGTATCGTTTTACGGACGGGTCCAAATCGCACAACGGTGTTGGGATAGGTATTGAGGGAAAGATCTCGCCAACGAGCTTGAGCCTACCGTCACAATGTTCTGTTTTTTTTTTCTGCAGAGGCAGCGGCGATTTTCGAAGCAGCAATCACACCATCCGACCGACCAGTCCTAATCCTCACGGATTCACACAGCATAATTTCTGCTCTCCGGTCCAACATGCCCGCTCATCCGTGGATTCAGGGGATCATTAGACATCCCCAACACAGTATTCGCATGGGTTCCTGGGCATTGTGGCATCACTGGCAACTCCGACGCTGACTGACGGGGCGGGACCATCTGGTGCCAGGTACATCGATGAAGTTCCCCTTCCGGACATCAAGCGATGGGTCGAAAGTTCCATGCAGGCTAGGTGGCAAGAAGAATGGTTGGCAAAGCAAGGACCGCTTCTAAGGAAAATCAAGGAGAGCACGCGTCCATGGAAGGACCTTGGGAACCTGAAGGAGCAACGAGTCATCTCCAGGCTTCGCGCAGGTCACACCCGGCTCTCACACGATTTCGGCGGAGGAGTTTTCCGCAAGGCCTGCGACGTCTGTAATTTTCCAGCCACCGTCGAGCACATCCTCTGCGTGTGTCCAAATTCTCATAGTACGGTTAATAGGGACCGTAATATAGGAACCGGCATTAACGAATACACGTAGCATATGGGATTAGAGCTAATTGGGACCAAACACTGATTGTATGGCAATTTGAAGAGATAATTTCCTGATCTCTTCTGAGAAGTTGTTAAGCAGAAAGTTAGCCACCTTTTGGAACGATTCAGTTTCCGGTAGGACACAAGTCTGGTCCTGTGGAAGATCCGGAATATCCTTAAAATGGCCAATTCATGAAACTGATCCTAGAGCGCTGCTGATTTTTCGAAACCTCTCATAAACGTCTTATCAGAATGAATTCGGAGCTATGACCGGAATATGGACCCTGCATGTTTTTTCCCAAAAAAAATATTTTAAGCAAGGTAATCAACGTCGGGGGCGGACGCTTCGTTATTTTAAGCAGAATTATATCTTATTTATAATTAATTTGTGAGGGTTAATTTATTTTAGCATGCACAATTGTTGATAAAATGGACGAAGTTACACTTGCAACGTGGTCCCAATGCTCCCTGGTAAGGGCCTGTTCATAAACTACGTAGACGGTTTTTTGGGATTCTTGCCCCCCCCCTCCCCTGCGTAGACAATTGTCCATACAAAAAATTTAAAATTTGTATGGACCGTGGATAATTGTCAACCCCCCCCCCCCCCCTAAACTGTCTACGTAGTTTATGGACAGCCCCTAACTGAATGCAAAAGTGTTGACACTTTAACACTGTCGGTATGGTCCCGTAGACGATTCTTGGAAAGAAATACTGTTCTTATCTGTTGCCGATTCAAAATAGCTTATAATTTAACATGCTGTACTTTACTCGTATACCAACAACAGAACGACCACTTTCACCGGATTAAATGCTTTCAGAGAATAACAAAATCGACGAAATTTGCGTCCCTTGAGCTTTCACAGCACCGAAATTTCCCCGGGGAGGTTTCTTCGATCAACCAGAAATCAATCAGACAGATTGAAGGGATGCTGGCTGCCACCGACCATTCAGCAACTTACGCTAAAATCAGTCTGCACCATCCTGTATCTAGATACAGCTACTAGTCACTCGTCCAATGGTGGTGAACGACCGTTGTCGGAAAAGCCATCGCCAACGAAAACGAGGAAAACCTCGTCTGCTGATAAATCTAAAGCCTCAATTAATCGGCATTTGCTGGGAGGCGAATGCTTGGTAAGCACTTACCAGCGAGTCGTTCATCATAATGATTATTAATTCTCAAAAGTGTGGAGTGAATGATTGAAAACGGGGAAAATTTCAACTTGTTGTTACTATGGCGAACGGTGGTGGTTTATAGAGCTTGTTTTACGAAAGGGTAAATTATGAATATATTATTACCTAAGCTACGTCTGGATAATTGGCCGGAGAAATGCAAAAACCGATCAGTTTAGATTGGCCCTTTTCTTTGTCACACTGCTTCTGTGCTGAAACCAGCCCCCAAAAAGTTCGAACTGCAACCAAGCACAGTTGTTGAGTCAAATGTTACCCACTTGTAAATGGAGCCACTCTGGACCACGAATCGCGATGAAGCATTGTAAGGATTTAAACAGTCATCAATCAGGGGAAATAATTCTCAGAATATTTGCTTCAACTGATGGAAACTCAACTTCTAAATATGTATACACCTAACGGGGCCAACTTCCTGAGCAGTGTTGGTTATATTTCGTGAACGTGGGAGATTCCCCGATTTCCATCGAAATGATACTTTGAAAAAGAAAATTCGTAAGCGGTTGAGGCTTCACCATTTTACGTTCATTTCAAATTCGGCAAGCCAAAGGGATTTGGACGACCCAGTGTTGAGTATAGCCACTATATTCATAGTCTGGCGGAGACAATGACGGAAGCCAATTTGACCTATCACTTGTGCGAGCCAATTGAGCATTACTGTTTCTTTTAAGCCCAATGCACAATGGTCTCAAAGCCGTATTTAGGAAGACAAAAATGTTTGCGCTAAAACCGTTGGTTTTAGGCATATGGTGTGTTCGGGAAAGTTTCTTCATATTTTTTGGCCAATCTTTTCATGTTAGTGAAATTAGGGTGGTCCATAAAATTGGTGAATTAAAAATGCAAACTTTTTTATTGTTTGAGATAGACCAATGTAGTTTTCTACAAAGTTGCCGAACAATCAATTTGCAGCAACCTTGCACAAGTCACCAAATTTCCATCTCTTATGGTTCATGAGTTATGATTTTTTCAAACAAGCAGGTAAGGGTGGTCCCTGAAAAATAGGTTATCTATGAATATCTTTTCATACGTTCGTTTCTCGTAAAAATAAAGTTCTAGACACTTTTAGAACTTTTAATGACTTTTAATTTTTGCTGAACCAACCAATTTGCTATCTTTTTTTATTGGAAAGTTAAGGGCGATTTTCTTCAAAAAATGACACTTTTCAATGGTCAATATCTCTAAAAGGAGCAAACCGATTTTCAAACTTTTAATTCCATTCGAAAAATCATTTTTTTATTCATTTGTGGTGGGAAAACTGCGAGAGCAATTTTTGTTTAAAACATTTAATTTAATTTTTAAAAATTCATATTTTTATGCAAAAAACTGCCATAACTCTTCACATTAAGGAGATAGTATTTTGATTACTTCGGCAAAAATGTGCGCCATTAAAAGTTGATTTTTAGGTGAGGTTTTGACAGATTATTCCAAAGCATACCACAGTATATTTGAAACTTACCGTCCATATAAAGCAGTGATAATAGCAAGCTATGGAATCTTTGAAACCGTGATACTTGAAAGCACTATATGTGAATGAATCCTAGAAAGAAAATCGCGATGGCTGGCGGTAAGTTACTGGAATTCGTTAATTAACTGTTATATTAAAAGAAAAACAAAAAACAACAGGTGTGAAAATCGCTAACCGTGATCTGGCAGAACAGCTTATAAAGAATGGTCCTCAGCAGCTCTATTCCAGTTTGTGGTTAACAGGTTCCAAGACAGGAAAATCAATACATCAGAATTGAAAAAGAAAATTCGCATGTTCGCACTTAAATTTGCAAGATTGTGGACAAAGAGCTGTCGAAACAGAAAACGGTTCTTTGAGCATAACAAGGTTTGGTTGAGTAGGTGTGAAACTGTAAGCGAATTAGCAGAACCGAAAGCTGAAAAAGGACGACCACGCAAATCTTTCGAGACCTCAAGTACGAGATCAAAGCTTAGAAAAGTGCACGATATCAGCGTAGAAGTTCCTTATGCGGAGTTAATGTTTGCAGCGGCAACCAGTGCAACAAATTCTGGCCTTCGAGACGCAGGAAAGATCATCAAAAATCTATCGGAGTTTCCGGAAAACGCAGGTAGTGTAAAGCAGTCCATGAATGTGGTCAGTGATGTGGAAGAATATTCACCAACTGAAGCTTTGGCGTTTATTTGTAAGAACGGATTTTCTAAAAGTCAATACAAAGACATCCATGCATCGAGCCTGCAGAAAGGATGTAATTTATATCCTTCCTACCAAAGGGTTTTGGAGGAAAAAATACTTACGTATCCTACAGGTGCTTTGTGTTTGAGTTATGTTTAGTACAATAATTAATGTATTGTGTTTGAATTACAGGTATAACGATAAAGCCATCGGCAGCTGAAGTTTCGCTGCAAGCTTTAGTAGATCACACTAATGTGCGTCTGTTCGAAAGCCAAAAGAGCATTCTAACTGGTTTATCGTTGGATGAATACGAGATCAAATATAAATGGGGATGTGACGGCAGCAGTAACCATTCTCGTTATAAACAGAATTTCGTTGATGAAAATGAGGACGGTGAATTAGTTGATTACAATGATTCACACATATTTTCTATTGCTCTGGTTCCTCTTCAGATTTCCGCAAAGATCTCAGAACATGAACATAAGGTTTTCTGGAACAATGATTTGCCATCGTCTGTCTCCCTATGCAGGCCAATCAAGCTTATTTTTTCTAAAGAAACTTCTCAGCTTACGCAAACAGAAGTTAACAGAAATGTCTCACGATGGTCGAAAAATCACCATATTTTCAACCTTGATATTAAGTATGATGGATACCAAGGTAGTAAATGACCTAACAGGGACAAATTCGCAATCTTGCTCTTTTTGTGGTAAGAGTGGAAGGAAACTTAATGACGCTGCAGACAATCATGTTCCAGATGATCCCAAAATGTTTTGCCGTGGATTTGCTCCTCTCCATTGCTCCATAAGGACGATGGAGGCGTTCTTAAAGATTTCCTATCGATCGAAGATGGACAAGCCAACGTGGCGAGTGGCAAAATCGAATGAAAGTGTTCGTCAGCGAGAAATCACAATACGGAGTGAGTTAAAACGGAAACTTGGGCTCAGGATAAGTGAACCATTACCAAGCGGAGGTAACAGCAATGACGGGAACACTGCACGTAAATTTTTCAGAGAGTGGCGTACAGTATGTGAAATAACTGGACTGAACAAGGAGTTGCTTGAAAGAATCTACACTATTCTTGTCGTAATCAACAGTAAGCGCGAAATAAACGGTGAAGCATTTCGTCCCTATCTAGAATCAACTAGACTACTCTACGTCAGCGAGTATGGGTGGTATCCCCTCTCTTCAACACTGCACAAAATTCTGGTCCACGGTAGTGCGATTGTCAAACACTCTATTGTTCCAGTTGGGATGTTGAGTGAAGAAGCCTTGGAGACACGCAACAAATCCATCAGGAAATTCCGTGAGTTCTATTCTCGCAAATTCAGCCGAAGTGCCAACATCGAAGATGTATTTAATCGATTGTTACTTACATCTGATCCGGTTATATTGCTGATGAACAGATACAGGAATAACCAAACTGAGGAATCTCTACCCGAAGAAGCTCTTAAACTTTTAATTGTCAACTATTGATACTTGTCAAACTTACTGGGTATTTAAACAATAAATATTATTAAATTTATCCTTGCTCTCTGTTTTTAAAATTTATGAACCACGAACTTCAGGGAAAATAAACCATTGTAATATTTAATAAGGTTTGTAACATAAAGGGTGATACGGTCAAAATTTGGTCAATATCAACTTGACGTATTTCTTTCAATTTTGCATTTAAAAAACCTGAACACCCCTCATTTTGAAGGTGTGTGTGTGTAGAATGTTGCTCCTATTTTGATTTTGGAATTCACTCTTCAGTTGTCAAAATGCCGTCCAAGCAAGAAGAGCAGCGTATCAAAATTTTGCTCGCGCATCGCGAAAATCCGAGCTACTCGCACGCAAAGTTGGCAAAATCGCTAAAAGTTGCCAAATCAACCGTTACAAATGTAATTAAAGTGTTTGGGGAACGTTTGTCGACAGCCAGGAAGTCTGGATCGGGGGGAAATCGAAAACCGGAAGCCGCTGAGACGACAAAGAGAGTTGCCGGTAGTTTCAAGCGAAACCCTAACCTCTCTCTCCGAGATGCCGCAAATAAGCTGGGTGTATCGTCTACAACCGTGCATTGAGCCAAAAAACGAGCCGGACTATCGACTTACAAGAAGGTAGTGACTCCAAATCGCGATGATAAACAAAATACGACGGCCAAAGCGCGATCCAGGAGGCTGTACACGACGATGCTGACGAAGTTTGACTGCGTGGTAATGGACGACGAAACCTACGTCAAAGCCGACTACAAGCAGCTTCCGGGACAGGAGTTTTATATGGCAAAAGGAAGGGGAAAGGTAGCAGATGTTTTCAAGCACATGAAACTGCACAGCAAAAAAATAATTTTGATATCACGTCAAAGTGGATGCACTACAATCATGTCGAAAATATGGTGTAATATTACTTGCTAAAAAGGACAAAATTATCATTAATACAATGCATGAACTGACATTACGCTGTTTTTACTGCATTTGTTTATTTATGTGGTCATAAAAATTACATGAAATTTTCGACATGATTGTAGTGCATCCACTTTGATGTGATATCAAAATTATTTTTTTGCTGTGTGTCAAAGTTCGCAAAGAAATATCTGGTTTGGCAAGCCATCTGTACCTGTGGCTTGAAAAGCAGCATTTTCATAGCTTCTGGGACTGTCAACCAAGAAATTTACGTGAAAGAGTGTTTGAATAAACGTCTGCTGCCTTTCCTGAAGAAACACGGTTGTTCCGTACTGTTTTGGCCGGATTTGGCATCTTGCCATTACGGTAAAAAGGCCATGGAGTGGTACGCCGCCAACAACGTGCAGGTGGTTCCCAAGGACAAGAACCCTCCCAACACGCCAGAGCTCCGCCCAATTGAGAAATACTGGGTTATTGTCAAGCGGAACCTAAAGAAGACCAAAAAAACTGCTAAGGGCGAGCAGCAGTTCAAGGCAAACTGGCTTTCTGCGGCGAAGAAGGTGGACAAGGTGGCTGTACAAAATCTGATGGCAGGGGTCAAGCGTAAGGCCCGGCAATTCGGATTTGGAAAAGCGGAAGCCTAACTGAATATTTTTCCTGAATTTTATACTAATTGAACTCGAAAAAGAAATTTAATTTGATTTTTTTTATAAACGATTTCACCGATTTACACGCGTTTTCCCTTGACCAAATTTTGACCGTATCACCCTTTAGTCCCAGTAGTCCATGTTTGATGTTTTATAATATAAGCTAGGGTAAACCGTATAATAAAGGTTATCTTTAATTATCTCTTCATAAATTGATTTCTCGCAAAAATTTTGTTCTAGACGCTTTTAGAACTTTTGATGGTGCATATTTGCCGAAGTAATTAAAATACTATGTCCTTCATTTGAAGAGTTATGGCAGTTTTTTGCATAAAAATATAAATTTTTAAAAATTAAATTAAATGTTTTAAACAAAAATTGCTCTCGCAGTTTTCCCACCACAAATGAATAAAAAAATGATCTTTCGAATGGAATTAAAAGTTTGAAAATCGGTTTGCTCCTTTTAGAGATATTGACCATTGAAAAGTGTCATTTTTTGAAGAAAATCGCCCTTAACTTTCCAATAAAAAAAGATAGCAAATTGGTTGGTTCAGCAAAAATTAAAAGTCATTAAAAGTTCTAAAAGTGTTTAGAACTTTATTTTTACGAGAAACGAACGCATGAAAAGATATTCATAGATAACCAATTTTTCAGGGGCCACCCTAACCTGCTTGTTTGAAAAAATCATAACTCATGAACCATAAGAGATGGAAATTTGGTGTCTTCTGCAAAGTTGCTGCAAATTGATTGTTTGGCAACTTTGTACAAAACTACATTGTTCTATCTCAAACAATAAAAAAGTTTGCATTTTCAATTCACCAATTTTATGGACCACCCTAATTTCACTAACATGAAAAGATCGGTCAAAAAATATGAAGAAACTTTCCCCAAGACACCATATGCCTAAAATCAACGGTTTTAGCACAAACATTTTTGTCTTCCTAAATACGGCTTTGGGACCATTGTGCAATGTGTTCGAAGTATTGTGATCGTGATGGTAATGGTATTGAACAAAAATTAAACCAATTCAAATGGTAATTTATCAATGCGTTTTCTATAGAGAAAAAAATGTTTATGTTGCGTAAAACGATTGGTAATACGATTTGAAATATTGAATAATTCAAAGTTGCCAGTTAGCAGGACTTTGTATCCGCCAGACTATAGTGTTCAATTGCCAGTTATTCATGTTGGAGGGTTTGCTGGAAATTCTCTGCTTGGGGCCATCTGGAGGGCAAACAGAGAGATACGTTTTCACAGCTGCTAAACAAGTCGGCAGCGAGGAATTTTATGCGCGTTTCTGAGAAGCTCTCTGCACCATATTTGCTGCTGACATTGTTGCCCGCTCTGTGTTGAAACGTTAAATGAACTGATGTTCTGGAAGCAGCACTAGCTTAATATCGATTTCCGGTGGAAATCTGGTTTCATCGAGGGTTTCATCCACTCGTGACTTTACCTTTAAGCCTGCCTCTTCAACATAGCATCCACAGAGTTCCTAGTAAAGGATCGAACGCAATATCGGCAGAAACCGAAGATGATTTGATTCTAACTAGTTTTCGTGCATCGTGATGGTCTTTACTCACAAACAAATAATGATTCACGAATAAACAATCTAAATACAGCCATGAAAATTGTAGTAAAATAATCACTGTTCCATTATAGTTTTCAATGTAAAGTGCAAAACAATCTTGAAGCATAGTAAACAAAGTATAAAAACATAGTTGCATGTAATTAACTTTCTCTCTGTTCCATGTGTAAAATGGAAAACAGGGGAAAATAAATTCCCCCCTGTCCCCCACATATGCTGTGTGATCTCGCTAGGATGATAGAATGAAAAATCACAGCATTATAAATTCTTTCCAGTTTGCAAGCAGCGCAAAGTTTTTCTCTATCGCGTTTATCAACCGAACACATGTACGGGTGCTGTTAGAATAGGGTAAATTGACTTATTATGAACTTCCCAGGAAGCTTTGTCAGCCAATAAAGGGAAAAAGATATGTGAATCCAGCTTTGTTGGTAGCCATTTCTGGACATGAAAAGCTGTGATCCACTGGGTAAATTGAGGACAGTTAATCATTAGATTTACTTTAACTGATCATGTTTTTATACTTCACGCGTGAAGTTTACGATTTACATAGTTGGAGATGCTTAACGCCAATATCAGACTAAAAGTCATTCCATATGATAGATGATTAGATGAAAGTATAGAATGAATAGTTCCGTTATAGTACGGCATTATGAAAATTGAATATACAAAAGTAGAAAACGAGCAAAGGACAATTTTGAGGAAAGTACGAATCGGATCGAGCATTCCCTTTACCAACCTCATCCGTTGATGATGGGCGGTGAGGGGTGTTTTCCCCTGGTCGCTTTGAGTCTGCTATTGACGTTAAGCATCTGCAACTATGATTTTCTTTACGTCAAATTATACTCAAAAACTGCCAGAAATGATCTTCAAAAAGTTGGTCCCCGAATGGTTAACAGGCCATAATAGGTCACTATTCCCTTACATCGCTGCCGTTCATTCTTGGTAGCTGCACATATATAAAAAAAATCAAGCACGAAAACACCGAATCGTGGGTGATAGCTGCGAGTTATTCAGAAAACGGTTAGTGAGCGTTTTTTTTACGGAAGCAATAGTGTAACAACAGAGCGGTGTAATACATTGTTCCGCGAGCGAGTTTTTCCCTCAACAAAATCATGGTTGGAGTTTTTCCACGGGTGCATAGTTTTCCTGAACTTTGAAATTGATTTTTATTTTCATACCTTGAAATAATCAAATGACTCAGTAACCTTAAACTATGAGAGATGTCCCTGATGACATTTTATAACCTTTCGTATCGACATTTTGCAAAGCTATCTGGCATAGATAGCGTTGCAAAATGTCGGTACGAAGGGTTATAAAATGCTTGTATTTATCTGTATCAGTAATTAAGGAAGAGTGTGATCTGTGGGGTTTTCGGGTCTTTCAAGTGTTATATACTTCCATAAGATTTCCTTAAGTTGTATGAGATTTCCTAAACTTTTATTTTTGTTCGAAGCATTTTCGGTGCATTGAATTTTGTTTAGGTTCTCTTTTCAGAGTTCAGAAGTTTCCTAAATTTTCTGTAATTTTCTTAGATCGTCATAAACGTTCACAATGCATTTTCAAGATTTCCTTAACAATTTTGAAGTTCTTCACATTTCAACTTCTACGACTTCTACTCTATGGTTGTGGTTGATGGTCGATGGTCTATGGATGG